>NC_090267.1:37299701-37660326 GCF_040414725.1 Anabrus simplex
CCATTTGTTTCTCTGATTAGTGTTATGCAGAGGATGGGTGCCTTGTTATACTTCCTCTTAAAATAATAATCACCACCACTTAAAAATATCGGATCTCTTCAATTATACTTCTCATTAGTGCCAATAATAATATTGGTTATACGTCGCATTAACGCCGAGGTGCCGAAATATTGTCCCACGGGAATTCTTTCATGTGCCGGTAAATCTACTCACACGGGTTTGATGTATTTCAGCAACTTAACATAGTACGGGACTGATAGAAGTTCGAACCTGCCTACTTGAGTTGAGAAAGTCAGCTTTCTACCACCTGTGCTACTCAGCCTAGCATTATTATTATTACTGTTATTATTATTATTACTACTATTATACCACAACTTTCGAATTCCCAAAGGTCAAATCATTGACGGGACAATACCTGAAATATTAACTTGTACTGTTTTCAATATCGTATGTTTTCTTTTTCTCGTAGTTTATAAAATGTATTTATTCATTTTTTCTTGCTAGTGGCTTTACGTCGCACTGACACAGATAGGTCTTATGGCGACGGTGGAAAAGGAAAGGCCTACGAGTTGGAAGGAAGGTACCGTGGCCTCAATTGAGGTACAGTCCAACCATTTGCCCGGTGTGAATTGGGAAACAATGGAAAACCATCATCAGGGCTGCTGACAGTGGGATTCGAACTCACTATCTCCCAGATGAAAGCTAATGTATTTATTCAAAATTAGTCTCTGCAGACTGAATAACTTAACAGTTAGAAATTGACTAAGTCGAAACTGGAAAGAGATGGCTTCAGATATCACCAAAAGAACGTGTTACTTCGATGTGCATTAAATACATTATACGGAGTTCATTACAAGAAGCTAAGGTTTTCCGCTGGACTATGACGTGGAGATTTGTGATATTTCATTCAATTGATCAAAAAATAGTTTGAAGAGTCAGTTATCAATACACTTGTGCACGCGTTGAAATGTTACAGACTTTTCCAGTTGTTGATTACTGATAATTATCAATATGAATTTCTTCAGTTACAAAATTAAAGAGACCCATTGGTAGGTTTAGGAATTCAGTATGCGAGAAATATGTGTGTAGCTTAACCTTCATGATGAGTGTCCGTGTGCGGTTTTGTTGAAAACAGTCACTGAAACGCAGACTGAATTGAAACGAGGATTCAGTTAGTCAAGGGCAGAAATCCTCTAATTCAAGAGCACTTGCTCCCAAAATAAAATATCTAGCCTTCCAGCGGCATTCTTTACTCTTACAAAACTTTGAAAAAGAGCTTACAGGCTCTTAGTTTCTTACGGCCCACTCAAGGCAACATTACATCAAAATTTACATTCTCTGGTCTCTCAAGCCACTATTTACAAATTGAATTGGTTTTTACACAGGGGTATCTAGTACCCAACCTGCAGGGCCTTTCCGAAAATTGTTTTTTCTTCTAATCGCTCCTACTAGCGGTTTACTGATAAATGTTCGTAAGCGATAGCTATTTCCAGTTTGTTCGTTATAGTGTTATGTACGTAGGCTGAACTTGTGTTTGTGTTTCTAATATTATTTTTTCGACGATACAGGATTATCATTTTCTGATTTTTGACTTTACGAAGGTGGTTTATGTTGTATGTAACAATGTTAAGGTTGAAAACATTTTTGGCGGACTATGTAGGAGTCCCCATATAACGAAAAACGTAAAATTAAGCCATATCCTCAATTTTGCCCGAAACTTGAAGGGCTAAATGGCCCGGAAAAGTTTCACATTGTGAGTCTTGGTTAGCTCTATCATACTAAAAGAAGAATTTCGAAAATCACCTCCGGCCTAAATGCAATTCCGGAAAATCAACCTAAAATCTGTTGTTTCTTTACCCGTTTTCTTTTCGATTCAACTCCTAGATAAATTAACTTATTTACATAATTATTTCTTTAATGTGTTCCTTGGTTCAGTACCCTTAGGCACTTTTGATTTTGTGAAAAACGTCCACACTGAATGTAGTTATAAAGGTTTAAGTGAAACTCTGCATTGACTCACATAGCGCTCGTAGTGGTAGATAAAGACAAACTGTTAATTTAATCGACCGGATAACGATAATTAATAAAATAATTGATTTTTAGGAATAAATAAATAATATATAATCATACTTTATTATATTTACCTAAAATTCGTAGCTCATATCCCCAGGATGTTTTCAACATTGAGTTGCTTGCCTGAAGGGCTACAACTGTGGATTGCTCTTTGCGAAAATTAATGAAGTTATCAGTGTTAATTATTTTACCTAGGCTTATATCAACAAATATAAAAAACAGTGTTGAGTAAAATGCTTTCGCAGAGGAACTTGTTAAGAACCTCCAGGCCAAAAGTGTGAAGATAGGTAGCCTAAGTATGAATACATGCGATTTCCCAGGAGTAAAGACACGGGAATGCGAAATATTGAAACTTGACAGAACATTATATTCTTTAGAAAGTAATGGTCAGCTTAGTTACTTTTCCCTCAATCTTTAGTGATGGCATTGAAAGTAAACTGATATATTTTTAATCCATCGTTATGTGCACATATGAAGTTGGCTACTCTGCTTCGTAGTAATTGAGGGTGACATGTCACGCTATTGGAGCTAGTGCTTTGTATTTGTTCTCTTAAATATATTTTACACTGTTGATAGATGTTGTTAAAAGTTCGTGATTTTCAACTTTGCTGGTTGTAGGGTTATGCACGTGGGTTAAATACGCCTTCGTGTCGTAAATAATTTTTCGTGGTTTTTAACTTTGTAAACGCAGTTAATTGTTTTGCATAGAAGATGAGCCTATCACTTTCCTCTTGTTTCACAGCAGGAATAAAATCTACACCAAGGGCAATGGCTCTACAAAATAGCCTTGTTGAATTCTGCATTATGGTTTTATGTAATGTACAGTATTGTCTTCTTCTGGTAATCGTACTTGTCCAGAGTGATCGCCAGTAGACTATATGGGTCTAATTTAATGTCTCATCTTTATTAGTATAAACCTGGAATTTTTCAATATCTCGAGTTATATAACAAGCCTACTATACATATCGATGTACAGTGTGGTCAAAAGAACGTGAACCGGGTATATGAGCATTAGAGTTTCGGTCGTACTGATAAATAATTGAAAAATAATCATTCATTATCTCACACCGTTGTCATTGAAGTTAGCCAATCAGACCTCTTCGCGGAAGGATTCAAATGGACTTTGCGAAGCGCTGTTGCTAAATGTGCAAGTGGTTTAAGATAGGCTTGTATTTCAATGTTAGTCCGACTCCACTGTACGCAAGCCTAATAGCTACCAATCAGCATCAAACACAGACCTACCGCGCGTTTTAGGCTACGTCACCATAGCCACTTGCTATGAAGCTATTCTGTCGGGTGGTAGGTCCGTGTTCAGAGCTCTCCCTTGGCGAATATGTCTTTCCCTCTTCATCCCTCCCTACCTCCTTTTCTCTACAGTATGCTTCTTCTTTATCATCATCTCCATCTCTTCATTATTGGCACAGAGCAGTGTTAATTATTACAAACAATTGAGCCGAATTCGTCCTCTAAGGCAATTCTAGATCTTGTAATTTTCTAAATTGGCCGGCTGTTAGTTTTGTTGTTACCAGAAAGATGCATAAACGAAATGCTGTCAATTTTGTACAGTGTTATTTAAAAATTGTATATACACACACAATGTAATAACTGCCCTCTTGAACAAAACACTGCTACGAAGAGGAAGAAGAGTGCAACACTGGCATGTCAACCAATTACCAAACCAACGAAGATCACATACTTGACTTCATACGCTTGGCTAATGACTTCACTACAAATCTCGTTAAAATAACTCCACTCAACCATGAAGACTGCCTCTTTATATACATTGCCTGGCCAGGCTTCTCGAAGAATATGATTACGTGTTCTTACATTAAATAAACTCATATTAATATACACAGAGCAGATGTTTCATGACATAACCTCACAAATAATACGATCACGATTTATACCAAATAAAGTCCGTACATAACTACGTAAATAATAATAATAATACTAATAGATATAAACAACTTCATAGCCACACCTCACAAGCCATAATAATAATAATAATAATAATAATAATAATAATAATAATCGAGCTCGATATTTCCACCATTTGCAAATGGGCTAGATAATTGTTGCCAAGTTATACTAGTCCATTATACTTGCATCAGTCTTCATGTACAGGGTGGTGAGAAACAACGTGAACAGGGTATATGAGCATTAGAGTGTTGGTCATACTGATAAATAATTTTAAAAAGTAATTCAATATCTCGCATCGTTGCCATTTTATCAGGTGCTGAAGTTATCGAATCAGATCGCTTCGCGGGAGGATTAATATGGGTTTTGTGAGGCGGTGTTGCTAAATCTGCTAAAATTCGCGCTTCAGAGCCATGCAGAGAAATCAGTGTCGAACACCCCCATGGCTTTCAGTTCGTAGCGTACACGACGCGAACTGTCAGCTCGTCAAGTTTTTTTTTTTTTTTTTTTGATTGGTGCTCCCAAATCGGTTTTAAGCCATCTGCAGATTTAGCAACACGGGATCGTAAAACCCACATGAATTTGCCCGGGAAGCGGTCTGATTGGCTAACTTCAGCAGGTAATAATGTCAAAACGGCGAGACATATTGAATTATTTTTGTTCATCAATACGACCTACCGTCTAACGCACATGTACCCGGTTCACATTGTTCTCGATCACCCTGTATAGTACTTTAGATCCACTTGATTCATTCAAAATACTGTTGCAGGCTGCCAGGTTCCCTGAAACTAATTACTACACAAAGAAGTAGTGTGTTTTACTACCCACTATATTTATTTACTGTGTACAGTTATTTACAAGTTGAGTTTTCCAGTTCACCCTCACTCAGGCGATCACAGTGCGCATCGAATGCCTATTCTCTAACGCGGCAGCTCCAGTGCAGTGTCGTTCCAGATCAGTTCACTTCACAGCTCGCCGCACACCTCGTAATGAAGACCGTCTTCATTCACGACAGCAGTCGTGACGCGCAGGACTTGCAACAGTCTCCTAACTCATTACTCATTATTGTCAGATCAATGTTAATTATTACACGCAATTGAGCCCAAGGCAATTCTAGGTAGTGTTATATTTTAATTACCCGGATCATCACTTACAGAAATTTAGATGCAGTTGTTTCATTCAAAACATTATATTATTTGGTAATTGCATTTATTCTAGTTATCGCCTGATCATCATCATCATTTTCCAAATTATACACATCTCCTGTTCCAGGATATCTCCCCATCTGAGACACTTTTCGTCCACATCTGATTTCACAGTATACAGAGTGTCCCAGGTGGAATCTTTCGGGGATATGTCAGTAATGATCATTTGAAGCAAAAAATCTTCATATGGACATGTGCCCTATTCCGATTTTTTCCGATACAGAACATATTTAATGTACATTTGTTTTGGGCTACCGGGCGAGTTGGCAGTGTGGTTAGTGGCGCGCGGCTGTGGGCTTGCATCCGGGAGATAAAGGGTTCGAATCCTACTGTCGGCAGCCCTGAAGATGGTTTTTCGTGGTTTCCCATTTTTATACCAGGCAAATGCTGGGGCTGTACCTTAATTAGGCCACGGCCGCTTCCTTCCAACTCTTCCATCGCCGTGCAACGTAAATCCACTAGTAAAAAAAGAATTGAGAAAGTGACGCGCAGGTATTATGTGTCTTACTCACCCAACCTCCTTGGCGTTTTGAAATGGGCATAAGTTTTGTGCATGTAATGTTTGCCATTCACGTGTTCGTGAGACATTAGGACTACGCTCCACCATTTCAACAATGTCATGCTGTTCCTGCACGGGTTGTTGAACTACACATTCAGAGGAAAATGGGAACTTGGAAGATTTCACGCAATGTGCTGAAAACTCTGGTAAACGCTACGATCAGGAATTGGACCTGTCGGAAAACACCGACGGTATTCTTCGACAGTAGCATGAGCACTACGATCACAGAAGGCATAAACATACACCATATCTACATATACTTCCTTAGTGTAGATGTGTGGCATTTTAGCCAGCGCGTGTACAAAGGCCTATCTCTGATACTCTCTTAGCCTCTCGCACTACTTCACTCACAACACACCATGGAAAAGTGAGCGTTCGACGGGCTCGTTTAATGGCAGAACAACATGCCAAACAAAGATCATGAAAAAAACGAGGTAGAATAGAACGTCATATGAGTTTGGTTAGGTAAGACAGTTACGTGTGCGTCACCAGCCCAAAAATAAGTATTCTATGTCAGAAAACAACATTCGGGATAGATCATATGCTCATATGAAGATTTTTGCTTCAAGTGATCCTTCCTGTCAAACCCCTTAATATTGACAGTTCCTCCTGGGACACTTTATACATCCAGCATTTCCTTGGCTTTCCCGTAGGTGAATTTCCTTGGACAGCAAGCTGGAATTATTTTCTAGCACTTTTCTCGCATTTTCTCATAATGTTACAATTTCAGTGAAGTCCTCACTTCACTTGTAATAGGGACCTATTGCTGAGATTTAATTATTTCCTGTTAATATCAAATTGCTGTGCCACCGTAGAGGGAATCTTGGGATGATAATGCAGTAATTTCCCCTGCCTTTCTGCATCTCAGTACCTGACCGTCGAGGCTGTTACAGCTGTGCTCAAGGATGCTCAGAACCGGGCGAGATGGTGGTGCTGTTACGGACACGCAGCTGTGAGCTTGCATCCGTAAGATAGTGGGTTCACGTCCCATTGTCGGCAGCCCTGAAGATGTTTTTCCGTGGTTTCCCATTTTCACACCAGGTAAATGTTTGGAATGTACTTTAATTAATAACACCTGCCGATACCTTCTCAGTTCTAGGTCTTTCCTATCCCATCGTCGCCATAAGACCTATCTGTGTCGGTGCGGCGTAAAACAAATTGTAAAAGGGTGTTCAGAACAGAAAATGCTAATCAAAAGTGCTTCGATCTTTGAGCTAGGGTTGCCAGGTCCCGTATTATATGAGATTTCCCATATTTGAAAGTCTGAAGTACTGTCCCGTTTTATCAGTATACGGGATGCCCTCTTCTTCATATTCAAACAACTCATCTCTGTCATGTTTAAAATAATCCATTTCCTGCATTCCAATACATTATTCTTCATCTAGCGATTCTCCACTATGATCAGAACGTGTAGCAGGCAAGAGAACCGCTGGCGCTGAGCCCAAGCGTGGGACACGCGGGACCAAGATGAAGAGGCATCTGCCTGGGAAGGTTTAAAATTCTGAGTCTTGGATAGCTTTATCATACTAAAAGCAAATTTCGATAATCACTTCTGGCCTAAAAACAGCCGACAATCGCTCGTTTCTTTACTCGTTTTCTTTTCGATTCAAAACCTAGCCAAATTAACTTGATTGCATAACTTTTCTCTAATGTGTTCCTTGGTTCAATACCCTCAGGCAGTTTTTGAATTTTTAAAAAATGTTTACACCGCATGCTGAATTGACTCACAATAGCGCTCGTATGGTAGAAAAAGGCAAACTGCTAATCTAATCGACCGGATAACGATTATTAAGAAAATATTGTATTTTTAAGATTAAATAAAAAATATAGGCCTAATATCATATTTTGTTGTATTTTATTTACGTAAAATTCGTAGCTCATATCCCTAGGATGTTTTCAACATTGAGTTGCTTGCCTGACTGGCTAGAACTGTGGATTTTATGCAGAAAATTAAACAGCAAAATACTGAAATAAAGTTTGCGTCTACAATGTTAGTTTAGTACAGTAAATTATTTCTCAGCTTTTTCTTGAGCAAATGTCGTTATGTCGTGTCAACCATGGCTAAATGGTTAGCGTGCTGGCCGTTGGTCACAGGGGTCCCGGCAGGGTCGGGAATTTTAACCTTAATTGGTTAATTTCGCTGGGTGTATGTATCGTCTTCATCATCATTTCAACATCACGACGCGCAGGTCGCGTACGGGTGTCATATCAAAAGACCTGCATCTCGCGAGCCGAACTTGTCCTCGGACACTCCCGGCACTAAAAGCCATACGCCATTTCATTTCAACATGATCTGTCCCTCATTGGCATTTCAAAAACCTGATAACCCTACCTAGAGTTCAGGAAGCGATTTGTTTAGATATTTGTTAGGTCATTGGAGTCATGCTGTGGAGACACGTTGACGGTGATTGCCAGCTTGACTAGTTACACTCAGGCATTTGAAATGTGGTGTTGAGGGCGCCTCTTTAAGAATTTTTTGACAGATCGAGTTACAAATACGGACGTACTCAATCGAGTTGGTGGAGGAAGGGTACTTCTGGGACAACTTCGTGTAAGAAGATTCGCCTGGATTGGGCACACCTTGCGACACGGAGGCTTACTGCAAGACATAATGCAAAGAAGTCGGGAGGGAAGGAAAGAAAGAGGAAGGCCACGGCACAGTTTCGTTGGTCAAGCAAAGCAAGACACGGGAGTTGGCACTGTCTTGAGAACACTATGTATCTTGTTAGAGGACCAAATAAGTCGCATGGCTTATGCGCTATGAATGAATGGATGAATTAATTAATTAATGCATCAATAATTATCAATTTGACCCAAAATTTAACAGATTTAGCAGATCAATAAGGGACACTCGCTACTCATAAGTGGTGGTGTACGCACTGACTTGCAAATAAACTGTGTTCAAATAAATTAAATAGGTCAGACATTTCCTTGTATTACTCAAGAAACATACATTATTCTTAATAAATAAATCATGACAAGTAACACTGTAATTCATTGTGACCTGAATTTCGCTCTAACAACTTACTTTATTGTTCTGTTGCTTTGAAGTTCCTCTGTATAGGCGTGTGAGCCAGAAACACTTATAAACACCAAATGTTTTATTTACAAAAACTTTCCTCGGTTGAAGGTTGCCACAATGGACAAAGCATAACGGGGCAATGGCTTGTATAATTTCGACTTGCAATGATAATTTTGTTGATTACATTATTACTATGCCATTAAAAAACAAGAGTTACAACATATGGCAATTATTTCTAACCAGTGAAACTGAACCTTTTAAAGATAACAAGGATATAGTTAGCAGCTCTGGATACCGAGCTCGATAACTGCAGTCGCTTAAGTGCTGCCAGTATCCAGTATTCGGGAGATAGTAGGTTCGAACCCCACTGTCGGCAGCCCTGAAAATGGTTTTCCGTGGTTTCCCATTTTCACACCAGGCAAATGCTGGGGCTGTACCTTAATTAAGGCCACGGCCGCTTCCTTCCCACTCCTAGCCCTTCCTTGTCCCATCGTCGCCATAAGACCTATCTGTGTCAGTGCGACGTAAAGCAACTAGCAAAAAAAAAAAAGAGCTCTGGAATGTGTAAGTTAAACATTTACTGTGCATCTAGGAATAGTCACTGTCACTTTAATGTACTCATACTGGCGATTTTTCATTGACAGCTTTTGTCATTTTGTTTTTATTGTCTTTTAGATGATTTAAGCTATCTCTAAATTTACAAAATTCTTCATAAATATCTCGCAATTAAATTCTGGATATATTTCAGGCACTGTAGTCTGAAAAGATAGTCTTCAGAGTCGAATGACTTAACTGGGAGAGAAACTAAAGGCTTCATTTAAAATAAAATATGCTGTACAATTATAATTTCTCAATTAGCCACATCATGAAATACAGAAATGTTAATGTCCAGTACACCGCGAAGGTGGTGTGGCGCACAGTATTTCCTCCTCCAGTACGGGAAGTAACGTATAAAATGGCTCGTCTTGTTAATAATAATAGACCTTTCTCCCCCTTCAAAAATTCGACTAATAATGAATCTTGAGATACAGAGGCTGGTACGCCACCATTGATCCACAGAAGGCATGAAATACGTTTCTGGGTTAATGAGTTCGTTGATCCTAGCGACATCCTCTGCTTTGGTTGGTGCCATTTCACTTTGAAGGTCATCGCTCTAGAATAGAATGTCAGAGATGTGGGGGGAAGCTGCTTTAATCTTAAGACCGTCTGAGTGTCCGGATTATAATGTGCCCCTTTTCGAAAATTTTTACCAGCTCCAAGGGATTCCATTCAACGAAGCCTGCTGGAGATCTTTGTGGATTCAGATCCAGGTCAGCCATAATTAGAACTCTAATTATTTAATACTCGGTCATTGGAGAGCATCAGCAAGGTCTTTTAATTAATGCTAGTGCCTGAGGCCATAGGCGCTCGCTGGATGATGGTGATAGAATCTGGACGGACCGCAAGCAGGCTTAGATCATTCCATTTATTTCAAGCATATATTTACCTTAGATGAATCTTATTTCACTTCGGAGGTGGTAAAGAGCAATGGAGCTGCCTAGACGAGGTGTTAACATGACGTACTGGTTCGACGCTTACGACTGTTGCTTCATCTTTCTGACGTCAAGTAAAATCAACTGTAACCAAGGTAGTTCATACGTTTAATTCTGGTCTTGTCGTTCAGTGAAATATTAACTCCAATTTACGAGGTCTTGAAAGCTTTTACTGCGTCGTCTGCTATGCTTGGTCTCTAGCAGAAATAAGAGTACGTGATGCACGAGTGCCATTCATAGACCACACACGAGTTTGGCCCGAGGAAACACATTCATACTTCCTCTATTAACCTGCCGACACGTTCCTTAGTTTCCACGTCACTGTGGCAGGAGAGGGTCACCTCAGCGATGGGCACGACGTCATGCAGCAGACTGGATTGTATAGAAATAACTGTTTGTCGGTGGACCTCACAGATATTTTGATCCTGACAATACTTTTATATTTATATTTTAATGAAACGTATACAGCAGAGAACATGTCTCCAATTACAGTAAACTGTACAGATCTATAATACAACAGTACATGTACTAAATAATTCTATTAATGATGATGAGCATGATAACGAGATTTGGTTAATGACAGTGAAAAATGAAGACATGAACATAATGATGGCAAGGATGGTAACAACATTGCGTAGTTATTATTACTGATTTAATTGATATATAATCAAGATTGAAACATTTTAATGCCTAAACCATGAGCCTAATCAGTGTTACAAAATGCCACCTTTCAACCGTTCAGACTACGATGTGAAGTACTGACGGATGGCCATGACAGATATTATCAATGATAAGAGGTTGAATACAGATGGTCGAGGTGATCTTGCAGGGTGTGATCTGAACTGGCACAAGGGACCCTCGCTGTGCTCTGTCTTTGGCATGTACTACATTTCGGGATTCTCCAGACTAATTACCGATTATTGGTTATGGTGCATTAAACCAAACTAAAATTTAATATTTCTAAGTACAAAACCCTTTCCTTCTCAAGAGCCAAAAAGCCGGTAAATTTCACTTACTCAGTGTTAGGGGAGGACTTGAAGAAAGTCATAGAGTACAACGACCTTGATGTATTATTTGATGCCAAGTAAACATTCTGAATACTTACTGAAAGAACGGCTAACGGCGCTTATAAAATGCCAGGATTTGCCATGCATAAGGTAAAACAATTTAATGGAATAACAACAAATATTACACTCTGTGATACATTAATACGCTCTAGACTTGAATACGCTACTGATGGAGAAAATTTTGATTGTTGCGTTAGGAATCTAGTTCCACGTTGTTCGTAGACATTCTGATATACTTACTGCATATTCTGTGAAGTGGTGAGTTATTGTGAGTGCTTTTCACATTTTCACAGTAGCACTTAAAGAAACTCGTGTTTTCGCCTGTGGAACATTAAATTTTAATTTTACAACTTTTTACATAAATATCTTATCACATAAATCTGTACGTGATATAAGAGATTTTAAATGCACATCTATGAGGAAACACTCGTAGCTGATATTCATACATATTTTCTGATATCTAGAAATTATAGGAAACGTTTGTGGACGTTTTCTATTACTTCGATACACATGGGCTCCATATAATTGCGTACTAACGTATTCTTACTATTCAATTAAATGGTTTTACATTACGCATGACAAATCCTAGCATTTCATAAGCGCTTTTAGCTGTTGTTTTAATATGACTCCGGAATGTTAACTTGACATCGAATAATATATCAAATTCATTGTAGTCTATGACTTTCTTCAAGTTCTCCCCTGACACTGAGTGAGTGAAATTTACCAGCACTTTGGCTCTTGAGAAAGAAAGATCTACACACTTGAAAATATTAAATTATTGTTAGTTTTCAATGCTCCATTCACAATAATTGGTAACTAATCTGGAGAATCCGGAAATGTTGTACATGGCAGACACAGCGCACAAAAAGTTCACATCACAGCCTGCAAGATCACATCGACCATCTGTACTCAACCGCCCCTCTTTGATAATACCAGTCATGGCCATCCGCCAGTACTTCACATCACAGCCTGAACGGCTGAGAAGTACAATTTTATATCACTGATTTTGTGACGAAAATTTTCAGATGTCCCCCTACCCATAAGATATTTTTATTTCCAATTAATAACGCAAAATAAGGATTCAGTGCATCGAAAGAACACTAATTCACGGCCTATAAAACTGCCATTTATATGAAGTATGATGTGATGAAGCCTCTTTGACAGAAAAGAGCCTTCTGTGTGTCAGTTTGTCATAGTCATCAAACAATACTTCATCTCACAGCCTGCAAGATCATATCGACCGTCTTTACTCTACCACGAATGAAATAATCAGTTCTCTAGACTATGATGAGATGAAGCCTCTGAAAAAAAGAGTCTTCTATACCAGGTGAGTCCGCTGCGCCTCACTTTTTCTGTTGTTAGGCATCCCAACGAACGCCAATGGTGAGATGATCGGTTCTTCTTTGCCTATCGCGTTAAAGGCACTTACTGCGTCACCACAAGCAAGATGTTTCCAAAATCAGGTATAGGACAGATATTTACAGAATGAATCAAACTGCCATACGGTTATGTAAAAAGTACGTGTCAATTATAAGCTTTCGATTAGATATGAAATTAACGCTAAAAGCGATGGCATACTGATAGAAAAAGTGTGAGAGTTTGTAAAGCGGGAAGTAGATTTAAACCACGTACGCTTTCTGATAACCTCGAGGCCACAGTCACCGTGATGTCATGGACTAAGCAGAGACGTACCTGTGCCCTTGGTAGGTCGGTTCGAATCCTATGAGCGCTAAATATTTTCATTGACATTTTAAGCTTTGAAGATCAACTACAAGGCCATTCGTGTCACATTCGACCAGTGGCATGCAGCATGCGTGCTCAGTGTGTATTGGCCTGACACTTGGCGTAGCCTAGCATTGCTGGTTATTTCCTTCCTATGTATTCAATACATGAATGTGTTGACATGCTCCTCATCTACGGCGAAGCAAGACAGAACGCACAGCGTCTGTGCCAACAAATCAAAATAAAATAACCCATGACGCGAGGGTATTCCGGTACATTGGCTTTGCGGATGATTCTCAAAGTACAAAATGCTAATAATATTGTCAGTATCAAGTGAGATTCGAACCCACCCACCAACCACAGTTGTATTAGCAGCACCGCACTTGACCTATGACACCACGGTGACTACAGCCAGCAGTTTACAGGAAAGCGTAGGCCCTACTAGATTGACAACTACTTCCGCTTCATAAACGCACACACATTCTCTATCAGTATCTCATCCCTTATAGCGTTCATTCGAGAAACGACCTGCTAGGACCAGATTAATTAAAACAGTCGTCATCAAGTAAGCTCACCGGACAAAAAATTAGTCAACCCTAGAGAAATCATTACAAATACCATTTAATACCACGTAACTCTGCCACTGGACTTGATTAGCCCGTGGATTCTGTTAGGGAGTAGGTCCAAAAGGTTATGCAGACGTGTTGCATCCAGGTTAAGCCACTCGCTGAGGATTTGATCACGCAACTCCACCAAATTGCGTGGATGCTGGTGTCGGCGTTTTACCCCCTATTCCAACATATACAAAAGATTTTCAATGTGGTTCAAGTCAGGTGATTTTACAGGCCAATAGAGATGTAATAGGGTGGGGTATGTTTAAAAAACCAGTCACATATGCGTCAATCCCGATTAACTTTGCTGTTTTCATCTTGAAAAATCTGGGTATTAACACTTGCTCATCCTGAATGCAATATAAATAAACATGCTGGTTCATGTTGGTTGTCAGATCAGTGAATGGGCCTAACCTACGATACGAAAACACTCCTAAAATCTCACAGAGACATTTCCGGCTTGAATCTGACCTTGCACACATCTGCTTCCTTTGGCCTTCAGTGCACTTGGCGATGTGCGTCATTGGAATACAAGCAAGAACGTGATTCGTCGGACCACATTACGTTCCGCCAGTCAGCTACAGTCCACGTTCGATGATTTCTAGCCCATTGAAGACGCGCAGATTTATGTGTTTATGTGAGCAATGGCCTCTTGGGAGATGATCGACTCCAAATGTTTATTGCCGCTGTTCCCGTCGTAACATTCTCTCGCTAACAGGTTGGGATAGGCCTCCATTCAGTGACTGCAGTAATTCCTGTCGGGTTTGGGGGTGATTTTGATTCACAAGCCGTGAAACGCGTCTCCGGTCCCTCTAAGTCAGGATCTTTTTTCCGATCACAATTCTGATGTAGAGTTTCGTGGCCACGTGTAGCAAACCACTACTTGTAGACACCTTAAACAGTCCGCTGCGAAACACCAAAAAATCCAGGATCTTCACGCACTGTGTGGCCATGGGCACGGCCAAATACGATTGCCCATTTCTCCCACTCCCTCACATCCTTACATCTACCCCTGTTGACGTACAATATCCGCTTAAAACATCAATGTCTCGCTGATCGCTACTGCCTTCTGCACACGTAGAGGCAGTGAGCGTGTGATTGAACACGGGACTCATTGTACAGACTTAACAATCCATCCGTGCATGCGCACTAGGGTGAATAATTTTCTTGTCTGGTGACCTTACTTGCTCTAGGAAGTAGGCGTTACATGCTCCTCTCGGGACGGCTGCCTGCCGCGTCAGAAGGGAGCAGCGGATAGGCGGGTTGCATACCGTGGTGGTACTTGCAGTAACCACACGAAGATTATTATTATTATTATTATTATTATTATTATTATTATTATTATTATTATTATTATTATTATTATTATTATTAATTGGAGCGCAGATCATGCGGAAGGAACAGGTCACAGATTATAGTGTGTAACACGACAAGAAAATTATTAATCGACAAGGGAAAGTTACAGCAGTGTGCAATACCTGAATAAAAATTGTTCACGACTAGGTAACTGAAGTTATGGGATATGAGCCTTTGCTGAAAGGAATTATGGGCTTGAACATCGTGTGGTGTGAGAATCACGTACAGCAGATCTCCACTGGCATTCAGTATGAATTGCTCGCTCAGTTGCTCTCGTTCATCAGCAGCGGGGAACGCACTGGCTCCGAAGTTGTTTCGCTCTGAGTTGACACTACCTGAAGTAGAAATTCTGGCTCAAACCTTTCTATAATATTTGCTCCAATTATGTTTAAAATTATTAGCAGAGAAAATTGTTGTCATTATTTGGTATTTCCTTTCCATAAAATTTGTCACGAGCCATGTAACATATTTTACGTCTGCCATTCATTTTTTTAATAATGTGAAAACTTGCTCAGAAAACACTTGACCGGCACGATTGTGCAGAAACATTTTCACAAGGCGAATGGCAGAAAATCACTCCTGGGTGATTTTCGCTTTTCGAGACTTTGTACCATACCCAAAAATATTTTTGAAGGAAAATCAACAAAATAGTTGGAAAGTGTGAAAGGAATATGAAGCTCGAACAAAACGAAGAACCCCGCAGCTGAGCAAAGAAAATTGCATTCCGAATGAATGAATCAATGAATGAATGAATGAATGAATGAATGAATGAATGAATGAATATTATCACTCGATTCACATGCAATTTAATAACTAATTTCACGTTACTATTCAGTCCCCAATGTCACACGATTATCATTGCAATTTCCAAGTGCTTTGAAATCATTTAGAGAAAGACCAGGTGAATGATACGGAATCTGTCACCTAGACGAAATCCCAAACTGCAGATCATTGATTGATTGATTGATTGATTGATTGATTGATTGATTGATTGATTGATTGATTGATTGATTGATTGATTGATTGATTGATTGATTGATTGATTGATTGATTGATTGATTGATTGATTGATTGATTGATTGATTGATTGATTGATTGATTGATTGATTGATTGATTGATTGATTGATTGATTGATTGATTGATTGATTGATTGATTGATTGATTGATTGATTGATTGATTGATTGATTGATTGATTGATTGATTGATTGATTGATTGATTGATTGATTGATTGATTGATTGATTGATTGATTGATTGATTGATTGATTGATTGATTGATTGATTGATTGATTGATTGATTGATTGATTGATTGATTGATTGATTGATTGATTGATTGATTGATTGATTGATTGATTGATTGATTGATTGATTGATTGATTGATTGATTGATTGATTGATTGATTGATTGATTGATTGATTGATTGATTGATTGATTGATTGATTGATTGATTGATTGATTGATTGATTGATTGATTGATTGATTGATTGATTGATTGATTGATTGATTGATTGATTGATTGATTGATTGATTGATTGATTGATTGATTGATTGATTGATTGATTGATTGATTGATTGATTGATTGATTGATTGATTGATTGATTGATTGATTGATTGATTGATTGATTGATTGATTGATTGATTGATTGATTGATTGATTGATTGATTGATTGATTGATTGATTGATTGATTGATTGATTGATTGATTGATTGATTGATTGATTGATTGAAAGTCTTTCACATTCTCACTGTTAGCTTAAGAAACGTTAAACTGCATATTTATGTCGTATGTCGCAAACCACTGTAGGAACATCTGATACATAAGCGTAAGGACAGGTAAGGTATGAACTTCCAACCGTTACCTTCGAGAATTCTTAGAGTAAATAGGCACGTGTTCTTCTTTCCGGCTATCATGATAATCATAATCCGTTACTATCCCAGCACAATAAAAGCGCCCCCTTTGCTTGTCTCTATATCACAGGTCTTGTCCAGATCCTATTCTAAGCGTCCGCACGGCAAGAACCAGTCTAGACCAATGGTGTAACAATCACCACAACTACACACTGAAACACCACTCACTCATTAGTTCCCAAGTAGACAGGATGGCAGCATTGAACACCGCTTGACAGTATCCTTCCCGAGAATACCACGAGCGTGTGAACAATGAGAGTCATTCTGCGCGTGTGAAAGTCTTGTCTCCAGGGCTAAATTTTTGATAGCAAATATTAAAACGCAAAACTTTCAGTAGAATTATACCATGATCATTGCAATGATAATGATGTAGCGTGGGTCGCTCACACAACCTGTTACGGGTTTTGAACTTACCAAGCTGATAGGTGCTCAGCCATAAAGATGCGAGTATGTCGTCAGCGTGTCAATTACTCAGTCGTACTCATGATCAGTGTGACCTCTTAAGAACCATTGTATTGTTTAAACGAGAACTGAAATCTAAGAGTGAACTGGAAATGAGTGCGCGAAAGTTGGAGCAAGAGGAAGTGGAGCTATCTTTATGCCACAGAGCTGATAGAACACACTGTACATCCATCAACACAAATTTCAAATTGATGTCAGTAACTTAATGAAAATTGAATTGGGCCATTCCCGTGTTTTGCCGCTTTCTCGGTCACAGAACATTGACAGCATTACACAGTGCAGAAGACTACACTCGACCAGCAGAACATAATGGATACACATACATAATTAATTTTCATATATAATTTAGGGATTTTCCGCTCACTTGCGCTTTAATTGTTTTGGTTGTTAAATCGTTCATGGAAGTGGAATTACGGCCTGTCTCTGATGAACACTAGATAGCATATGTGTCCAGAATGCCGTGTAATGGCAATGATTTATTCTGCGAATCCATCAGAAGTTAAGCTTGCACTTTTGCAGCCTTGTAGGAATGAAGTTTTACCAAGTTTGTGGTACATTATTGTGACGTCTGCTGTTTGAATTTGCGTTGTGCAGTTGGGATATTCAGAATTCGATAGTGCTAAAATTTTCTTTTTATAATTTATTCATCGTTTGGGAAGTATACATTAGGAGGCTCTCAGAAATGGAAAACAAGTACAGTATAATATTATAATCCCAGCATGGGCGCCTATATGACATTTTGTAGTGGGGGGGGGGGTATGTAGTATTTTTAATATTTTGAAAGATGAATGGCGACTTGTATTCCGCGGTAGAATAACGCCCACGGTATCCCCTGCCAGTTGGTGGGGGGCGTTACTATCACTTCTAAGTAATACCAACTTTTAAATCATTTTCCTGAAAGAAAAACGCCTGACTACATTAGACGTTTTCCTTTCCCTGAGAGCTAGTGGGAGGGGCAGGGCGTGGTCCCTCCTTGCCCCCGGGCATGGGCGCCTTTGTATACCAGATGTAGTGAGTTTGTCAGACCTCTACACAAGGAAAACGAGTCATTCCCCTCCGTACGCTCTCAAGCATTACTAGATTACAGGTCGCTGTGAGTTTGTTGAGTCGCATTAGGGAGACACGACCTCTCCCCAATCTCCATCCTTGAAGTGACCTCATCAGTCCGGATCCTGTTCATATTGGTCCGCCGTACGGTTACGAGCGCGTAGCTGTGAGCTCGCATCCGGGAGATAGTGGGTTCAAACCTCACTGTCGACAGCCCTGAAGATGATTTTCCGTGGTTTCAAATGTTCACATCAGGCAAATGCTGGGGCTGTACCTTAATTAAGGCCACGGCCGCTTCCTTCCCATTCCTAAGTCTTTCCTTTCCCATCGTCGCCATAAGACCTTTCTGTGTCGGTGTGACGTAAAGCGAATAGCAAAGTCATATTTGTCCAGGATTTCCTTGGTAGCGTACGTTAAATCATGGCGCATATGTTCTTCCCGAACACAACTCAGGATTAATCTCTCTGGACCATTCATCTATCCGCTGGACATTGGGATCAACAGTATGGTTCCTTCTAAGTCTTTGGGTTTCACAGATCGGCGGATGCCTGTATTTAAGCCTATTTCCTTGGAACATACGGATAATCTCATGAATAGGCAATTTACAGTTGGCCACGATCCTCCCGTACTCATGGATAAGCGCAAATTCTCTGCGAGTGTGCAATGGAAGATTATTCCTGTCATTAAAATGCATTTTTCCGATAGATTCCATGCCTATTACTGATATTTTCTTTCTGTATGTCTTACGAATAATCCGATAGAAATACTCCACTAAAATGGTAAGTTATTGAAATTATGTAAGACACTAACTAACTGATTCGCTTTTAGTACAGTAACAAAAAGTGAAGCTGAACCCTTCCTTAATTTCTGAACCACGACCCACCACACATAGAGGAATGCAACATACATTAGCTTGGTACAGAACTAAGACCACTGACTAAATCGATCCCATTGTAGGCCGTTCCAGTAGCGTAAAACTGCCACAAAACTGGAGGGAACTGTTAGACGAAACAAACGTGTGACCATAGATATACATGGCCACGTGGAATGTACCATGTAGCTGTTATATTGCACTCGGACGGTGATGAATCTCAAACCTGCCGTCAGAAGTCAGGTGCCCTGAAGATTGCTCTCCATGACTTATAATTTTCAGACAATACAGGTGCCAATACTGTATCATAACTCCCCGGTCACCCTCCTCCCAATACTATTTCCCGTTCCACCACCGAAATAATAATATTTAATTTACTTATTCGTATCAGAATCAATATCAGGTATACATTATTAGTTAAGAATGAGAACAATGATTATATAACTGATAAAAACACACTAGGGGCTGCCTGGCCGAGACGGTAAAGGCGTGCTCGGTTCGCCCGGAAGGACGTGGGTTCGAATCCCCGTCAGGAAGTCGTAAAATTTAAGAAATGAGATTTCCACTTCCGGAGGTCCATATGGCCCTGACGTTCACTCAGCCTACACCAAAAATGAGTACCAGGTTAATTCCTGGGGGCAAAGAATCACAACAAGTTTTCAATACTTCGAAGAGCAACGTTGCTCGATAAAGCTTTACATCTTTGGAACAATACTGGAACTCGTCAGTTCGTAAAAACCAAATAAGAGCTAAGAAACTATGACACCGTCACAACATGAGCATATTAGCTTCTAGCAGGTACAATAGTTGTTATCCAAGGGATTAGGCTCCCATTTACACAAACATAACCATGCTAATGTCGAGTTGATTCATTCTCAATTCAAAATAGAGGCTAGCCTCAAAATTTGGTAAAGAGACCGTGTCTCCATTTTTACACTTCCGAACATGGGTCACAACCGATTTCACAATCATTTTACAGGATCATCCCCACAATAGGCTATCGACAGTCTTTCAAAATACATTAGTGATTCCATACTTACGTATTAGGTTGAAGCACAGATCTAGCTTACTTACTAAGGTTACTCTTCAAGAAACTTATATGCAGAGTCCAAAGGCCTATACTACCTGACTACGGCAAAACGAATTTAGAAAAAGGAACCTTTACAGCCGGCCGATAACTAAACTTGAAAGGATGCGGACAGCAAGCACTCCTAAATGAAAAGGTTCGAACCCTAAGTGGGCTGATAGTCCGATGAAGCAGACGCTAATCCCATACTAGGGGGTGACTAAGTGGAAGAAACATTTTAAGCCGAAAAACGTAAGTATAATTTAGGAGTTGCAAAACTTAGTCCCTCAATTGAATTTGAATGGGAGAATTACAAAGGTAACCACTCGTACTCCCTTACATTCAACCCCCTTCCCATGCGGTAAATAATTGTTTAAGACCCTGCTTTAAGCCCTATCAGTTACATTTAAATGAAAGCTGCGAAACTCTTTCTTATACTTCACTCGCAGTTAAGTACACTTAGATACGTTTCTTCTGCCATAACTTAATAGATGAGAACTCCTTCAAGTCAAAACCCCCACTTACAGATATCCCAGTTTGGAAGTCTCTCTCTCTCTCATCCATCACTATGCGCACACATTCACAACAGCAATGCAAGACACAGAGGGTGAAAATGCCCCAGCTTACTTGTATATATATAGAGAGACCGAAGGATATGCATGTTTACAATCTAATGACCGGATCGGACAGCTTCTATTAACCAAAAGAGACCCAAATTGGTCAGAAATATTACATACTAGCTTAAGGTAGGCTAACAGAATGAGAGGAGGTGGTAGAGGAAGTATGTTCAACTTCCGAAATAGAAATAATAACAACACGCCAACACATTTACCAACATAGAGATATATACTTTACTTAAAGGTTAATTAGGAATTTACCCTCAATAGGTCTCTTATACAGTATACGGGCGGCAGAGCCATCTAAACATTGAAGAAATCCTATTACACTACCTCCAATTTCAGAGTCATTAGCAGAGATGGACATAGTAGAGAATAGCTCAGGGAATACTCAAAGAGAGATCCTGTACTTCCTGTACAGTTATGTTGTTATTATTATTATTATTATTATTATTATTATTATTATTATTATTATTATTATTATTATTACTAGTTAATAATCACTGAATTTGTAGTATTTATCTCCTTGCTCTGTTGCTCCTCTGCAATAATTTTCCACTCATGTGGATGTTTAACTTTGCATTCGCTAATTATCAGATTAATTAAATAACATGAACAGATATTCTCGGTCGGATGAGCTTGCCTTTCACTGTTAATTTTAACAATTTACATTCATCTTTATTTGGATATCAGTTTCTCCGGTACTTTCACCGTCGTGTTTTGCTCGTTCCGTCTCGTAATACCCAATTAAGAGAATATTAAACTTGTAGCAACGTTGGTTCTTTTTCAGTAAGGCTACACACACACTGGTATACAAAGTGTAGCACCATAAAGGAAAGCTTCAGTCTGAATGTTAATGATTAAAGATAAAATTAGTTATCTGTAACGTCTAGAACGATCGCCAGAATGTATTAGTTTTGCCATTACGGTTATAAGGTAGTTCCATCAGACGTATACGTTAAATGCCATAAGCATCCGTACACCTATAAAGTGAACGTGATATGTTGAACATTGAAGAAAAACGAGTATACTACCTCCAAGTTCAGAGTCTTAGCAGAGATGGACATAGTAGAGGACAGCTCATGGAACACTCAAAGAGAGACACTGTATTTCCGGTACAATTATTCAAAAGTGAAATGTGAACCATACCCGGACGTATAAAAAATAAAGCGTGAAATAATATAGCACGCCCCTCATACGATGTTCAGCTGTAGAAAATGAGTTTCTAACATGGAACAATGTCTGTATAACATTTTTTTTCTTCTACGTGTGAGCAATATGTCCTAAAAATTTGGTCTCCCTCATTATTGCACCCTGCACAGGATCAAGAAGAATTCCTGCCCTTCAAATATTGTCTACGTTGGAGGTGATAAAATCCGTGAGATTGGGTTCATGGTTCATAAATACATTCTACCTTTTATTCATGTAAGCAAGTCAACTCTTAAAGTACAGGTTGACCAAAATTCATTTAAAATTTGACGAGGCAATACTTTACAGATTATTGGAGGTATAGAGGTAACAATTGACACATGATTGGCATGGCATGAAATTTTATTGACACCAAAATAAAATACGCAAATGGGCAACAGATGGCGCTGGACAGCAACACGTCAGGTACAAATGGCCACACATGCTTGATATGACATGGGGTTTTAGTGACACTGACGACTAGTGCACAAACAGGCCAACAGATTGTGCTAGACAGCAAATGGCGAATGAGACCCGTGTACGGTATAAAACGAGCTGTCATATGAGAGGGCGTCAGATGCGCCTGGAATCGTGGCATGTCATGCTTCGCCTCCCCGGTGTTTCATAAACCGACCTAGCCTATTTTATGGCTAATGTTCAGATAGATTCATACCTATTGTAATTGTAATTGAAATAATTAATATCAACTCATTTATTAAATTAATCAATAACATGATAAATTCATCATCAGATGACTGAAGGTAAGTACTGGTCTCTTAAACCGTTTGATTATTGGTTGTGGGGTTACTTGAAGTCGCAAATCTACCGCGATCGTCCGACCTCATTACGGATCCTAAAAGACAACATCCGACTTCAATTTCTCGCCAATCCTACAGATATATTGTACAGTGCTGTTCACAACATTGTCCCTCGACTGAAGGTACTGTTGATAAATGGCGGCCGACATGTTGAGCTTGTGTTACAAAGAACATCGTCTTCGCTAACCTTCCACTGTTATGCTAATTATTGCGTGTTTATGTGTATTTTTGTGTACATTATTTTGGTGTCAGTAAAACCCCATGTAATGCCAATCATGTGTGTCAGTTACGACCTCTGTACCTCCAATTATCTGTGAAGTATTGCCTTGTTAAATGTTAAAGGACTTTTTCGTCACCCTGTACTTAAACTGTGTGCGTTATTACATATATTCTAATTATCACACCGGTCGCTTCCAAATCAACATGAATTGGATTTTCTACTTCCTCCTCTGCCTCAAGTTTTATTCCTCTGTGAAACCAAACTTGTTTATTCCACAAGTTGCGGCTCTAAAGTTGCTCTTGGGTAGCGCAACAATTTCGCATGTTAATGAGTACATTTTCCATTATTTAACAGCCTCTGACGTTCGTAGCACGGTTATGAATAATGAATTCTACATCAGTTCACTCATTGGAGGATTAGCCAGCATTAACCCCTCGGCTTGTTCACATTGTGATTGGCTAACATAGTGGCCTATTTTCGGTAACATTCAATACAAATTAAGAGAAGAATTGTATTTTATATCGTAGGAATGATTTTGTAGGAGATCTAAACAGAAGGTCAACAGTGCGTTTGTATATGTCAAATGCATCCATTACATTGCAATATCGAAGTTCGGTTACGTGAGCGAATCGTATGCAAGAAATTTCATTGTAATTTTTGCCCCAAATGGGGGATAATACCGTATTTACGCGAATAATCCCCGCCACCGAATAAAAAAAAATTGCCACCATTGACTCACATTAAACCTGCACCCAATTTTGTGCCTCAATTCTTTTTTAAACAAATATTCGGGTATTATCCGCGTAAGTACGGTAATTGATTTCACTCAAATAGAATTATCGATAAATTAATAAATACTATTATTACTAGAGAAATGTACATACGTATTGCAGCCGCTATTTCGCTGTAGACACGACTCTCTTCAATGACATTCCGCTTCATCGTGCTGTCTTTTGTTTCTTTCCTGAGGTCCAGGGCTAACATCGACGAATGGGAGTCCTATGTCTGTGAATTCTCAATCTCTTGGCCGAATGGTCAGCGTACTGGCCTTCGGTTCAGAGGGTCCCGGGTTCGATTACCGGCCGGGTCGGGGATTTTAACCTTCATTGGTTAATTCCAATGGCCCGGGGGCTGGGCGTTTGTGCTGTCCCCAACATCCCTGCAACTCACACACCACACATAACACTACCCTCCACCACAATAACACGCAGTTACCTACATATGGCAGATGCCGCCCACTCTCATCGGAGGGTCTGCCTTACAAGGGCTGCACTCGGCTAGAAATAGCCATACGAAATTATATATATAATCTCTTTTTCCATCATGACTAGCGCGGAGAGTTCAAACTAAAGAATTTCGTAAATAACACAAATATTACTTTTGTTGAAAGAACAATAGCATGATCCTGGGCGAGTAATTATATTAGTTAACTCTAGTAACAATGGTATTTATAAAATACCGCTAAATTTACTCTTGATTTGCGTAAAAATATCTATTATCTTCCATTTAGGACAAAAATTATAATAATTCCATGGATACGATTCGTTCACGTAAACTAAACAATCCTTAGTACTCAGTAGAGCAAAGCTCTGTATTCAGGAGAGGAGTGGCTTTCAAAACCACCATCGGCTATCCTCAGAATATAGTTTCTGTAGTTTCACTATTACGCTTCCAGTTAAATGCGGGGACAGTTCCTACTCATAGGCCACAGCCGATTTCTTCCATCTCCATCCTTCATTTCATGTGCAATAGATCCTCCATGAGATTTGCGTCAGGAAGGCTTCCGCCCCTAAAATGTGCCATAAAGTTACCATTAGTTACGCTACACGCGAAGAATAATATGTGGCGTCGTGATCTAGTCTAAGAAAATGACAGCTGATCCCGCACACAACATCCCCATGACATGTCATAAGATAGCCCCACTTATCTATATCTATGTCAACAAAACGGTCGCTGATTTAGCACGCAATTTTATGGCGATAAATATTAGCAAGGTACGTAGCCTATTATCTATATAAATAGCATTGTAGTGGGGGGAGCGCTCTCTGTTATTTCGTTTGTTTTTTTTTCTTGGACAATTTTTCAGATATTTATCCGTTTTAGGTAAACTCAAGACCGTGTCAGTGGTTTCTAGCTTTCGTGTCTGTTTGTCTGTTTGTTCCACCATCACGGCGAAACGGCCGAATAGTTATCGACCGAACTTCATATTTAGAGTATATTCATCCAGTGAAAGGTTCACATATGCATATGATTTAAAAATCGCTGAACAGACTGGGAGTTTATAGGGAATCCGGAACAGTTCTCTTCCATTTTCTTTTATACTATTGATTTTCTGTAAAATCCGTGGACTACATGTGAAACGTTCCTTAATCTTAAACAACCTTTGTTGTATACATAATTTCGCTTACTCTTCAAATGACAGAGAAAATTACTATTTTCTACGGGTTTCATGCTCTGCATTGACTGACCGACAGACCAAAACGAACCTACCGGTTACCATAGCAACGTCTCTGGCTGGTTGCCAGCAGGAAAGTTACGTAATGCCATTTTCTTCATTATTCCTGAAAACTCGTGGTTGTTCCTTGGGTAGAAGGCGAGAGAGATGTTCAGCTGATATTCTGCGCGGTATTTGCTGAATACCGTTCCAGATTACAATCGTCTTCGTATAGCACTAAGGGGGACTGTTAATATTTCAACAGTCCCCCAGAGTGTAACTCATTATTTCACAAGGTAAGGTGTTTTCTGGCATTTGCTATAATATTTACCGTTTATCTCATCTACTTCTGTTTTTCGCTTTAATTCCTTGCCAATACTTTGCTTTTTAAGTCTTAAGTAATAACACCACCATTCAACTTCTTATCTGTTTAACTAAGAATCCCTGCGGGTAAGTTTTTCCCCTGTTACCGCCTTCTTATATCCGTAACTCATATCATCACAATGTAGTGAGGGTCATATAATTTTCTAATGCATCCACTTGGCATTTACATATTTGTCCTATCCGGCTGTTCCCAGTTATAATCCTATTTTCTATAAATTTCAACTCTCTTAATGTACTACATTCTTTCTTAATTGCTCCGTATTTATGCGAGGGCTAATCCAGAAACCTGGACATTATTTTCTTTGAGGAAAAATTCGAAGCTGTTGAAATGTTTAACTTTATGACCCCGGAAAATATCGAAATTTGGAGGCAATTTTAATGGTGGTGCAGATCTTCGTTTTAGGGTAACAGCTGGATAAACGGTAAGTCATATCACAAAACAGATTACACAAACGCCGCTCACTTTGCAGATATCTGCAACTTTGGTCCTATGACTTATTATTGTATATCGAATCTTTATACGTTGGATAGATATATCTATTATAATCAAATCACTCCAGCTCGATTGTGACTGGCATCGGGATAAGGGGCCTTCATTTATAATGAAAACTCTCCATCCCTTTAGTGAATGGCAGTTGCTAAGTGAGTCTGCCATTGTAGTAGAAACTCCCTAACTCGACTTTGAATAGCAGTAGGAAATGTGGCCTGCCATTATCATCAAAACTTCGCCAACGTGCGCCTTATATCGGAAACAAATCGTATAGGGTCTTTCCTATTTTCTTTCTCTGATAGCGTTGAGAGACATGCAATTTAATATAATCTTACTCACTGTATGTACAGTAATTTACGTAGAATTTAGGTAGAATACCGTAGCGGAGCACGGGTACATTTGCTAGTGAGAAATATAAGGGTATAAACATTAAACATTCCCTGAAGATGTTAGTCTGTCAGGAACTTGTCACTGATCAGTTTTGTTTGCATATTCACGTTACTAAAGAGTTAACGTAGCTGAACATTGCAATTAATGACGCTGCTGACCTAGTATGCATAGACGACGGGCACTGGTTTCCATTGTTACCATGGTATTGGACGAAGCTATAGTGATGACGCTAAGTCAAGATAGACCCCCCCCCCAGCCCAAAGACATGCCATTATCTCACTGAATGTCCGGCTCCATGTTTAAACGGTTAGCTTGCTGGCCTTTGGTCCAGAGAGTACCAGGTTCGATTCCCGGCCGGGTCGGGGATTGTAACCTTGATTGGTTAATTCCGATAGCTCGGGTATTGTTGTGTGTGTGTGTTCCGTATTCACCGTAGAATTCATCATAAGCAGGATCCCATCCTCACAGATGCGCAGGTCACCTATACGGCGTCAACTCGAAAGACCTGCACCAGGCCACACGCCATTATTGTCTCAGTTTATTCCCGGCCCTTTGTCAGTAAACGGAGCAAAGGGGTGGACATACGCCCTTAGGTGGTCTTTTTTGTCTATGATTTATTATCGCATTTCCACATTGAAGGGTTTCGGCGATTAAAAGATGGAAAAGGGCTAGGAGTAGGAAGGTAATGGCGGTGGCCTTAATTAACGTACTGTAAAACGTAGGCCTTTGCCTGGTGTGGCAATGGGATACAGCAGAAAACAATCTTCAGAGCTGCCGACGGTGGGGTTCGAACCCACCATCTCCTAGCTACAGGACCCTAACAGCACAGCCAACTCGCTCTCTACTTCCTTATTACTCCGTAACTACGGAGAATGCATTCATTCATTCACCCTTACAGTTCATCTGATATGGCAATAGACATTTGTGCGCATGAAAATAGAATGGTGATCTTTATTTTTTAATGGTAATAATCTGATGATTGCCGTTTTAAGCGGCCAAGCAGAGAATATATCACCCTGACGACGGGCCTTAGTGAACTCCAAGTACCATGAGATATTTAGTTTCCGTTTCATTAATGATTTAGGGTTGATAATTCTTGTACATGAGGAAATCAGTGACAAAGCATTTCACTTCTTATCGTGTTTTGTAGGCCTCGTTGTGCTGTCACCGTCGATTTTTTGCGGTTTCATTATCAGCACACAACATTTGCTAATGCTACTCCGGAATCTAATTATTAGCCTCCGGGCTGCAAAAACTGTACTAGTCGGAATTGCTTACTGACAAGAGAAGATACCGTGGGATCGCATCGAAATATAATCTAGCAACCAGAAAATGGTTTTATAATAAAAATTATCTGCTAGTTTTAAACTGGAAGCTTCTGAAATCAACTTCGGAAGGTATATGAAAAAACTCAGGGTAAGGAATTTCAGTAACGTCACCGATCTGAGCAGCCCCTGTAAGAGACTGACAATGAGAAGTAGACCATGCGTACACAACACACAAGCTGTATGAATTACCGTATAATACAACTCTCTGTTCTTTCACCCCTCGGAGGAACTACGGAGGGCATGCAGCAGACCTCAGCTGACTGCTAACACCCCCCTACACCGCACCATCACCAGTCACTATGCCGATAAGGATGCCACGGTGTCACGCATTATTTCCATCCTCGGTTTCGGGTTATTCGCAGCTTATTCTTGGTACGGGATGTTCTTACACTATGCCCACATTTTCATTTTGGTTTAGGCTGAATAAAACTCCGGATCATGTGCCTCTGCAAATCTGGAAGTCTCGCTCTGCATTTCTCGGCTACCTGGCGGGGAACTGACCCCACATGGGTAAACTGAAAACAATTTTACCGCCTAGGCTAGGCACCCGTCCAGGGTGCAACTAGGGTGTTAATTTTCATATTGCTTACTGCTTACCGGACTAATTGACCATGCGGTTAGAGGCGCGAATTAGTAAGCTTGCATCCAAGCGTAATGGGTTCGAACCTCACAGTCAGCAGCCCAGAAGATGGTTTTCCGTGGTTTCCAATTTTCAGGCAAATTCTGGGGCTGTATCTTAATTAAGGCCACGGTCGCTTCCTTCCCACCCCTATGCCTTGCCCATCCTATCATCAGCGTAAGACCTATCTGTGTCTCAGAGACGTAAAATAAACTGTAAAAAAATTCCGCACTTCAATCCTTTCAGGCAAGCAATTCAATGTTGAAAACATCCTAGGGATATGAGCTACGAATTTTAGGTAAATAAAATATAAAGTAGTATGATAATATATTTTTAACTTATTCCTATAAATAACGACCCTTTTCTTCATCTTCGTTATCCGGTCGATTACATGAGCAATTTGCCTTGTTCTATCACTACGAGTGCTAATGTAAGCCCTCTTAATTACATTCCATATGGATATTTTTTTAAATGCCTGAGATTATTCAACCAAGGTAATTTGGCGAGGATTTGAATCAGAAAATAAACGAGTAAAGATACAAGCGCTTTTAGGCTGTTTTTCCGGAACTCCAAATAGGCCGGAAGGGATTTTCGAAATTTGTTTTCTTAGTTCGACAGAGCTATCAAAGACACAATTTGAAAACGTTTCGGGCCCTTTAGCCCTTCAACGTTCGGCACAATTGAGAAAATTGCTTAATTTTTCGTTTTTCGTAGTATGGGAAACCCTACTTTGTCTGCTATGAAGTGTTTTCAACATTGAAACTTATATTGTCATTCAATCTGTTTCCTCATTAATTATAATAATAATCATATGCATCAGAAACCTTAACTTTAGGAGCTCATTCTAATATTGCAGACATTGAAAAACAAAACCGCAAAATTCTTAGGGAAATGTTCGGTCACAGAATAAAGGGAATTTGGATCAAAAGTCAAACTGAAGACCTCTAGATTCACTCGGATAGTTTCATCAATACTGCACAGAAGAGACGTTTGATTTTTGAAACATTTTTAGTCCATAGACTGGTTTGATGCAACTCTCCATGCTACTCTATACTGCGCTAATCTTTTCATTTCTACGTAACTATTGCATCCTACATCTGCTCTAATCTGCTTGTCATATTCATACGTTGGTCTACCCCTACCGTTCTTACCACCTACACTTCCTTCAAAAACCAACTGAACAAGTCCTGGGTGTCTTAAGATGTGTCCTATCATTCTATCTCTTCTTTTCGTCAAATTTAGCCAAATCGATCTCCTCTCACCAATTCGATTCAGTATCTCTTCATTCGTGATTCGATCTATCCATCTCACCTTCAGCATTCTTCTGTAGCACCACATTTCAAAAGCTTCTATTCTCTTTCTTTCTGAGCTAGTTATCATCCATGTTTCACTTCCATACAATGCCACGCTCCACACGTAAGTCTTCAAAAACATCTTTCTAATTCCGATATCAATGTTTGAAGTGATCATTATATGCAATAAATTCTCAAAAGAGGAGACAAATTAGCGGGAGAAAACAATAGAGGACCTGAATTAATTGAATATCAGGGAAGACATCATGAGAAATCGCAAAGTCTTCAGGACCTCAATAAATAAAGACACATTTACGGTGAAAATTAGTTAATAATGCTATTTATTTTACGCCCCACTAACTACATATTTGTATGGTTACGGAGACGCCGAGATGCCTAAGTTTTGTTCTGCATAAGTTCTTTTACATTCCAGTAAGTCTGCCGACACGAGGCTGACATATTTCAGCACCTTCAGATACCACCAGACTGAGTCAGGTTCGAACCTGCCAAGTTGGGCTCAGAAGGGCAGCGCTCTACCCTCCGAGATACTCACTCGTCGGTAACAATTCGAGCAGGACTTGTACAAAGTGGTCAGAGGCAACACAATGAGTTCATAAAGAGATTTCGGAAGAATAGGAAGGTGGATGTCATCAAGCCAATGAACAACTTCAAACGCGCATTATAATTTGGCATAACGAAATAATAACTGGCAAACATTATCAGAGAAACCTTAACAGGCAGAAATTCTAAGGTGAAATTCATGGCAGAATTTTCTCAGTCATTTGAAACTAAGATAGGTGTGCGACTGGATGGTGGATTATCACCACTGCTATTCAACTGCGTCCTGTAGAAGATTATGATAATTTGGAATTCCAAACTTGAAAATCAAGGGCTACTCCCGATCTGCTTAGGAAGTTAATCGGGAGTAATCCAAGTCAATTGCTTGGCTTTCGCTGATTATTATGCGATACTTTCAGAAAACCTAGAAGAAGCGGTCATAAATATCAATCTTCTAGAAAAGATAGCTAGTAAGACGGTATTTAGGATCTCGAAAGAGAAAACCAAGTTCATGGTGAATGACAAACATGGACCAAACTTCCTTGAAACAGAGACTGGACGAATTCAGAGAGTTAAAGTGTCAAATACCTCGACAAAATCATACAAGAGAATGGACTAGAGAAAGCTGCTCTAGACGATCGTATCTGAGAAATGGGGAGAGCTTACAGACCAACTAAAATCATACTCAACAAGAAATGCATTTCAAGGAATGCCAAAATAAGGCATTACAGAACCAACCTTAATTAAAAACGGATTGCCTGTGTGCCAGCGAATGTCTCTCGATGAATTACAAGTTGGAGAATCTGGAGATCTAGAAAGAATACTACGAAAAATCTTGGGCCCAATCCCGGCTGAAACCGGTTGGAAACTTCGGAATAACAGTGAAGTCTACAATAATGTGGAGGAAATTTCAGAAAGCATGAAAAAGAGGAGGTTATCATTTCTCGGACATTTGTACAGAATGGATAAAACCAGAGTGACCAAAATGTTGTTCGACTACCTGTGGAGCAAGAGGACAACGACGGCATGGGTTACGGAAGTTCGAAAGGTCTAGAGAAGTCCAACATTCAGAAAGGCCAGATGTCAGACAGGGAAACATTTCGGATCATGATTGAAAATTTGGAAGGGTTTCAAGTCGAAAGAACTGAAAAGACGGGAAGAGCATGAACGGATGAACAAATGAAAGAGCATAGCGCCCATAAGAAGAAGTTCTGGAGGCAGAAGAAACTTCAGACAAAGAAACAATGAAATTGTAGCGAACCCTAAGTGGTCAATTTTGAAATCAAATAATAATAATGTTAATAATAACAATAACAATAATACACTGAATTTCTCGTTAAAAGGAGGCTTGTAGTGGTGTCTCAGCGGCGCACTAGCCGCTAGCGTCTTGGAGAGGGGTGACAATCCAAATGATGCGTTCACTGCCACGCTAGGGTAAAACGTTGGTAATCTATTTATTTGGAAAATTCGGTGAAATTAAATTATGGTTACCTTTTGGGAAGTACTTTTTTATACTTTTACGGTTTTCGGTAACCACCGACATGCCGGAATTTTGTCCGTCAGAAGTTCTCTTACTTCTACCAACTCGAGGCTGACGTATTTGACCAATTTCAAATACTATCGGGCTGACTCGGGACCGAACACGCCAACTTGAGGTCAAAATACCACCGCTCTACCCTCTGAGCTATTCAAGCCCGGCAGCTCTGAATGACCCCGACATGAGCGCCAGACACAACACCTAGACAGCAGTTAGAGCACGTGTCTGGAAGAATACAGGAAACTTCTAGAAATGCTCGCCTCCGGATTTGCTACAAAACTGAAGTTTAATTATGTAAATAGATTCTTTTTGTACCCTGTCCCAAAATTCTCTCGTCAAGTTAACAGTTCTCTGCTTCAAATTTTCTGAATTATCATTCCATTACTTTTATTCCTTGAAGAAAGAGTTCATTATTTTCGGAAAGTACAATAATATTCCTCCACATTTCCATTCTCTACGTCGTGTTTAGAAATTATCTCCTCCGCTAACAAATACATCAATAAGAATGCTAATTCTTGTAATTGCTTTTCTAATTACTTGTGTTTGTCTTTTGTTTCCTTCCTACTCCGCTGTTTCTGTGGACGTCATTCATTTCATTGTTTTAAATCTACTTTGCCACGAGATTGTTCCTTCAGAAGCAGCTATGCCAGTGAGTTCGACTTTTTTACACGTAGCTTCTAACAAGGCACCTAGTGTATAGAAAATGAGGTTCTTAATATAAAATGTTCACATACTTCAATATAATAATAATAATAATAATAATAATAATAATAATAATAATAATAATAATAATAATAATAATAATACCTAAAATCATTTAACCCCTTTTCAATCTTGAAATTACCAGCCTTTCGCTCCAGTATAGCAGTGGACTCATCAGTTGGATTGCTACACCTTTCCACGACGCTAGTGGCTAGGGCGTCGTTGAGACACTAATATTATTATTATTATATATTATTATTATTATTATTATTATTATTATTATTATTATTATTATTATTATTATTATTATTATTATTATTATTATTCAATAGTGTTAGAAAGTACTCAGCTGTGGTTTCCTGCATAGTTATTCTTATCTCTATCCCCATTTTGCAATGTTTTTCACCCACAGTAAACACACGAAAACTGTAACATTCGTCAATGTGATATATTTTCCGAACTGGACAAATGAATTGTAAATATTAGTATGTTTATCTATATTATTATTATTATTATTATTATTATTATTATTATTATTATTATTATTATTAAAACTGTAATTCGTTGTATGTTGTATGTTAATTACTTCGTAGGAAGCAAAATGTATTATAATAGTTTTTATGTACAGCAGGATAGCATAGTACCATACTAATTTGTTTCAGTCTCTTTTTTTCATTTATTCAGTATTTTATATATGTTCATGTTATTTATGTATTTCACTGGTTAAGTGTAAGACAGGGACACGTGTCCCTAACTTTGCCAGTTAAAATAAACCATATCTATCTACTACAAAATGTTTTCATTCTTCCCCTGAAGGGGGAGGCGGGCCTCCTAGACGGTGACATCCGTCTCTCAGGCCAGGAGATTTGAATCGGAGAAGTAGATGTGTGGAGAAGGTGAGAGGGTTGGCGGCCGTGACCCATACTAGGAACTGCCCCGGCATTCGTCTTAGCGCAGGAGAATGGAAAACCACAGAAAACCGTTCTCAGGACAGCCGATGGTGGGGACCAGCCCCTCTCCGTCTCCAGAATACAGAGGCGTAGAGCCATGGTCACCCTTCCTCGGTTGGTCGGTCGGAATGCAGAGCCGTCGGACCAGCCGAAGCTCACTCTGCAACCGCCAGCACCACTGAAAGCCTCCTATGTTCGACGGTGCAATAGGGCAAAGCATGTATCTCCACTTGGTCTCAATATCAATAATTAAGTTCCCAGAAGGAAACTATACTTTAAGTTCATCAATTACAAATATTAAAAGCATTTAACTTCTTTATGCCCTTTCAATCGTGAAATTAATACAATGCCTGTTCATATTTTCGCGGTTTTCTTTGTCGCAGTTTTGACAGGGTTGATAGTCACATGATTCAGGCTGGATGGGGAACAGTATTGTCCTATTCTTGCAGCATAGTACCCTCTAATGGATACAGTCTGGCAGTTCCTTTGGATGACACCCAGGCCCACATCATTACAGCATTACAGAGGTTGGATGCTTCAATACCTCTGCGATGGACTGGTAGGGTCACGCCTCATCCTTTGGTAGCCAAACATTCTGAGCGCTCTCTTGGCTTATAGAGAATATTGATTCATCAAAGAGGATGACCTAAAAAAGACATTAAAAGGAATTAAAAATGCCAAGCTTCAGTAACTCACCAGAACGAGACAAGCATCATTTTGAGTGTTTTAAATTCATACCATGAACTGCAACTTCTTAGCAAATTCCGCTTGAGCTTCCTTTGCCCAGATCAGCCTTTTTATGGCCATTGCAGGAATGATTGTCGCCTTCTCCACACCATACTATTCAAGAATGTTTGAAATGTCCTTACTGGATACCCATCTGTACACTTTGGCTGCATGTATAAATGTTCTAGTCTTTCGCGGGCTCATTTCAAGCATTCTACCACAGCTAGGCTTCTTCCAGACGGCATGGTAATAAACCACCCCCGCGTGAATGCGCGGGTGCAGCCGCTACCGCTAACTCTTGGTGCCGCGTAAAAACTCCGTGTGCTTCCTAGCAGATCGCTTCCAACACACTTTTTAGTGTAGGTGATAAATATGGACCATCTTCGATTTCGTTTACTCTACTTTCTACACTTATTAAAACGGTAACGAACCTGGGGAATATAGTTGCACCCAGTAATAGGACAGAGAAGTCGGGTGGGAGCATTTGCGCTATGTTTTATAACTTGAGAATGGAAGATGGCAAGCTTTTTTTAAACTACATATGCATGTCAATATCCTCCTTGGATGAACTTCTGCTTAAGTTACACAACTGTCTCGTTCGGGAAAGCACCAAAATAAGGGATTCCATACAACCTGATGAACGCCTGATCTACTTACCAAATGCATTTTTTGTCCTTGTCAGACATATTGTCAAAATCACTAGAGATTTAGCGGCAAATCTGTGGCCATGCCTCTGTTGTGTTTGTCCTTATTTATTCTTCCAGAGATTGTTCCCACACCACTGGTCTTTCCGACACTAAAGTTCTCAAGTTCTCAGTGTCTATTTCGGGCTCGTTAACAACCGCAGTCAATCACACAGACAAAAGCACACGAATAAATTGATAAATTGAAAATAAGTAAATAAATAAATAAATAAATAAATAAATAAATAAATAAATAAATAAATAAATAAATTTTTAATTTCGTGTGGCTGTTTCTAGCCGGGAGCAGCCCTTGTAAGGAAGACCCTCCAATGAGGGTGGGCGGCATCTGCCATGTGTAGGTAACTGCGTGTTATTGTGGTGGAGGATTGTATTGTGTGTGGTCTATGAGTGACAGGGATGAAGGGGACAGCACAAATACCCAATACCCGAGCCAAGGGAATTAACAATTTAAGGATAAAATCTCCGACCCGGCCGGGAATAACCCAGGACCCCTGTGGCCAAAGGCCAGCACGCTACTCATTTAGCGATGGAGCCGGACATAAGAGATATGAAACAACCAAAACAGCTACTTTCAGAAAAAATACTATGACCTAAGACTATGGAAATCCCATACCAAAGCGCAATCTATTATTCTTTTTTTTTACAGTGTGTTTTACGTCGCACCGACGCAGATAGGTCTTATGGCAACAGTGGAATATAAAAAATCTTGGAGAGGGAAGGAAGTGACCGTGGCCTTAATTAAGGTACAGTCCCAGAATTTACCTGGTGTAAAAGTTAGAGACCACAGAAAACCACCTTGAGGGCTGCTGACAGTGGGGCTCGAACCCACTATCTCCCGAATGCAAGCTGATAGCTATTTGACCCAAAACCGTATAACCACTTGCTCGGTACATTAAAAAATAGACATGTATCCATTAGTCTTATCCTGCCTGCAACACACGTCTATTAAGTTGACGCGGACTGCATACTGTGGACCAGAGGACCCGTTGCTAATTAACACAATGGAACCACGGAGAACCTTGGCAAGCGTGCTACATAAGTACCAACAAACATACAACGAGAGAGTATAATTCAGGCGCAGATAAATATATTACAACCGTGTACATAGCGTTGGTAAAGAAATATCAAGATAGTCAAGAAAATTTGAAAACATATTTGTGAGCCTAATAATTTGTACACCTCTATAATGTGAAGTTTCCATGAAAATTTTGTGGAAGGAAACCTTTGGAAGAGCCAGGAATCAAACCTTAGTTCTCTTCGTAGAAGTAAAGTCGAGACTTTTACAACATGCAGTGGGAAGCATTAGTACCTTTTCATTCTAGAGACCGTCCATTAATCATACTCGTGTAGCGAGGTCTGCACTGAACGGAAATGATATCTCAAGTTAGTAAATTATGTAAATATCTTCATCTGAGGTCGTCTGTCGTTGTATTAAGTTCAGCTCGAGCTCTTTATTATTAACTATTTAAGTACCAAAGTACAATAGCAGCTAAGTTCCAAAAACGTGCAGAGATTCAAAACTATTGCTAGTGGCGTTGACATTAATACATTATCATAATGATAAAATCACTTTACATCAGTTCTGTGTGTTGTTCGCCATCGAACTTTCTTTCTTCGTATTTTGAAATTCGTTATTTGAAAACGGAATACTCGGACCTCGCTAAATTAAGTCTATAACTGTAACATTGAAATGAAATGGCGTATGGCTTTTAGTGCCGGGAGTGTCCGAGGACATGTTCGGCTCGCCAGATGCAGGTCTTTTGATTTGACACCCGTAGGTGACCTGCGCGTCGTGATGAGGATGAAATGATGATGAAGACGACACATACACCCAGCCCCCGTGCCAGCGAAATTAACCAATTAAGGTTAAAATTCCCGACCCTGCCGGGAATCGAACCCGGGACCCCTGTGACCAAAGGCCAGCACGCTAACCATTTAGCCATGGAGCCGGACACTGTAACATTAATTCATGGCAAGTAGTAATTAATTTGCCAGGTCATAGTAAACGTATCAGGCACGGTGTAACTCGATATCATGTTTGAGCAATATTATTCCTTATTGATTATTGTACACTATACAATTTTAATACGGGAAAGTGATAGTATGAATGATAGTTTAATGCAACTCTGCTAGGTTATAGGTTTATGTGTCTACAGAGAAGTGTTATAAATATGCTGATGAGTGTAGGAGAAGCACAGACACCCTATCTTAGCCACTTGGAAGACGCCAAATAAATAAATAAATAAATAAATAAATAAATAAATAAATAAATAAATAAATAAATAAATAAATGAATGAATGAATAAATAAATGAATAAATGAATAAATAAATAAATAAATAAATAAATAAATAAAAAATAAATAAATAACGTAGGCCATAATCTTCAGCAGTAGATCTCCCTTCAAACCCCTCCGTTTAGTTTCACACAGCTCCAAAAGTGTTCTCGTCTATTTTAGGTAGAGTACACAAATATGTTCATTCAGAAGTTGAGATCTTCGCACTGTTGACGTATGCAATGCGCAGCCCTGTACGTTCGAACACGAGACGTTGACGGGGTGGAGGTCGGTACTACACGCTCAGCGAATCACAACTCTTACTTTAGCGGAGGTGAGGACATACCATGTTTACATCTGGATTAAACTCTCGTGAACAGACTCATAGCTAGTTAATAATAATGTTATTGGTTTTACCTCCCACTACCTACTTTTAAAGTTTCCGGAGACGCCGAGGTGCCTGACTTTAGTCCCACAGGAGTTCTTTTACATGCCAGTAAATCTACCGACACGAGGCTGAAGTATTTGAGCGCCTTCAAATACCACAGAACTGAGCCAGGGTCGGACCTGCCAAGTTGGGGTTAGAAGGCCAGCGCCTCAACCGTCTGAGCCACTCAGCCCGACGGAAATATAACATTAGATACTAGAACTAGGCTGTTTGAAACGCTCCTTGCGGTGACTCATTGGTACAGACTTGAATATTAACACTCTAAGAACTAAGCCTATATTTTGTACTTCTTTTTTGAAACCAGGCATTTTAGTGATTTCTTCAAAAAATCATAGCTTGGTTCAGCTCACTGTTTTCTGTGAAACAGCAAGTTTTCAGTGCAATATCACGCTGAGGAAATGACCGACCGACTCCTTGGCTGAATGGTCAACGCTGAGACCTTCAGTTCTCTGGGTTCCAGGTTCGATTCCCGACCGGGTTGGGGATTTTTTTTGTTAGTTGTTTTACGTCGCACCGACACAGATAGGTTTTATGGCGACGATGGGACAGGGAAGGGCAAGGAGTAGGAAGGAAGTGGCCGTGGCCTTAATTAAGGTACAGCCCCAGCATTTGCCTGGTGTGAAAATGGGAAACCACGGAAAACCATTTTCAGGGCTGCCGACAGTGGGGTTCGAACCTACTAACCCCCGAATACTGGATACTGGCCGCACTTAAGCGACTGCAGCTATCGAGCTAGGTGTTTGTGTCTGTCCCAGCGCGCTCCTCTTCATATTCAGACAATTACTAACCGCACCAGAAACAGGCGATGGTGATTGCATGCCTCCATATAGAATTGGGTTCAGGAAGGGGATTCGATGTAAATCAGGTCCAAATCCACATATGTGACCGAGTTCCCACCCACGACGTCACAGTTGTGGGGAAAAGTGGTTGAAGAAGAAAAAGGAAGAGAGAATTGAGCGAGTTGGCCGTGTGGTTAGGAGCGCGCAGCTATGGGCTGGCTTGCATCCGGGGGATAGTGGGTTCGAAGCCCACTGTCGGCAGCCCTGAAGATGGTTTTCCGTAGTTTCCCGTTTTCACACCAGAAAAATGCAGGGGCTGTACCTTAAGTAAGGCCACGGCGCTTCCTTCCGGCTCCTAGCCATTTTCTATCCCACCGTCACCATAAGACCTATCTGTGTCGGTGCAACGTAAAACAAATTGTAAACATAGAAGGAGAAGAAGAAGAAGAACAAGAAGAAGGCTATTCTCGGTCTGAGAATATACTTGTTTTTTTTTCTTTTTTTAACAAGCACGCAGCCAAGGCAATTTTCGTGTAGTAAGGTGCTGTCCTTCCCATAACCTCCTTTGGAATAGAAAAACGCAGTCACAGATGAAGCAGCACAGACGTCTCAAATACACGATCGAATGGTACAGTCTTCTATACTTTTATCTCACTTACTGCTTTAAAATGTTCCTAATAGTGTACAAATATTTATATGTTCTTTATCTCAATGTATGGCCGAAAAAATAAAAATAGTGTCGAATTTCAATATGAGAAAATCGAATGATCATAAATATATATTTCAGTCATGGCCATCCATGAGTACTTCACATCACAGCCTGCACGGTTGCTAGGTAACATTGCGTCACACGTTTTGTACAGCTGAATTGAAATGGCGTATGGCTTTTAGTGTCCGAGGACACGTTCGGTTCGCCAGATGCAGGTCTTTTAATTTGACTCCGCAGGCGACCTACGCGTCGTGATGAGAATGAAATGATGATGAAGACGGCACATACACCCATCCCCCGTGCCAGCGAAATTAACCAATGATGCTTAAAATTGCCAACCCTGCCGGGAATTAAACTCACGGTCCCTGTGACCAAAAGCCAGCACGCTAACCATTTAGCAATGGAGCCAGACATTGTACCGCTAATTTCATGGCGAAGATTTTCAGGTGACCCCCAGCATAAGACATATTTGTGGGACCTATTTCTTGCTCTATGAATGATAATGTAGCCTACGTAAGTTGGATCTAATACAAGATATTTATTAACAATTGCCTTTTTCAATATTAGGGCCCCATCCTCACAGACATGCAGGTCGCTCGTCGGCATCAACTCGAAAACCTGCACAGGCCTCTCCGGCGGCCACACGCCGTTATTATTATTATTATTATTATTATTATTATTATTATTATTATTATTGCCATTGTTGTTGTTATTTTACGTACTGTACCTCTAATTGTTGCGTAACAGAGCCTTTGGCCGCCCAAGCTGATCACGTAACTATCAGCTTGCATTCAGGATACACTGGGCTCGAAACCCACTGTCGGCAGCCCTGAAGATGGCTTTTCCTTTATTTCCCATTTTCATACCATAAAAATGGTGGGACTGTATCTTAATTAAGTCCGAGGCTGTTTCCCTCCCATCCTTAGCCCTTTCGTATCCCATCGTCGCCAAAAGACGTATGTGTGTCAGAGCGACGTACAGCAATTTGTAAAATACTACTTGGATAGTATGATTAATTTGTTTTTATTTTTTGTTTCAGGTGAGTAAATACATTTGATTTCTTCTAAAGACTCAATGCAACGTTACAGAAAGGTAGGACTCTGAATTTTCTTGAAACTTCGTTCGTTTTTCCAGTTTTTCTGGCCTGTGTCAAACCGACCTTTATTATTTCCTTGTTTGTGAGTAACCGTAGACAATGTACTGTCTCTTTTACTAGGTTTATCCGGTTTTGTTTCTCCGCTTATGTACTATCAGATATTTTTTATGTCACACCCTAGATAAGAGAAGGTCTAATGTCCTTAAAAGAAATGTATCTATCTACATATCGGTATCTATCTACTTAGCGCATTTTCTTCACTGGTCGACTATTTGAAACAAAGTTTCTTTAATCCCAAGAAACCAAAGCTGCGACAATAAGTGCAGTATTCATGGTATAGTTGTGCACTACGAAACTACAAGTTGTAGTTTTAATTTTGATTTCGCTGTCTTCAGACACACTTTCAGTATATTTCTGAGCTTATGAAATCTGTTGTTAGTGCTCCCGCCAGTGTCCGTGTGTTGTGGGTACTACAGTAGAACATTCTGCGTACTATACAGGAGCTATTCCTTTATTTTAATTATTGTTCTTCGAATTAATTTGTCACGAACTTTACTTTGATTTTCCCGCGACTTGTAATTTTACATTTAAATCCCATTTTCCCCATAATATTCTGCTAAATGTAACAAAATTTGTATGGTATATGTATCACAGCTATATTAGGAAACTTGCATATGGAATTTTTGATTGCAGAATTTTTCAAGTGGTGGGAATTTTTAAGTCCAAAATTTTATAACGTAAAAATTACACATCTCCTTATATAAATAATATACAGGAAAATCTATACGTAGTGTTTTAAGGAAGTGTTATCTACTTAATTCCAAATTTCCATTATCATGTCAATTAAATTTCATGAAAAAAAGGAATTAAAATGTTCAAAAATTCAACAAAATATTTTGAAAAAACTACTAATTGTATATGAAAGAAATGTTCGTCATATATCTATTTTCATGTAGGTGACAATACACACAAAGTTTCGTGAAAATCCGTGCATCACGTAAAAATATCTGTTTATCCCAATAGTGTCGCCTTAAGCAATAGACCTACTGTTTTTCATATAGTTGTTTTTAGTATGACTAAAAGACCAATAGTTTATAATTATAAAATTGACAGGAAGAGACAGTATTAATTTGTTGAATATTTGTTGAATATTTTTTTTCAGAAATATTTTAAATGAATCATGTGCTGACCTTGGTGATTTAGTGTTTAATTTGTAGTGATAGGGAGTCTCTTCCAAAAAAATAGTTATTAGAACGATATTTTCAACAAATCACAAAACTTCAAAAGTGAGTTTCCTTTGAATTTTGAACTAAGAAGACATAAAATGAAACGCCTTAAATCTAAATGAACATTTCAACAATGTGTGTTTTCAAAGCTTGTTCAGCAAATAAGTAACGTGATATTGTAATGTTATAAAATCTGTCATGTGTAAGCTAAAATTATTTTCGGTGATCGGGTAGTTAAAGAGGCAGATGCCGCAGAATCTCTGTTCAATTGTCACAAAGCTGAATCGGAACTTATGTCTTCCATTGAAGGACTTCAGTTGTCTCAACAAGCAGTTCCTGGACGGCTTGAACAGTTTCCTGATAATTTGTAATCTCAGTTACATTAGGGTTTTCAGGCGTATAAATATTATTCACTTCACTTTGATGAAATTGATGATCTATCAGATAAAACACAATTGTGAATATTTATTCGAATGGTTATTTGACGATTTTACTGCAAATATAAAGTTTGCTATACGCTGCCGCTTCCTGAACATAATAGGGGAGAAGTCGCAGGCCTATCTGATTCATTCTTTAGATTTGTGAAATATAATCATACTTTGCGTCACTTTGAAAAATGTTTGCTATAATAAGAGATGAGGCAACTTTAAAGGCTGGTATGAATAATGGGTTTTTGCACTTTGTGCTTAGGATGAATAATTTCCAAAATTTATTGCATATCACTGCAATATCCACCAGGAGGCTTTGTGCTCGAAGGTTCTGAAGTTTGAATTGTCTTGGAACAAGTGACTCATATCATAAAATAAATCAGATCATCTTCAACTCATCTATTTTTCAGAATTGTTTCGACGTATCAAATGCTACTACGGTAACGTACTTCTTCAAGCAGACGTACGGTGACTTAGCAGGGGGGGGAAGATGTTCGAACTATTCTGCGCTGTCTTCTGGACGACCTCAACGAATACCTGAAATCACCTTCCTGATAATAATACCAAGAACTTGGAGGAGGGGTCATGGATACTCCATTTAGCCTTCTTGACAAGATATCACTACAAAATTAAATGAGTAAATCTAGAATTATGTAGGAAGGATCGTGATATTTCAGGCATGTGACAAGAGCACTAAGTACTTTTCCAAATAGGATAAAGATGTAGATTGCATATTTAAAGAAGAATCCCTTTTCACACTTTCCAAAATAAAGTGAAGTCCATTATCGAAACCTTTAACTAAAATTGTGTTGAACGTGATTTTCCATCTTTTGCTCAGCATTCTGGAAACCTTGTGATGCGGACTGAGTGGCTCAGATTGTTAAGACGCAGTCATTCTGAGCCCAGCTTGGCGGATTCTATCCCGGCTAAGTCTGGCGATATTTGAAGGTGCTCAAATACGTCAACCTCGTGTCAGTATATTTACTGGCACGTACAAGAACTCAAATTATGAACATCGTAGTCATGATAATGGTGAGTCAGAAACGTGTACAGGTGTATGCTTTACTGAAAATATTAATAGAAGCAGCCCAAACAGACAAAAATACCACTCGAACTACAGCGTGCGGCTGAGTCATACAATATTCACTACTATTATTCTAATATGCTTTCTATTTCTGTGACTTGGTGAGAGCGCTCCACCAGTTCTTTGTTTGAGGCGTGAAATGTCTGGGCATTGTCGGAATATACCGCACTAGCAAGATACCCGTGCTTCGCTACGGTATTATATTGAAATTTATAATTTAACGCTTAACATTTTACATATAATCCGCAAAAATTCGCGATCTATCGGCAAAGTTCCTAACATTTTCAATCTTTCTTTCCAGCAATCGATGTCGTACTTCCCGGGCTATCTCCAGGCATTTCGTCCGGTCAGTTGGGTCCCCTAAATCTTTGTCATCTTTTCCTATAAGCATTATTTCATATGGATCAAATCCTTGAGAATATCTGGCGTGGTGTCGTCTTGGGTACCTTGGCGGTATGAACCCGCGTCCGGACTGGATTCGTAATCATTACCCGGCCAGGACCCGTTTCCAGCCCGATCCGCAAATTTTGACGACGGTCCAGAACATTATTATTATTATTATTATTATTATTATTATTATTATTATTATTATTATTATTGATGTTATGGACCCCGCAACAATATGCAAGAGCGCTACTTGGCGGTAAATTACATCTGCTACGATAGTCATTGCTTCTTTTTTTTGCTAGGGGCTTTACGTCGCACCGACACAGATAGGTCTTATGGCGACGATGGGATAGGAAATGCCTAGGAGTTGGAAGGAAGCGGCCGTGGCCTTAATTAAGATACAGCCCCAGCATTTGCCTGGTGTGAAAATGGGAAACCACGGAAAACCATTTTCAGGGCTGCCGATAGTGGGATTCGAACCTACTATCTCCCGGATGCAAGCTCACAGCCGCGCGCCTCTACGCGCACGGCCAACTCGCCCGGTGATTGTCATTGCTAACAATATGACCAGCACCATTGTCGCGTGTAGGCAAGTGCGCGAGATTTCTGGCGATAGGGGTGAACTATTGCAAGGTCAATATAATTCCCATCGTTTATTACAAATGTGTTTAAATTTTTATTTTTATGCCAGGAGAATCTACTGTAATCTAACTTTAAGTGCTCCAAAGGAAAAGATGGCTCTTGAAAACGAACCCAGGAAAGATTAAAAATGATCGGTTTATGTACAGAATCAAGTATATTATCTACTAGCAAATGTACCCGTGCTTCGCTACGGTATTCTACATTGTATTCGAATATCGAAGTAAATACTGTACATGCAGTAAATAAGATTGTTTTACAATTGCTTGTCTCTTAGCGTTATCCGAGAAACAGCATGGGGAGGTCCCCATACGCTCTTTCCAATATACAGTGTTTGTTACGGATTTGTGATATAATGGCAGGCTCACTTGCCTACTGACATTCACAATCGAGTTGGGAAGTTTACATTATAATCGCAGGCCCAATTGCCTACTGCGCGGTCACAATGGATTTGTGGAGTTTTTGTTACAATGGCAGCCTCCCTTTCCTACTTCCTGACAGATACCAGTTGAGGAGTCTCTATTATAATGGCAGGCAACTACCCTACTATCAGTCGAAATTGAGTTGTGCAGTTATCATTATAATGTCAGGCCCATTTTCCTACTGCCAGCCAGCTTACTGCAAGTCACACCAAGTTGGCGAGTTTCCATCAAAATAGCAGGCCACTATGCCTAATGCCAGTCACATTTTAGATGATGATATTTGTTTATAATTGTGGGCACTCTTGCCTACTGCTAAACACAATCGGGTAGGGGAGTTTAAAAAAAATACTGCATGCTCCCTTGCCTTCTGCAAGTCATGTCGAGAGGTGAATTATTCATTACAATGGTACGCCTTCCTTACTAATGCCATTTACACAGGAGTTGGAGAAGCACCCCATTCCTATTGCCAGTCAAAGTCGGTGTGGGGAGTACTGATTTCAATAGCAGACACACCCTTTCTCGATCGCTACAAATCGACAACAGAGAATATATATACGGTAGATCGAAATACGAAAGTATATGCGTGTTTACAATATTGCAGCCCTTCATTTACAGATTAAATGCTGCTAAACGTACGTCATATCGACATAGGATTGTACCATAAGACACCGGATTTAGTGGCCTAAATAGATTCTTTGGTCAGATTGAGTTAGAAACGTTGAACAGGGCCAATTTTCGTGAAGAGTTTGATGATTCTACATTTCCTATAAGTAATTGAAAGTATGAATGAAGCATGTGAAAAGTCTAAATGTACTTAACATCGATTAATAGAGAAAAATAAAACGTAAAAGAAAGCCAGATACCACAAAAAGTCATAAGACCAAGGTTGTAGATCATTCGAAATTGAACGGAGGTTGTGCAATCCGTTATATGATATGACTTCCCGAAGGTCTGCACCATCATTAAAATTGCCTCCATATTTTGATATTCTTCGGAGATAAAAAGTTAAAGTTTAAAGATCTTGGAAGTTTTCCGCCCGTTACAGGCTAAAACGTATAATTTTCTCAAATTTCAATTTTCTTTTTCTTCTGGTAGATTATGCCGCAATCTGGATTTTGGGCAAGGAGGATAAAAATTAGGACTTTCAACGAACTAAACCAAAAAAATGCAGATGGTATTATTAGCCCCTAAACGGGTAGCTGTGCGAAAATTTCGTCAAAATAGTCAATGTAGGGGCACACAGACGTTACGATTTCATTTATATAGATAGATAAGGAATCTGCTCCACGTACAACACCTTTTGGGCTATGTCCACTGGAGTTAACCTGCAAAACTGACCATTTATGATATCTCCCTTATGAATCCTCCTGACCAAAAAATGCACATGAAAAAAAGTTTTAGAGATGGAATTCAGTCATGTTTGGTCAATTTCCTGTCAGGTTGGTCTTGTAGTGTATATATTGTGGAAGAGTAAAATCACCATTTCGGTTCCCTATAAACCACCAGTCCATTCCGGGAACATAAAATGTTATTGACCTTTGAAACCTACCTTTGGACAGGTGTATGGTAAATATAAAGTTTGGTTCGAATATTTTCAGTAGTTTTCAAGTTCTAGAAATATGCTTTACACGCACCCGCTCTTGAGTTAAGTCCGATGGGACTTGTACCGAAAAACGGTCCTTTAATGATATCTGCCTTATTAATCCTCGTATCGAAATTATGCACATGAGAAAAAAGGTTTAGAAATTAATTTCCAATAAGTCAGAGAGACTTTTGAATTCAGTTCAATCACTTTTTCACTTATGCAGTCATTCATCATTCATCCATTCACACTGGAATTATCTCACCTTATCGGCTGGTGCTCCATAAATGGAGGCTGATAGCATTCAATTCATCCAATCACTCATTTATTTACAAATGCTCCCTCCCCAGTTTGCGGTTATCCGTGACTTGGAGAGAGGAGACTTTATTCATTCATGCATCCATTTATTTATTTTTATCCATTCATGCAGTCATTCATTCGTACAGTCACTCAGTTAATTCGCAATGTCTGTTGTACGCTAAGGAGACATCTCTACGGACAAGGAACAAAACAAGTACTTGCATTAGTTAGACTATAAAACACTGTTAATAGCTAGGACAAAAGTAAATAATTTTAATAACTGAAATTTAGAAAATGTGTGTAAATAATAATTAGATTTAAGAGGAAATTTTAAGATAGTAGTAGATAAATTTAACTGTAATAAGAAAATCATTCATGTATCAGAATAATATGAATTGCAATGAATTATTACTCTCTCTACAGTTCCAGGTGATCCGGAACTACGGGATGGGAGTCTTATGTTCTAGTAGTAGTAGTAGTAGTAGTGTCACATTGCACCTGGACTTCAGATATCAGTCAGATATACCCTAGTATACACAAACGTCGCACATCGCTGGTCTACCGTCTAGTTCTCTCACAGCACATGTTTCACATACAGGATTCGTCACAATTTTTCTTTAAAAAAGAGTACATTTCTGAAGGAAATGTTAAAGATATATTTGTTCGAGCAATGATGCCATACTGTTTCTATCAGGGAATCTCTGAGCCCTAATTCATGAATTATTGACTTCAGATGAAACATTCAAGGCTGCCGACTGATTTTGTGTCACTCTCCCACACTAAAAGATTTACAGAGTCCGTATGTAGTTGGTCTCAATGAATATGGAAGATACGTCTCTCCTAGTTAACGGCCGAGTGAGGGAATGAAATATTTACTCGCTCTTTGGATCTCGCATTCCCTACAGTCAGTTAATGCATGACGGACTTCAGAAATGCTAACAACCTCCCCTAACGTATTCCGTCTATGAACCCCTTCTTCCATGTTTCAATTTACTCACGGATTACAGACACGTCAAGTAACATATTAAATAGTTCACTTGAATTCTGTAGACCTGTAACCCTTTTTAGCTTGTAAGTCGGGTATCTTCCCGTGAATATTCTAAGAATAAGGCGTGTTAACGGAATCATTTATTTTTTTACTAACTGTTTGGCAATATCACGTCCTATTATGGTATCGGTAATAGATTTTTGCTGACAGGACGAATACTCACAGGATAAAAATTCACACTTCATCTATAGACGTACTATTGAAAGAAGCGTTTTGACAGATAGGGCCGGAGGGAGGAGCATTGCACGGTGTTGCTCCATTCCAACATTCCTTTCTCCTTCCCTTCGCTTGCGGCTTTCTTCTTCGTTCGTTCAGACCGCTGTGTTCTGTTACACATAACTCCCTTCTTCCCACCCATACAGGCCGCAAACCGACATCCCTCTAAGAACTCTCATTACGTATCTTTGAAAATTACGGCTGTAGCTGCATACTCAGAACAATACAACAGACTGTGCTACACGTATTAACAGACAGATTTAGAATATGACTTGATCTGTCATTCCGTAACAAATGTTGTTGAGGAAAATAAAACCGTAAATATTGAACCTTTAACCTTTGAGACAGGATGAACCAGAGTCTTGAACCGGAGTGATGAACCAGAGTCCTGAAGAGAGGAGTTTTGAATATGTTTGAAGTAGGCGGGCAAATATCATGAGGACCTCGACTCGCATTTGTTTGGTCATGGCAGGCACATGGAGAGACAAGGGAGTACTTTAGCTTTCCTATGGATGAGTTATGACGTCAGATACATGTGTGCACAGGGAAAGGAAACGGAATGTTTGGCGGGATTTTATGCCAGTCACAATTGATCTACAGAGGAATTAGGACGAAACTGACGGAAGAAAAGTTACAAAGACTACAAGTGTAATTAATTCATTATTAATGACGAAGGTTTTAATTATCTAGTTGCTCAAATAACGGATATTCTGAAAAGACATTTCTGGAACATCCTCGTAAATATACTGTCTGAGTGAACTCTCAGTTTGGAAGGTAAAGACTGCTCAATTAAATATCTTAATCGTCGGACGAATAAAAGAATTAACAGCGTATTTTTCCAATACCGTATGACGAATGCCAGTTAAAATTATTTGGACATGTAATTTTGTAAGTGCCTGTTCTGTGACATCGTCACGCCACAAAACAGCTCCCGCCATGTTAATTTCAACCATTTTCGCTTGAGAACTCGGAGTGAATCAACGTCGCTTTCCATCCGCTCCAAATCAACGTTTTAGGGACTAAATCCGAAAACGGGCCTTGGGTTTTGGCAGTGCAGGCTAGCCTGGAGCATAGCCTCCAGCGGTAGTGAACACTTAGTATTTCTGTACACTAGTGAACTTTGTCTTTGATAATTGCTAGTCAGCCACATTGCATTTGGCAGTAGCCAAAGAATTAGTAAAAGACTGTCGTGATCCCAAGGCTGGGGACTTAGGTTCGATTCCAGGAGCAATACACAACACATCATATTGACCCATCACCAAATATGTCACCATGTATAAATGAATCTTTCTTTTTTTCCTAGTGGCTTTACGTCGCACCGACACAGATAGATCTTATGGCGACGAGAATGAATCTTAATAGTTCTACCTACACTTTTCATATTTACAAACTGTACTAAATTATGCTTTTCTGCTCTTTGGGAACTTCCTGTCCACGAATCAGTGATTGAAACTAAAGGTATTTTCAGTTCCCATTGAAAACATCTTGAAGTACACCCTCACTCTTTAGTTTCTTAAATACAGTAAATATCTCGGTTGGATGTCTTCTCTCTTCTCTCTTCCTTCTTCCGGACACTGATGCAGCTTCGGACTCCTGCTTGACAGGGTGGACCATGGGAGACTACTGATAAAAATGAGTACAATTGGACTAGACAAAAGAGTGACTGAGCCAGGATCAAACCTGCCAAGTTGGGGCCAGAAGACGGTTAAGGCGCTGGCCTTCTGGCCCCAACTTGGCAGGTTCGATCCTGGCTCAGTCCGGTGGTATTTGAAGGTGCTCAAATACGTCAGCCTCGTGTCGGTAGATTTACTGGCACGTAAAAGAACTCCTGCGGGACTAAATTCCGACACCTCGGCGTCTCCGAAAACCGTAAAAGAGTAGTTAGTGGGATGTAAAACAAATAACATTATTAAAGAGCGACTGAATGGGTTGCTATATTCCTCGAAAATACATCTCAGAGAATTAGAGTAGGCGAGGCTTTATCTGACCCTGTAATCATTATGAGGGGAATTCTGCAATGCAGTATAATTGAACATTTATATTTTCTTATATATATATCTTATATGAGTAAATGTGATTCTAAATAAAAGGTACAGATCTCCGCACATGGTTATGAGGGTATTTAGGGGTTGTAGTAAGGATGTAAAGGGGAGGGCATATAAGTCTCTGGTCTCACCGTTCACCACCCTCTAGGACCCCGGTACGACCTAGGGATGATGAGGTCAATAACCTTACCCACCAGGGTGAGAGTAGAAGAGAGAGGAAAAAGGACAGAGAGAGAGAGAGAGGAAGAGAGAGAGAGAGAGAGAGAGAGAGAGACTGGTAAGAAGGTTGCTAGCGTGTCCGCCCCAAAATGGGAGTATAGCGAACACGAGGGAGAATGATGGGCACAAGGAATACGGCAACAAAGCTCCAAGCACAATAAAGAAAACAAGAAACAATAAAAATAACTAAAGGATGAAGTTACCACACTTACCGGAAGCAGCAGAGGAAGACGACTTAAGGCCGTGGAAGTTAATGCACAAGAAAATCGGTGGCAGTGCTCCACCGAACGTGGCGAATGAAAACCAGCACTTAAATGAAGTTAAAGAACTTTAATTGAAGGACAAATTGGAGGTAACAAACCAAGTTATTAAGTTGATAAAACCTATGTTTATTTTAGAAAAGTAAAACCAAAATCAGTAATTAAATTCAACATAAGGTTTAAAAGTGGAAAAGTAAATAACAATTAATAAAATAAATCCGAATATACCCAGGTATAGTTTAAAAGAAAAAAATTAATTCATTTGTAATTAACAATTAAAGTAAATAAATACTCTTTAACATATAATAAATTGAAATTATTATGAAAACAACAAAGAAGAAAAGGATGACCTCCGTACCTAATAAAATGTGATCAGAAAACAACGGAAAACCAATTGAAATAAAAATGTGATCGATCACGGATAGTTAATTAATTAAAAATACCATACTCAGTTAACAAGGTTATCAAAAAATGGATCTCCGACGCGGCCGCTTCTCATAATTACCAAAATTAAAAACGTTCAGTTTCCACCAAGGACAGTTTCCAAGACATATAGAATTTTACGTAAAAATATACAGCCACCCGGGACAAGAAAAGGTAACACAACTTTAAAGGGTGGTCAAGAATATTAATTAACGTTTAAATCAGTAAACGATACACTCAACTCAGAAATATATAATTCAAGATCCACACAGGCTCAATGCGCCAGACAACAATACCCTCCAGACAACAATACACCCACAAAACCGTTGCCAAGGTAACCACAAAACAAAAGCAACGCCTCCAAAGAACAAGGAGGAAAACAGGCTAGAGAAAATTTTAATTCCCCAAAAACCCCAGAAGGGGGAAGGGAGAAGGAAACATACCAAACGGATAGGAAAACAAAACACAGGAAAGCAAACAGAAAACCGAAGAAAGTAAAGCCCCCTACCTTGGAGACTGTACCTTGGTTCACAAGGAAAGTTACAAATTAAAGTGCCGAAAATTTTAAATTTTAAATTTTAAATTTTAAATTTTAAATTAAAAGTCTCAATTTGGTTCACTGTGAACCTTCCACATTACTGTGATTAGTTGCCGAAACTGTTTTTCAGATTTTCACAACTGCACACGCCAAATAGGTACCAATTTAACGACGAAGTTCAAATTATCATTATTATTATTATTATTATTATTTTTCCCGAAATCTTCAAAAATATCAAAATCCTCTTCAGGACGACGCTTAAAATGTTTCAAATACTGGTACATACCTTTGGTGGTGAAGAAATGAGAGGAATTTAAACCTGACCATTGTTAACGGAGAATGCAGTCACACGCCCAGCAACCAGACCTCGTTGGGAAGTATCCAGACGAAATATAAATCCAAAAATATGATCAGAGGAAATGGCAGGAGGTCTCCAACTAGTTCCATGGGGGAAAATCCCCGTTAATGAAGTAATTAAGGAGGTTTTCTGGTAATCCACCACTCCATGGCGCAACACACAATTACACACGCGCTCATCATGGCTGACCCAAGCGAACTGACTCTCGCGTCAGACGCGAGGAGGAAGCAAGTCTCTTGTTAGCCGGCGGGCGCATGCGCAGTTACACGCAACCACACGGAGCCAGGATAATGGCGCGCGGCATACGTTAGCTTAAAAAAGGGTATTTTGGCGAACAGCCGATTGACACAGATATTCCCGGAGCGCAAGGCCAGTCCAAAAAGGTTATAAAGGGAGGCTCACACAATTTAATATTGTCTCACTGGTAAGATCCCAACTAGAGTATGGTTCTAGTGTATGGGACCCTCACCAGGATTACTTGATTCATGAACTGGAAAAAATTCAAAGAAAACCAGATCGATTTGTTCGGGTTATTTCCGACAAAAGAGTAGCGTTACCGAAATGTTGCAAATCTCGGTCTGGGAAGACTTGGGAGAAAGAAGAAGAGCTGCTCGACTGAGTGATATGTTCCGAGCTGTCAGCGGAGAGATGGCGTGGAATGACATTAGTAGACGAATAAGTTTGAGTGGTGTCTTTAAAATTAGGAAAGATCACAATATGAACATATAGTTGGAATTAAAGAGGACAAATTGGGGCAAATATTAGTTTATAGGATGGAGAGATAGGATTGGAATAACTTACCAAGCGAGAGGTTCAATAAACTTCCAATTTCTTTGAAATCTTTTTTTAAAAAGGCTAGTAAACATCAGATAGGGAATCTATCACCTGGGCGACTGCCCCAAACGCAGATTAGTATTGTTTGACGTTTGTATGTAGAATGCAGATCCACACACTCCAGTTATTGGCCTTCTAAGTGAGAAGCGAACTACCTTTAAATCTAGGTTTTTCCCTGCTCACTGTACTCCTGTTGATTTAAATCCCCATACGAACTCCACTCTGAAATATGAACGGAGCGTCTCTCAGTTTCTCCCTTGGTAAGTACTCGTTCGCGGTTGCAGAGCTTTCCCTGATATGAAATTCACCACGGCTACCAAGTTTCTCTCCCGATAAGCCCTAAAACGCCAACTTATAATATGCAGTCTGTCTTTTTAGAAGTTATCAGTGTTCTTCCCAAATATCAACCCCTACTAATTCATGACTCTGATGTGTTGTCAGCTGATTGACTTTCATGGCCCTCCTATCACTTTAAGGGTGTTGTCAATGCAAGTTTCTAGAACAATATATATTCCTAGAACGTCATAGCGCTGCGATTTGCCCTTCGCAGTTTATGTGACGTACACGACCTTACCTTAAGTGTGGCGACAGCTGGGCGCTGGCACAGTATTTCATCACATTGCACTCACTTCTGTTTCCACTAAGTGTTACTTTGTACTGAATTTTAGGTATTCATATGTGAATTACACTCAAAGAGAATTATCACTCGCTGGCTTACATCACTACACTGTTACTTCTTGACGCTGGAATACACTCTCTTAAACATAATGAGACAAGCACTTTATGGAAGTGGTAAGTTACATTATCTTATGTACACATCAGATTCCATCGCGGAGGTGTTTTCTGTGCCTTAGTCGGCCGTTCGCTCCGTATTAAAAGTCGAAAGTCTTGATAAGACTTCGAATAGCAAATTAGATTTCCCGTTGTAAAAGCTAAAATTATTGTTGGTATTCCAGATGTGGAATACTCGTAATGTTAAAATTACTAGGCGGTAAAACAGACGGTCGTACCTACGCCGAAGATGTTCTTGTACGTGTAATTAAAGCGTGTGAATTCGTACAAACGAGCGTGTATTTGTAAAAGCAAATTTGCGTGCGAGGGTGAATTTTTTTGTATGTAATTATTTACAGATTCAGAAAAATGTAAAACCCATTGTAATCAAAAGAAGTATCCATATAAGGGAATATAAAAATATGAAAAGTCCATTTATGATGGCCAACTAAGGCATAGAGAACACCTCCGCAATGGAATCTGATGTGTACATAAGTTAATGCGACTTACCACTTTCATAACGTGCTTCTTTCATCCTCATCGTGTCCTGTAAAATTTGTGACGAAGTTAGGTCACCCATCTGTTTGTATTGCAACATTGAGAATGTACAACGTGACTTTGTATCACTTGGGCAATCCTTGCGGGAAGCAATGCTGTGTGCGAGTATATACTGTAATGTATTTCATGATAGAAGAATGATATTTATAAAATGAGCGTGCTGTTCCCGTTGTGTCTGTGTTTAAATATTAATTTGCAGGCAGATATTGGCGAAACTTTGTTTCATGAATTTCAAACTTGTTAGAGTTGGGAATCATTTAGTTATGTCTGTTGGAAGATTTGACGGGGTTTTGGTATCCATATTGGTTATGGTGAAGTGGAAATGATGATATTTAAGATATTCCGTTATTTTCGCTAAGTAGAGTGCGAAGTTTTGCAATATTGCCGTGCTACCTGCGTTTCTACGCGCGTGAACTTCGAATGTGGTAAAGAGAGAAGTAGGTCCCCATTGTTAAAATTGAAAATATTGTCCAGCGTGTGTTTTTGGAAGGAAGGTGCATTCCGAGTATCAAGGAAATGTGGTGTAGAAATGTGTATGTTAAATTCCGAAATTAGTTGTCAGGGAGCCTAAGCTCTAGTTTTCGATTCCTAAATGTATTGTCAAACTGAGATGCATGTGGAATGTGAGGCTAGGCCGTCCGAAGTGTATTTCTTACATTAGAACAAGGTCACGCAGATCAGATATTCTATACCAGTGTTGTGTAGAGAAGTGTGATATAGGTCAGGCAGTTTAAGCCCTGTCGTCGTTGATATTAAGGTTGCCAGGAGGTTCCAGATGTATTTTTGAAGTTATATTTATGCTGGTCCTCTGCGTTAGAGGGAATTTTATTTAGCATAAGAATATTGAGTCCTTCCATAGTAAGAGTTTTTTGTAGAACCGTAAGCCCTGTTGGGTTCTAAATTCGTAGAACACCTTCATGAGACGTGTCGATTTAAATCCTTTCGCATATGTGTTAGTTTGCTGTTAATTTCTGTCAGCTAGGACATTTGAAACATAAGTTTCATTCTGAGGTTTTGAAGTACTTAAAAGAGTTCGTTGGATGTAGAAAAGACAGGATTGTTTTCACGCTGAAACCTGGGAGAGATAAGAATGTTTATTCCTTTCATTACTGGTTGCATATTTCGTTAAGAAGAAATCTGAAGTCAAAATTGTCATTCAGTGTCAGGATTTGAGGACCGTTCTTTGGTAGTTGATCAAAAGAATTAACATTAATTTGGCGAATCTTAATTTAATTATTCATGACAACGAAAATAATTACAGTAGGTAGGTTTCTGTTCTAGTGTCCATTTTAAGGGGCGTCAAGGCGGCATACCCCTCTCGCGTTGTTGATGTTGCCGAGGGATGCCCATATATTGTTGTGTTGTCCACTTGATGGTTGTGCAAAGAGGACCACACTTGAGCTGTTTGTGTTGTCAAAGGGTGTCCAAATATATTGATTAATTGATTGATTGATTGATTGATCGATCGATCGATTGATTGATTGATTGATTGATTGATTGATTGATTGATTGATTGATTGATTGATTGATTGATTGATTGATTGATTGATTGATTGATTGATTGATTGATTGATTGATTGATTGATTGATTGATTGATTGATTGATTGATTGATTGATTGATTGATTGATAATAAAACAGTGTAGAAAATAATTACAGTACGGTAAAGGGTCATTTTTCGTATTCCTTTGAGTACGGAAAGAAGGCTTTGAGTACGGAAAGAAGGCAATTACGTCATATTGTGAAATAAAACAATAGCTGACCATATCTCCAATATTAAAATGGAAAACACATTCCTACATGGTGTTGCAACTTCGATTTTCCGTTGTGTATGTAGGGATTTTCATGATGTAAATTTATTTCGCCTACCTATTTGGCCGCTTAGAGTTATAAATGTAGTAATTTGTATAGTTGGACAGGTTAATTAGAACAGGGTCGTTATCTTGACCTACACGAGTTTCGAGCATACCACCCGCTACGAAGTAAAAGATACGGCAGCTTGTTATCGAGTGTACCCTTTACGGGAGGAATTAGAGAAAGACCTCTACGCCTTAAAGAGCTGCTCTTAATCAAACATGCTAAAGGTCAACAAACCTCACAGCCTTGCAAGCAGAAACTAAGTTACCCACTGAACTTGCTTTGTAATTTATATCTTTCCGATACAGTGACCTTTGACCTGACCCAACTTCCTAGGGACACACATCCTACCTTTATAAAGGACTAGCAACCGTAATTAATCATTGGTATGGCGACTAACACCATTGTCGCAAGAGCGCTAGAGCCATTCATTGGCTTTAATTAATCAATGTCGTTTCTCCTGCTAAAAATGCTGTGTTGGTAATGAGAAGCAATGTTCTTGTTTGTAACATCCAGCGCTCGATGTGACGTGCCTGGAATACTTTATTACTGTCATTAGTGTAAAAATCAACAAACTCGGAGCAAGCTGAATTGGCATAAAAATAAATATTACATGCAATAAAAGACAAAACTAATATACACAATCTTAAATTAATTTTCACCGGGCGAGTTGGCCGTGCGGTTAGGAGCGCGCAGCTGTGAGCTTGCATCCGGATGATAGTGGGTTCGAACCCCACTGTCGGCAGCCCTGAAGATGGTTTTCCGTGGTCTCCCATTTTCACACCAGGCAAATTCTGGGGCTGTACCTGAAGATGGTTTTCCGTGGTTTCCCCATTTTCACACCAGGAAAATTCTGGGGCTGTACCTTAATTAACGCCACGGCTTCCCCCTTCCCTTTCCTAAGCCTTTCCCATCCTATCGTTTCCAAAAACCTATCTGTGTCGGTGCGATGTAAAGCAAAATAGTAAAAGATAAATGGATTTCTTGTATACTGAATAAAATATGCGACTGTCAGGGATGGAATGACTGAACGAAGCCCCAATCTAGCGCCGAGGATAGGAACTGTGCCGGCTGCCGAAGGCTATCCTACTCATCTGTAGCAATTATTAATGACTGGCAAATGAAATGATATTGGAGAGTGTTGCTTGAATGAAAGATTACAGGGAAATTCGGAGTACCTGGAAGAAACCTTGTCCTGCCTCCTCTTTGACCAGCACAAATATTACGTGGCGTGACCGGGATTTGAACCACGGAACCCAGTGGTGAGAGGCCGGCGCACTGACACCTGAGCCACGAAGGCTCCCTGATATGAGAAGTTAATTTCCAGAAGGTGCCAAATACAAAAGGTACCGAGAGGAAGTGGCTACGCGGTTTGGGTCACGTGGTTGTCAGCTTGCATTCGGGAGACAGTGTGTCGAACCTCACTGTCGGCAGTACTGAAGATCGTTTTCTGTGGTTTCCAATTTTCACACCAGACAAATGCTGGGGCTGGGCTTTAATTTAGGCCACGACCGCTTCCTTCCAACTCCTAGACCTTTCCTGTCCCATCATGGCATTAATATCTATCTGTGCCGATGCGGCGTAAAGTAGACCGTAAAAAAATGGCGGTAGGCTGTCAGTATTGTAATTACTGCAGGATTTTGAGGGTTTTTTTAACGTTAGTTACCTTATTTTGCTCGTTTTTGCCGAATACTAATCAAATCTTTCTTTTCTGTTATTCAATTTGTTGTTCTAGGTCGCTGATCACGATGTATTCACAAAGACAGGTAACCTCCAGCTCAGCGCGCGAGTCAACACAGCGCCATCTTATAACGTCACATCTTTATTTATTTATTTATTTATTTATTTATTTATTTATTTATTTATTTATTTATTTATTTATTTATTTATTTATTTATTTATTTATTTATTTATTTATTTATTTATTTATTTATTTATTTATTTATTTATTGTGCTTCAGACAGGTACAAACCTAATGATGTGAAACACATATACATATACTATTACGTTAGATAAAAACAAATATTAAATTAAATTTATAATACCTCTTATGACAGTCCTTGTAAAATAAAGTCATAAATGAAATAAAAATAAACTTTTCTTCAGTAACATAGTATTACAAATATTCAGTTACATATGCACATATTATAACAAGGTATTTAAAATATTACAATTAAAATTATTTACGAACTGCTTTAAAGCTGCGTTAGTACTGTAATTATACATGATGGTAGTGATGTTATCGAAGATAATAATGATGATGAGCTAGATGGTATAACTAGAAACTAGAATATTAACTAAAGTTATGAGGCTAACAATGGGAATCAGCAAAGTGGGATTTTAACTTAGAACAGAAAACAATTAAGTTATTTGTTTACATTGTTTTACTATGGATGTGTATGTAGTTGCAAATATATCTATTCTATACTCATTGCTATATTTATTAAACATTTTCATTGAGTTTAACACTGGTGAATTACTATGTTGTTGGGTTCTTGATCTAGAGCAGTAGAAAGTAACATATTTCGGGCGTGTAGATGGATTAGGGACAGACAAGTTGAACAGAGAGAGCAAGTTAGAGCTACCAGTAAGATTGTTAAATAATTTGTAGACAAATAGAAGAACTGCAATTACTCGTCTTTTTGCTAAGGACTTATAGCCAAGTTGTTTCATTAAGTCATCATACGAATCAAATTTAGGATAATTATTAGTTATTTTGTACGTAAGGTATCTAAGAAATTTGTTTTGCACCATTTCAACTTATGTTGAAAAATACGTTTCAGATATTCATTTTTAATTTATTTTTTCAACAGGTAGCCTCCTTTTTAAATACTCTTGGCGATATACACGTTCTGCCCAAACAGTAAAAGCGTCTTAACAGTTCTCTTCCCATGTACCCCTTGTTCTTACAGGAGAGAAGAGAAACCACTCAGAGTTTAACATTTGAATTGAAATTTCATTTTAGCATTCTATAGCATAAATCCATTGCTGTACAAAGTATTTCTGTTAAAACTTTCGTACTTTAAGAAATATTCAAGAAAAAATTATGGATTTTGTACTTTTGCAACTTTCAAAACATTTTCATCTACAAGACTTAAATTTCACTTCAATCATGGGTCAACTGACTGTATTTAAATCTACCGCGTGTCCACAAATAAATTAACAGTGTTCAGCGGGACACAGTGCTGGCGCTAACGCTCGTAGAAGTCTGAAATTTGGTAGATATACTTGCCAATTTTGCCAAAAAAATTATTAGTTCCAAGTCTTGCCACCAGGCGAAAATATGGCGCTTTAAGTAGTTGTAGGCAGGAAAAATTTAACATATGATAGCCATGAATTTGCCACTTGAATAATAATAATAATAATAATGATTATTATTAACAAATACATTACAAATGAGAATTATCCCGGTAACAATGGTCACTTACAGTAATGTAATAATAAAGTTAACATAATTACCCAACAACAACAAACAAACAACCAATAAGAGTAGAACAAGCAAGTCCATTGAAAGAAAATATTACAAGAATTACTGCTAGTTTAACGTTCTAAATCCAGCGTCATCATACACAAATTCACACATAAGGTTAGGTATTTCCAGTGCTTAACACTACGGCTTACAATACTACAGGTTGACTTTACTACTAGCTTAACATTACATGCGATAATAAAGTAGATGTAAAACATTGGTAATTACCCAACAACATGAGTACAACAAGCAATTCCCTGGGAAGAGGACACCACAAGAACAAGCTCCTAGTTTCACAATCTAAACCAAGCAGAAAATCGCAAATTTAGTGTCCGCAATTTACAACTTTTACTTTACACTAGCACTGATGGTCTTCTTAAATGACTTGATATCGCAAGTGAATCTATAAAAGACTGCTACAGGTAATTTTTTCCAATCTCTTACGGTCCTGTAAACGAAGGAAAACTTCCCCACGTCCGTATGTTAGTTTCTGGCCCTAATTTTATGCTCATGATCATTTCTCGATAAGTATGAGAGAGATTCCAACCTATTCCTAATACTACTCCAGGCAGCCCTTCCCGTATAGCTCTTATAAAGACCACACAGGCGAGCTCTAGTTCTTCTAGATTCAAGACTTTTCCAATTAATGGTGTTCCTCCTAATCCCGATTACGAAATACATCGCTCTTCCTTGAACGCTTTCTAGGGATTTTATTAAACCCACCCTGTACGGATCCCAGAACGCAGATCCATATTAGAGTATCGGTTTTAACAAGTATTTATAAGCTTTACATTTGGCACCAGATTTAGCTTTCTTGAGATTCCGCATAATAAAATGTAACAATGTCCAGGATTTCTTAACTACATTTTCCACTTGCTCAGACCAGTTTAAGTCTTTTCTAACCGGGGAGTTGGCCGTGTGCGTAGAGGCGCGCGGCTGTGAGCTTGCATCCGGGAGATAGTAGGTTCGAATCCCACTATCGGCAGCCCTGAAGATGGTTTTCCGTGGTTTCCCATTTTCACACCAGGCAAATGCTGGGGCTGTACCTTAATTAAGGCCACGGCCGCTTCCTTCCAACTCCTAGGCCTTTCCTATCCCATCGTCGCCATAAGACCTATCTGTGTCGGTGCGACGTAAAGCCCCTAGCAACAAAAAGAAAGTCTTTTCTAATAGTAACACCTACAGTAAGTACTTACAAGTATCAACTTCAACAACACTTTCTCCTCCAATTTCACAATCCGTCTTTCCTGTCGTTTTCTTCTTACTGAAACACAATGTCTTGATTTTTCCGCTGTGTATTTTCATTCGATTTTCACGCTCTTATTTTTCAATTGTATCTAAATCCTGCTGAAGCAATAGCTCGGCCTCGTCTGTCTTTTTCTCCCAATATATGACGCAATCATCGGCAAAGAGGCGCACTTCCGATTTTATCGAATCAGATATATCATTCATGAAATGTATGAAAAGAATTGGCCCAATAACGCTACCCTGAGCCACATCAGACGTAACACTCATTGGAGAAGATAGCGTTTCTCCCGCGCGCACCCTCTGAGTTCGTCCATTGAGGAGTTCTCGTGTACATTTCACAACTCTGATGTCAATGCCCGAATGCGCTAACTTGTTAAGGAGGATGTCGTATGGCACAAGATTGAATTCCTTAGCAAAATGAATTGCTATTACGTCAATCTTTGACCTACTGTCGAGCTTATCCGATATTTCTTGGCGTAGGGAAGAGAGCTGACGTGCGCAGAAAAAGCCTTCCCAAAAACCATGCTGCCCCTTAAAAATATCATTCCAGAAGTGTCCCATTTTAATCTCAAATAATCTGCTATTAATTGCTCCATTTGTTTGCCTACGACTGACGTTAAACTGCGTCGCTCTTGTCACTCCTTTTGTCAATAGGAAGTACAATGCCCGATTTCCAATCTTCTGGAACCTTCGCATTGTTCAGTAATACATTAAAGATTCTTATTAAATATGGCAGGATCGCTTCACCTCCGAGTTAAACTGCCTCTCCGGAAAAGAATCTGGCTCACAAGATTTACTTCTTCTGAGTTTAGAAAAACCTATACGCCATAATGAAGATTTAATTTGGAAATCATTATTAGTTTTCGGAACATTTTCCCAAAATAACTGTGCCGCCGGATTCAATCAATCAATCAATACTGATCTGCATTTAGGGCAGTCGCCCAGGTGGCAGATTCCCTATCTGTTGCTTTCCTAGCCTTTTCCTAATGATTTCAAAGAAATTGAAAATTTATTGAACATCTCCCTTGGTAAGTTATTCCAATCCCTAACTCTCCTTCCTATAAATGAATATTTGCCCCAGTTTGTCCTCTTGAATTCCAACTTTATCTTCATATTGTGATCTTTCCTACTTTTATAAACGCCACTCCAACTTATTCGTCTACTAATGTCATTCCACGCCATCTCTCCGCTGACAGCTCGGAACATACCACTTAGTCGAGCAGCTCTTCTTCTTTCCGTAGTGCTTATTTAATGCTTCTGCTTTATCTATATCTGTTGTCGCCAATAAATCGCCTCTTATACAAAGACAAGAAACTGACTTGTTCTCTCCCCTCAATCTTCGTATGTACTAAGAAAGGGTTCCAGGAGTTCCGATTTTCATTCAGAATTTTGTCAAAATATTTCTCTTCAGTCATTTCCTTTCCTGTTAGCAAAATCTTCACCAAATGCGTATACTCCGCTTTGCACGCATCGTTATTATTTCTTCTGTTGAACGCTCTCCTAGTCTTACGTTTAAGCTTCCTAATAGTCGCGGTGTAGAACGGCGGATCTGAATTTTCCATAATTATCCTTTTGGGAACGAATTTATTCAGTCCAGTATTTAAAAGGGTTTTGAAGTTCTCCCAAATGCCGTCCATCCCCTTGCCCTCCTTTATCCATTTGTATAGCACATACTCAGATAGTTTTCAAAACCTATGGAGTCTCCCTTTGCATAGCACCAAATAGTCTTAGAAATTCCCACATGCCTCGTATTACAAGTTTTCCGAGAGAGATCGAGTACCACTGCACTGTGGTCGCTAATCCCCTGAATTACATCACAAGATATAACTATGTCATCCGGTCTGACTAGAAAAACATCTAAGAGTGTTAGTGTTCTTTGTAACGACTTGGGAAAAGCCGTTATTCCGCACTAATAAGTTAACTGCTTCCTGTGATAGGCCCCTCGTAGTTGACCCAACCCACTTTGCTGACGGTAGATTTAGATTCCCTACAATTATAGTTCTTTTCCGGTAGCTTATATTTGCACATGTCAATTCTGAAAGACGAGTGATCGTGTTTTAACTTGATTTCGGTGGTTGATAAGCTCCAATAATGACTATATTTTGTTTATTGGATGCATTATTTACCCCCACCTCAATTATTTCGCAGTCATCGAGAACACATTTTAACATACTGCTTAGCTCTGACCAAATACAGTAGAGACAATACGCGACACTGAGCGAGATACCGAGGGACAGCTATTGGAGCTCTCTCTAGCGAGTAGACCTGAAAACTCCTCCTTCTGTCATAAGGGCACGTGTATTTTTGTGTGAAGTTTTTGGTGTTATTTATGCGTTTTCAGTGAGTTGATATAATTAAATAGTAGTGTGTGTCATTCCTTGATATCTCCTCTCAACATGAGGGGAAAGGTATGTGCTGTGTTTGGCTGCAGTAACTATGAAGTAGAGAAGACTGCTCGGTCGTTCTTCAGGTTCCCTCGTGACAAGAAAATGTAAGTGATATTGTGTTTGCATATATATTCTTCCAGTGACAGAGATTTTTATAGTACTTCATAATCTTCTGACCTGCTCGACCCATGTTTTGACTGGCTTAAAATGTAATACGCATATTTTATTGTATAGTGCAGCAGTTAACCTTCAATACCGATGTGTTGTTGTAGGTGTGATCTGTGGGTTTTGAAATGTCAGAGAAGTGATTTGGATAAGGTGTACAAGGAAGAAGGGACGTTACGCGTATATAAGAATTATAAGATCTGTTCAGATCATTTCCAGGCCACCGAGCTCGATAGCTGCAGTCGCTTAAGTGCGGCCAGTATCCAGTATTCGGGAGATAGTAGGTTCGAACCCCACTGTCGGCAGCCCTGAAAATGGTTTTCCGTGGTTTCCCATTTTCACACCAGGCAATGCTGGGGCTGTACCTTAATTAAGGCCACGGCCGCTTCCTTCCCACTCCTAGCCCTTCCTTGTCCCATCGTCGCCATAAGACCTATCTGTGTCGGTGCGACGTGAAGCAACTAGCTAGCATTTCCAGGCCAGCGACTTTAAAAATCCTCGACTATACAGCCAAGGGTATGTTATATTTTAACTCTAATTGTACGTAAATATTCCTCAAAGCATCACTATAGACAACATTTTCATACTTTTCTTTCTTTTATCCCTCTTCTCAGATTAAAGCCGGGATTTTATAGATTTTCTTTCTGTTAGTAGGCTTCAAGTTAAGAGGAAAATTGTCCAGCTATTAAATGTTAATTCATTGCATCATACGTGTAAGGAATGTGCCGATATTTTTATTGACAAGTGTCTTTAATGTGATGATACAATGTTTTTAAATGAGACAAAAGACAAATCCAACCGTAAGAGTTCGGCAGGAATGCTAAAGCTAAAAAAAGTAATGCATAAATGAAAGATCAAACCATTTCACAGTAGTCCATTTCACACCTTGTTTATATGTCTAATTTCAGTCCTTGAATAATATTATTTTAAATAATTCTTCATTCATTTATCCAGAATTGCTTTAGCAACTTCGAAGTTAATATCTCAATAACACTTTCTTTCTAGACGTAATTTATTTATCTATTTCCGTATATACATTTCCATTGATATTTGAATTTAGAGCGATTTTTTCAGGTCAAGTCACTAGGAGCGCCACCGTCGAATTGTCTCCCATTTTAGCAAGGCTAAATCCGTAAGTGTCGTGTATTGTCTCTACTGTATTTGCTCTGACCTAGCACAAGTGAAAATTACCCCTCCTTTAGACCATCCATCCCGTCTAAACGTTAGAAATTTTGACCTTAATATTTCTGAATTATATATATTATCCGATAATCAACTTTCCGTTCCCACAATTTTATCAGGGTCACTCGCATCAACTAAGTTTTCGAATTTTGCGATTTTATTACCAATGTTTCCGCAGTTTACCTACAACAATCTGATAAACTTACCCGATCCGGTATCACTACCTCTCACAATGTCCTGTAGGTCGCCCCGATGTCGTAGCTGCATTGAATCTGCTCCCGTTGGGGATCGTCATTCGGCCGGCCGTTTGGGTGGAAAATGACTCGGTAATCCTCCAAGAGAGTTCACCTGGTCTCGCCACTCCTCGCTGGTTCGGATGAAGTCCATCCCTGCTGAAGTCTCTGTCGTCGATCCAACTGTTGACGTCTACAAATAGTGATTCCGAACTTTCGGCAACCCACTGAAGCTATTCGTTCAATCGGCCGATCTTCTTCCATGATACATCTGGTCTCCTGAGTATACCACTAATTACAACATTTGCCTTCGGGAACTTTTTTTTTTTTTTTTTTTTTTTTTTTTTTTTTTTTTTTTTTTTTTGCTAGGGGCTTTACGTCACACCGACACAGACAGGTCTTATGGCGACGATGGGATAGGAAAGGCCTAGGAGTTGGAAGGAAGCAGCCGTGGCCTTAATTAAGGTACAGCCCCAGCATTTTCCTGGTGTGAAAATGGGAAACCACGGAAAACCATCTTCAGGGCTGCCGATAGTGGGATTCGAAGCTACTATCTCCCGGATGCAAGTTCACAGCCGCACGCCTCTACGCGCACGGCCAACTCGCCCGGTGAACTTTTTTCGTAGTCGAGTTCGCTAGATCATATCCCCCATTATATATTCAGTCCGTTGCCTTTTTAAGTCATTGATTCCTACGTGGAGAATTACTACTTCCTCACTCCCGCCGAATTCGTCCTCTATTGTCCTGTTCAACTGTTCCGCTCGTATTTCCGGCATGCATACCACTTTCACTGACCTATTTTCCTATCCTACATGCCACACGATAGAATCGCCTATCACCACACAATTTACAGGTTTCATATTCTCCACAGATGAATGAGTGCCTACATTTCTCATATACACTTCCCGTAACTTCTTCTGTAGCTCTGCAGTCATGACATTTGCCTCATTTTATTTCTGTTGTAGTTCGTTAATTCTTGCTTTGTCGCTAGTCACATTCCCATTCATGAAACGTTACATGCCATCCTTTCCTTATCACTGTCCAGGGCCTGCAGCTTACCACATTTGAAATGAAACCACATTCCACACTTAGCACCTACCGAGCTCGATAGCTGCAGTCGTTTAAGTGCGGCCAGTATCCAGTAATCGGGAGATAGTGGGTTCGAGCCCCACTGTCGGCAGCCCTGAAGATGGTTTTCCGTGGTTTCCCATTTTCACACCAGGCAAGTACCGGGGCTGTACCTTAATTAAGGCCACGGCCGTTTCCTTCCAATTCCTAGGCCTTTCCTACCCCATCGTCGCCGTAAGACATATCTGTGTCGGTGCGACGTAAAGCAAATAGCAAAAGAAAAAAAAACCGCTTAGCACCAGATCTTAAGTTCCTCTTACACCCCATACACTTCACGTTCACTATCTCTTCTGAAGCTGCTTGAACAGGGCCCGGGTTTAACTCCAAGCCTTCTATCAAGTAATGTGGTAATGAGTGCCGACGATTCAACACTCCACAGAACTTTCACATATGGAGTTCGACTCCTCCAAACCTTGTGCAAGAACAACTATTGCATTCTGCATGCGTGAGTGTTTGGTGTGCTTTTACAAGTTCCTTGATTTTTGGTCAGTATTTCTATGAGGAGATGATCCCTCGTGGGTTTGTGACTTTAACTGAAGTCAATTTATGGTTGGAAACACTGTTCAATATGGCCTCCAACTCAGGAACTCAGGAGCTGCATCGTTAACACGGCATGTTCGAGAGTTGCCCGCAACATTTCGGATGAAATCAGAGCAACAAGTCGTTGTATGCTAGTCTTTAAATCAGGCAGAGACCGGATATGTCCCTGATAGACACGATCCTTCAAATATCAGCCCCATTCCCCTTGACGAGAAGACCCATGGATTTAGGTCCCTTGAAGGCTATGCATCTGGACCATGCCCAGAGATAATGCAGTCGTTACTGAAGGATTCTCACAGCAAATATTTCACCTGGTTAGCGACATGTGCTGTTTCCTCGTCTGGAATGGAAATAACGGTGTGGTCACTGTTGCGTCCTTGCACAGCTGGAAAGAACGCAATTCAACCAGAAGAACATTCTGATGTCAGTGTTACGGAATATTGCACGTTCTGATAGCTTACAGGAACTGCAAATAAATTAAGTCCGTTGTTTGGGAACACCCTGAGATTAGGACCGAAAGTAAAATAAGTCCATTCTTTGGTAACACTCTGTAGATTTGGACCGGAAGTAAAATAAGTCCACTGATTGGAAACACCATGTAGATTCGGACCGCACGTAAAATAAGTCAGTTGTTAGGAAACTCCTGCAGATTTGGACCGGAAGTAAAATAAGTCCATAGTTTGGGAACACTCTGTAGATTCGGACAGGTAGTAAAATAAGTCCGTTGTTTGGGAGCACCCTGAAGACTCGGACCGCATATAAAATAAGTCCATTTTTGGGAACACCCTGTAGATTCGGACAAGTAGTAAAATGAGTCCATTGTTTGGGAGAACCCTGAAGTCTCGGACCACATATAAAATAAGTCCATTGTTTGGGAACACCCTGTAGATTCGGACAAGTAGTAAAATGAGTCCGTTGTTTGGGAGAACCCTGAAGTCTCGGACCGCATATAAAATAAGTCCATTGTTTGGGAACACCCTGTAGATTCGGACAAGTAGTAAAATGAGTCCGTTGTTTGGGAGAACCCTGAAGTCTCGGACCGCATATAAAATAAGTCCATTGTTTGGGAACACCCTGTAGATTCGGACAAGTAGTAAAATGAGTCCCTTGTTTGGGAGAACCCTGAAGTCTCGGACCGCATATAAAATAATTCCATTGTTTGGGAACACCCTGTAGATTCGGACAAGTAGTAAAATGAGTCCGTTGTTTGGGAGCACCCTGAATACTCGGCCCACATATAAAATAAGTCTATTGTTTGGGAACACCCTGTAGACTCGGAAACCATCAAAAGTAGTTAGTTGAAGGTAAACACAGTAACATTACCGAAAATGAAAACCTACAACCTGTTTTCCAGTCAGTGACCGGGTCAGGGATGTAATGAATGAATCATATATAGGCTGTTATTACGATGGGGTCGCCACTCCCAAAGTGATATATTAATGAATGATAGATGCTACGAAATGAGAATGGAGAGTGTTGCTGGAATGAAAGATGACAGGGAAAACCTGAGTACCCGGAGAAAAACCTGTCCCGCCTCCGCTTTGTCCAGCACAAATCTCACATGGAGTGACCGGGATTTGAACCACGGTATCCAGTGGTGAGAGGCCGACGCGCTGCCGTCTGAGCCACGGAGGCTCTAGTAACATACTGTATTATGAAAATAAGGCCATTGTTTGGAAGCACCCTATAAATCCGGACCGCAAGTATAATATGCCCACTGAGGAGTGGTCTGATTTAAGTGGTACCATACCCAGCCATAAAACATGCGACTGAGGACGTTTTAGCTCTGACTGAATAGACCCCTTTATCTTGAGGGCATCCGTCAAGAGCTGTAAGAGGATGAACATCAATGTGTGAATAATAACCGATGCCTGAAGCCACGTCAAAACCAGCAGCGCATGGAACCGAATTTCAAAGCCTCCTCCTGTAACGGCTCAGGGCTACGTCTGTCGAGTTATCAGAAAGTTTGAGTCATGTCTAGAGGAACAGCTGTGTTTCTACCGTTACCTCTCCCCCAGTGAGGATAACAAAATTGATCCACACGTTTCCTTATTTTGAGGAAAGTTGTCGAGTTCATTAGAATTCATGGCCTATGGGTTACATCGAACTTGAGAGATAGTCGTTCTTTTTATAACCTGTAGCTATATTAATGGTGTCTGATATGGAAGTTATGACGTAGTCTTATCTTGTGACATTCATTAATATTTCGATTAATTTTCTAATGGACAGTCATTAATGCACCGTTAACATACCTTGATCATCCGCGAACTGTTGCTCGGAAACTGATATTAGTCTCCTATATTACCGGGCGAGTTGGCCGTGCGGCTAGAGGCGCGCGACTGTGAGCTTGCATCCGGGAGATAGTGGTTTCGAATCCCACTGTCGGCAGCCCAGAAGATGGTTTTCCGTGGTTTGCCATTTTCACACCAGGCAAATTCTGGGGTTAATTAAGGCCACGGCCGCTTCTTTACAACTCCTAGGCCTTTCCTATCCCATCGTCACTACACCATCGTCCCATCGTCACGATAGGATAGGAAAGGCCTAGGAAGTGGAAGGAAAAGGCCGTGGCTTTAATTAGGGTACATCCCCGGCATTCGCCTTGTGTGAAAATAGGAAACCACGGAAAACCATCTTCAGGACTGCCGACAGTGTGGCTCGAACCCACTATCTCCCGATTACTGGATACTGGCCGCACTTAAGCGACTGCAGCTATCGAGCTCGGTTTGAAGCCTACTAACAGAAAGAAAGTCTATAAATTTAGCCTCAAAAACATTCAAACTTTCTCTGTAAGCAATACTTGCCATAATGCCATTACATTAGGGTAAAGCAAATTTGCATCATCATATTGTTTCAACAAAATATGTTTATTTCTTAAATCACCCATATTTCCTTCAGTGCTTGACAACGCATTACGGCATTCCAAATGGGGTAACTTGGAACAGAACCAGCCGCACTCATATGGATAGACTATATATTTTCCTGAATTATATCAAATCCACAGATCACACCTACAACAACACATCGGTATCGAAGGTTAACTGCTGCACTATACAATAAAATATGCGTATTATATTTTAAGCCTGTTAAAATATGGGTCGAGCAGGTCAGAAGATTATGAAGTACTATAAAAATATCTTTGTCACTGGAAGAATATATATGCAAACACAATATTACTTACATTTCCTTCTCACGAGGGAAACTGAAGAAAGACCGCGCATTCTTCTCTACTTCATAGTTACTGCAGCCAAACACAGCACATACCTTTCCTCTCATGTTGAGAGGAGGTATCAAGGAATGACACACGCTACTATTTAATTATGTCAACTGACTTAAAACTCATAAATAACACCAAACACTTCACACACAAATACATTTGCTCTTATGACAGAATCAGTAGTTCTCAGGTCTATCCGCTAGAGAGAGCTCCAATAGCTGTCCCTCGATATCTCGCTGAGTGTCGCGTATTGTCTCTACCGTATTTGCTAAGGCACTTACGGTGACGCGATTATTGTTTTTCAAAATCACCGACAATGTTGATGGTAAAATGCCGAACTGTTTGGCGACATCTATTTTTAATTGTCCATCCTCTACAGCTTGAATCACATGCTTTTCTTTCACTTACGGGAAGACACTTATTCTTTCTTGAACTCATTTCGATACTTAAAAATTACACAAATCAAACACTAACTGTACTGTAACATACCTTAACGTTTGAAAGAAGTCTCATTCATACATCTCATTATTAATGTAAACAAACGACAGGTCCGTGCAGGATAACAATACTGTAATCACAGACTTCAAATTATAGAGAATAGAGAAGCCCGACTTCAAATTATACAATCTTGGTGAGCAAGATGTCATTCCTACAAATTCAAATTACCGAGGAGACGAAATGACATTAATATTTTTTCAATTTATCGAGTATATTTCAAAGGACAGGGAAAAACATCAAATTATCGAGAGATTCAAATTAACGGGTGCCAAATAATCGAGAGTCGACTGTATATGTTTTACAAGTTCCTTTACACAGGTAGGTCTTACGGCGACGATGGGATAGGAAAGGGCTAGAAGTGGAAAGGAGAGGCCGAGGAAAACCATCTTCAGGGTTGCCGACAGTGGGGTTCGAAACCACTATCTCCTGAATTCAAGTCCGGCTCCATGGCTAAATGGTTAGCGTGCTGGCCTTTGGTCACAGGAGTTCCGGGTTCAATTCCCGTCAGGATCGGAAATTTTAACCGTGATTGGTTATTTCCGTTAGCTCGGGGTCTGGGTGTATGTGACGTCGTCATCATCATTTCATCCTCAATACGACGCGCAGGTCGGCTACGGCCGTCAAATCGAAAGACCTGCATCTAGCGAGCCGAACATGTCCTCGGACACTCCCGGCACTAAAAGCCATACGCCATTCTATTCCGAATTCAAGCTCACAGCTGCGCACCAAAACACAATTCTAAAAGTACATCTCTGCTTGATTTATTTTCTCTTGCATTATTTAGTTGCAAATTCATTTTGTTAAACTGTTTCTATCCATCCTAAATATATATCCAATAATTAATAGCCTACTTTCTCTTATTGTTTCCATTATGTTTTATATGTTCTGACAGATTTTGCTTGTTACTTCTTAGTTTCGGGACAGGTTGGTTCGAAAGCCACTGTCGGCAGCCCTGACGATGGTTTCCCGTGGTTTTGCAGTCTCATACCAGAAAAATGTACCGTAATCAAGGCCACTGTCGATTCTTTTCCATTCCTAGCCCTTTCCTGCCCCATCGTCGCCACAAGGCCTTTCTATGTCGTTACGACGAAAAGCAAGTTACCGAGCTCGATAGCTGCAGTCGCTTAAGTGCGGCCAGTATCCAGTATTCGGGAGATAGTCGGTTCGAACCCCACTGTCGGCAGCCCTGAAAATGGTTTTCCGTGGTTTCCCATTTTCACACCAGGCAAATGCTGGGGCTGTACCTTAATTAAGGCTACGGCCGTTTCCTACTCACTCTTAGCCCTCTCCTGTCCCATCGTCGCCATAAGACCTATCTGTGTCGGTGCGACGTAAAGCAACTAGCAAAAAAACCCACCAAGTTGTTAAAAAACATTATGAAAAGGAACAATTCTTTTGGCACCGACACAGACAGGTCTTATAGCGACGATAGGACAAGAAAAGGCTAGGAGTGGGAAGGAAGCAGTCGTGGCCTTAATTAAGGTACAGCCCCAGCATTTGCCTGGTGTGAAAATGGGAAACCGCGGAAAACCATTTTCAGGGCTGCCAACAGTGGGGTTCGAACCTACTATCTCCCGAATACTGGATACTGACCGCACTTAAGCGACTGCAGCTATCGAGCTCGATGGAACAGTTCTTCGCAGGCTCTCTGGTATCTTTCTCTTTTTGTAATCCATGGACCTAGATATTTCTCAGAATAGTTCAAACCTTGATCTCTACTTTCTGTAACAACTTTTCTGGTTTAATGTTTGTTGTCACAGCAGTGGAAAGAAATCTCGAATTTAGTTACTCTTGTAAGGCGTCTGAGTTTTGCGATCGGCTCTTTGGATGAATGGTCAGCGTATGGTCTTCGGATTCAGAAGCCCCGGATTAGATTCCCGGCTGGGATGAGGCTTTTAACTGCGTACGACTATTTCCTCTGGTTTGGGGAGTATGTGTTAAATACGTAACTCTTTATAGACATACAAAGTACAACACACCACACTACTGACCACCACTGAAACACGCATCCCTCCCCAAAAGGTAGGCGTCAGGAAGGGCATCTAGCCATAAAACTGGGCCCAATTCATATCAAGTGCCGACCAAAATAAATTGGGAAAATTGCTAGAAAGAAGAAGTTTCTGGGTTTTGTATTGATTGGTGTCGATATTTTTTTGTAAGTCTTCCTGCATAGATCATAGGTGATAGTACATACGTGGGTTGTTAATTTAAGTCAGTAGCACTTCCGTATATTTCCGGTTGCGATGTTAAGCTTGCGCAATGATTTCGTTCATCTGTCGGCACACCACATGCAATTGGAGATATTCACATAGTGTAGCCACCTTGTAAGGAGTGTTTGAATTATTCAAGACAATAGATCAACTCGCCGACTGTGAGATACAGTTCGTAATTCTTTCTTGAATGCACGAAACATTAATTCAGATGATAATCGCCAAATGTGTGAGGTTTATGGTGAAAGTGCAATTACAAATGGAATGTTGAGGTAATCGGTTCGAATGTTTAATGAAAGTCGCCAATATTTGCATATCGTCACACATGATTTGCTGTGTGCGGTTGAAGCGAATGTTCGTGAGGGCCGACAGTCTACGCTCTCTGCTTTGGATAGCCTTCCTCACGGGTGGCGCCGTTCTATGGCGAAAGCATACAAAAATTGGTGACTCCTTATGACAAGTGCCTTAATAATCACCGTGACTATGTAGTTTAAGCTTTGTAGATTCCAAGAAAAAGTTTTCAAAATACGAGTAATGTTGAGTCTCTTAGAAAACACATGTTGGTACTTACTTAAGTAACGCGTGTCGTATTTACCCCACACTTTCCTCTAATGCAGTGATTCCTAGAGTGTGCTGCGCGCTGCCAACACTTACAGTATCAACGGAACTTGCAACAGAGTGGCTGGTGTATTAAAGTATTTGGCTATACGTCCCGTTACTTTGTTCTACCCGCTCTGTCGGTTTTCCATTTTATGTCGTTTTATAATAATAATAATAATAATAATAATAATAATAATAATAATATACTTTATTATAGCAAATTTTCCATACAGATGTAAGATAATGTTACACAAGGTAATATCGAGTAAATTGCGGGTTTTTAAAATATTTAGTCCGTTTCATGTCTTCAGTAGTTTTTAGTGAGGTTCCTCTGTTTTTTCACCACATTACATGGTATCGGTCGCAATTTGACCCACATAGCTTCTTCTGAGTTATTGTATGTGCCACTTCGGTGGTGAAACCCATGGACCGCTACTTCCGTCATGATGTGCCAGAGGTTGTATCTGGCTTCAGTCCAGTCCCTGTAGATCATCGCATCCGTGGCGAAGAACTCCAGCCATATCTCTTGTTTCTTCTTTGTGAGTTCTCTTAAAAGATCTTTGTAGGTTTCGCTGGCTGGCAGGAGCAGGTCCAGGTGAAGTTCTTCTATGAAGAACTGCTCCTTTGTTTGCACGTAGGTGAGTCGTGAGGGCGCGTACTTTGATAGACGCAGAACACTTTTCAGGAAGTGGGCTTTGACTTTTACGATTCCTTCTAGATTTTCTTTTTTACGTTCTTCCATATCACCTCTAATCCGATATATGTTATATTTACATCGATTCTTTCGCGGCCCGTAATTGTAGACATGAAATAATAAAACAAGGTGAAACTATGTTTCGCAGAGAATTTTGCTCCACGTCTTCAAAAGAAAATCTCGACTGTTCACAAGAAAGGCTTCTGCAATACTAAAGGTTAGAATTTAAGAATGCAACATCGTTGGTCTGAGTAAGAGGTCGATCATTCGTCACCAGATGGCTCTCTGTATGCTAGCAGAGCGCTAGAATTCCAAGCGGGAGCTGACGACACCACTGAGCTCCAATCACAGCCGACTTGATGCGTCGCTCTAGCTAGCTCCAAGGAGCGCAGCGAGTGATCCAGGCGGCCGTGCTCCAATGAAGATGTATCTTGTTACATCCTATGTGCGTTGCGAAGTAACAGAAAGGTCATCAGTCGATTTACGGACGAATGTGCTAGAAGAAATAAATAGAAATAAAAATGATAAAAGAAAATAAAGCCAATAAAAGACTTCCGAAGGAGAAGAATAGAAGAGATAAAGAATAGAAAGGGAGTGTTGAGCAACGGAGAGTAATTAGTGTGAGACGGTCTGGGGAGGGAGGGGGGCATAGCAGGTTATGAAACTTAAGACATAGATTGTAATGAACAATCGGGTGATTATATTTGCAATATTTCGATGACAGACAGCAACGTAAGATTAAATAACCTTATACACAGCCTGCATAATCCGTACCAGGAAGTGAGACTATAGCCTACAAAAATTCATTGGAAACAGAAAAGAAATGATTTCTTCTTAAGCTCCGACTTTTCTCATTTCTTAAATAACTTTTTCCTAGATGTGTTGATTACTTTTTGAGTTACGACGTACACGTTAGACCGCATTTTTATGTCATCGTACCAAGTTTCAATTTAACAGAGTTCGCGGCTACTGAGAAAAATAATATTCATTTAATTTAAGTTAAAGAGCAGAAGGTGGATGTACATCTCAAGCAAGTAGTTTAATGCCATTGAGTAAAATTAAAAATTGTGTTTCTTTTTTTAAAATATAGATTTACAAAACTTTCCTCGGTTGAAGTTTGCCACAATGAACAAAGCAATAATTTTGTTGACTGCAATATTCTTAGTGTCCTTAAATTACAAAATTACAGTATGTAGCAATGAAATGGAACCTCAGAAAGCGGACGAAGAAATTGTTTGCAGTTCTGGAACGTATAAATAAAATTCAACTGACGTGGCCTGTTTAGCAGTGTTACTTATATGTGTCTTGTCTATATACTCGTATATGTCACGAAATATATAGAAAGCCGCACCTAATTAGAAATTATTAATGCTAGTAATGGTTAGGAGGAATAGTAAATATTTCTGAAAGCAGTAGCATGGATTATAACAAGTACAAAAGGTGTCCAATTTAGAGTGTGTGTCGAATTGCAGCTGTCCGTATGATACGCGTAAGAACAAACTTACAAACATTATTAGACACACAAATAAATTGTTGGTGTGTTTATGGATGCAAAAAAGGCCATTATTTATTTATTTATTTATTTATTTATTTATTTATTTATTTATTTATTTATTTATTTATTTATTTATTTATTTATTTCAACATTGCCTTTTACAGAGGTTACCTCCAATTACAAGAGGCAGTACATAAAACAAACAAAGAAAAGTTTAAAATGACATAAAAATGTTGGTAATAAGAGAGTAGAACTACAAAATAAACAAAATGAATCTGTCTCGCAGACAAAAAGAGCATCTTCATTTACAACCATAATTTGCTAGTTAAGTTCTAATAAGTGCATTCATTAACATTTATTAATAAACTACAATAATAAGAAATAACCTACTCGTAAGAGAAAATGTACAGTGAAGTGACGTATATAGCAATATATTGGAATACTTAATAAAGACAGCTTAATACTAACCATAAAGAAAATTCACAAATCAGATTTGTGTAAACCAATGCGAAAGAGAAATTCTCCAATTAAGCATTGCAAAATCAATAATATTACCTTTAAGACTATTTGATCAAACTGTTTATATATTCTAACCAATGGTGAATTTCTTTGACTAACAGACGTGGATCGTTCACAGTAGAATGGTTGCCGTGACCTCAAATTAATTAACTTTACACTGACGCTCACCCTAGCAAATACATCATAAACAATGTATAAAAAATTAAACACGTATGACTTATCGATGTTAGACTTACGTAATTTGGGACAGTTCACAGTACATGTACGAAACTTCCTCCACCAATTTCAATTAACTTTACGGCTCTCTTGGACATTGTACGTCGGAAGTGGTCTTTACGTCCTCTTACACTGATGAACAACTGAATTAGAGGTGCCTGGCTGTCGCTTGTAGGACCACCTTTCGCCCTGATGGCGGTTGCGATGCTGGCAGGCATGGGCTGGACAAAGCACTGGAAATCTTGGCAAGTCGTCCTGACCAACAACCACTGCACAGCCTCCCATAACGTAAGGAGATTTTTTACAGCAGTATTCAGGGCATTCACATCCCTCTCGATATCATCCAAGATGTGCTCAATAGGATTGAGGTCAGATGATCTTGGAGGCTAGGAAAGCATCCTCATGCCCATGGAGTGTTAATCGAAGCAATCGGATGAACGGGAAGAGGGACCGTGGCCTTAAGTTAGATACCATCCCGGCACTTATCTGGAGGAGAGGTGGGAAAACACGGAAAACCACGTTCCAGCCCACTTAACAATTTTCAAATTTCGTGGCAGAGCTGGGAATCGAACCCAAACCTCTGAGGGTGGCACCTAATCACATTCATCACTAAACCACAGAGGCGGACAATAATAATAATAATAATTTTAATAATAATAATAATAATCGTATGCCTCAGTTATCGTGTGCAGACATTTTAATTTTACACTGTCTGGCTGGTTGCTCGTCAATTTCGACGTTCCGTTTTACTCTAGGCCTACTAGATACCACTATCAACCAAAACTCTCTTGGGAGTCTATGGCTGAGTTTCAATGCTTTTTTTTTCGTGTGAACACCAATTGTGTCACCAGAGAAGTTTTACATGCCGACATCGTACGACATGGAGTGTCGAATGGACTTTGTTCCGCCCTTCAGAAATCCGACTACCTCTGCCGAATTTGAATCCGCTCTCTTGGGATCTGAAGGCCGTCACTCCACCACTGATCCACAGAGGAAGCTAATGTACCGGGGCGCGTGTTCTGGTGACAAGTAGTTGAAGTAATTAAGTGATATTCCAGAGTTTTTCAGTAGCACGTCTGCAGGTAGAGGGAGACACACTGACCTATTTCGAGAGACGGTCCCTGTGGGATTGTAAGGAGTGCTCCACTAATGAGAGTGGCTTACACGAAATCCAACTTGCTAATGCGTAAGCGGCCTTCATCTAGGGACGATAAACCGAACGGGTAGCACTCAAGAGCGAGCACTCAGCTCTGGTTTCTCCTGGGGAGTGCAGCCAGGCAGGTAATTGGGTCTTATGCATGTCATTCACATTGATGGTGCATTTCTCTCAGAAAAGAAATTAGCTTCGAGATGGATCTTTTCTTCCTCCTCTTCGTTTTGTTATTCTACCCGCCCCTTTTCCCAATTTATTGTTTCGTATAGGTTTATCCCAGTTTTAATTTCCAATTTCTTTGCAATCATTTAAGAAAAGGCTAGGAAAACAACAGATAGGGAATCTGCCACCTGGGCGACTGCCCTAAATGCAGATCAGTATTGATTGATACTTGTGGATGCCTCTCCTGACGGCAACCCTGTGTGGAGGATTACCTGATTCTATAATGTCGTGTGTTGAATGTAAATGAAGGTGTTTATCCCGTTGGAACCTGTAGTAAACATTCGTCTTCAATTGAGGATACTGAATTTTTTTAATGTTAACGTAATGAATAGAATAGAGTACAATACTACCAGTCCGCCTTTATGGTCTAGTGGTTAGCGTGATTAGCTGCCACCCCCGGAGGCCCGCGTTCATTTTCCGACTCTGCCACGAAATTTGAAAAGTGGTACGAGGGGTAGAACGGGTCCACTCAGCCTCGGGAAGTCAAGTGAGTAGAGTGGGTTCGATTATCCACCTCAGCCATCCTCGAAGTGATATTTCCGTGGTTTTCCACTTCTCCTCCAAGCAGATTCTGGGATGGTACCTAACTTAAGGCTACGGCCGCTTCCTTCCCTCTTCCTTGATAATCCTTTCAAATCTTCCCATCCCTACACAAGGCCCCTGTTCATTATAGCAGGTGAGACCGCCTGGCCGAGGGGTACTCGTTCTTCTCCCCAGTTGTATAACCCGACCCAATGACTCACGCGCCAGGACACTGCCTTTGAGACGGTAGAGGTGGGATCCCTCGCTGAGTCCGAGGGAAAACCAACCTGGGAGTAAACGGATTAAGGAAGGAAGGAAGGAAGGAAGGAAGGAAGGAAGGAAGGAAGGGAGGAAGGAAGGAAGGAAGAAAGAAAGAAAGAATACTTCCATCCCCTTTTTCCGGATCGCCTGAAAGTGAAATTGTTCGTAAAAGTATGATTTTCCTTGTTACAATTAGTTGATATATTACAACATTAAACATTACTGTTAAGCCTAATCAATATTTACATCCAATCTCTAAAATATTTATTTTATTTTTATTTATTTTTGTCCGAGACGTTAACAGGGTTATATAATCGAGGATAACATGTATTTTAGTTGTGTTTGTGCAAGTCTTTATTTATGTCACAAATATGAATAGAGTTGTCTTCGACTTACAATAGACATTAAGGATGAACTGAATGACTGTATAAATTAGTAAATTAATAAATTAATTATTGCATGATTGAATGTTTTCATGCATGCAGAATAAATACACACTGTTCTCTCCAAGTCATGGATAATCACCAGCTGGGGAGAGAGCATTCATTACTGAATGTGTGATAGGATGTTTGAATGAACTGAATGCTCTAAGCCTATGTATACAGAACCCAACGTACTGAGTGGTATTACTTACCGACAGTATTCAGCTGTTCAACTGAAGACAGCACTGGCTGCCACATAGAACTGATATTTTAAACCTTTCCGCGGTAACAGAGGTAAGAAAGAATCCACTCAGCCTAAGTGATAACAATTCAAGCTATCTAACAATGAGAAAACAGTCTATGAAATGTCTATGCCTGTGAATTACCTAGCAAATTCATATGGTCGATACCCTTCTCTCTAATGAAATTCCTCACTGATACACCTCGATGAGGGCGAGTATTGTTATCGACGAAAATGAATTCAACACCGTATTCTTTCCCAAAGGTCTGAACAAATGATCGAAGAATTTTATCGGTATACCGGCGGTCAGTTAACGTCCCTTGAATTAGGATCAAAGGTGTACGACGGTCAAATCATTTCATCAGATCATACTAATGCACGTGTCTTTGAATATGAACTTCCTATCTCAAGTCATTCAAGGTGTTCTGGTTTTTATGAACAGGAGTTTATCAATCTGTTACTTGGCATTTATACCAGACTAGCAAATGTACCCGTGCTTCGCTACGGTACTCTACATTGTATACGGATATCGAAGTAAATTAGTGCACATGAAGTGAATAAGATTTTTAAATTGGGTTTGTCTTGGCTTTATCCGAGAATCAGTATTGTGAAATCACAGACGTTGTTTCCAATGAAAGTGTGATTTGCGGAATTGCGATGATAACGGCAAGTCGACTTGTTTACTGCAATTCACAACGAAGAAGGTAATTTTCATTTAACGGCAGACCCCATTGCCTAGTACGCGGCCAAAATCGATTTGGGGAGGTTTCATTACAATGGCAGACCCCAATTCCTACTTTCAGATAGATTACAGTTGAGGAACTTTTATTATATTTGCAAGGACCTTCCTTACTGCCAGTCAAAAGTGAGTTGCGTTCTTATCTTTATAATGGCAGACGCATTTTCTAATGCCAGTCAGCTTCCTGCCAGTCACACTGACTTGGTGAGATTCCATTATAATAGCAGGCCACTATGCCTATCGTCAGTCACATTTTAGATGGGTCAATTTGTTTATAATGGAAGACACCCTTGCCTACTGACAAACAAGATCGGGTAAAATAGTTTTGAAGAAAATTGCACGCTCCTTAGAGTTCTGCTAGTCGAATCGAGAAGGGAATTATGCATCAAAATAGTGCACAAGAGATGGAGGACGACCCCATTCTTACTGCCTGTCAAAGTTGATGTGGGGAGTACTGAAAACAATAGCAGAAGCCCTCCTTCTGACAGTCACTATCGATCTGCAATGTATTTAATACCAATGGCAGAAAAACCCTTTCTAGATTGCTACAAATCGACGTCAATGAAAGAATATAGTCGTCATATGGAATTATAAGGATGTCAACCATCATTTACAGAATAACTGCTGCTAAACGGTACATCAAATCGAAAAACGGATTTACGATAAGACGCACTTTCTGGCCATATTTGGGGTCATCAGCTACTCCCGTACAAGTTTCAAATTTCTGACATTTCTCGTAGTGCCTCATTAATTCACGTCTTTTTTCATTTTTAAATATTTATATATACATCGCTCCAGCCCAACTTGCTTTTATATATATAGACTAGCTGTAGAACCCGGCATTGTCCGGGTAGCTTTTGAATGTTTACCTTTAGTATTTGTATTACCAGTTAGTTAAGTGTGAAGTGGCTGCTTATTGATTTATTTTTGAGATATTTATTTTACACCTATTATGTAGTTTTAGAGTTATTTAGATGTATCTGATTTCAAGTTTTAGATTTTCGAGTAGACACTAATCTATGTCATTTTATACTATTTACTTCTTTTTTGCTAGGGGCTTTACGTCGCACCGACACAGATAGGTCTTATGGCGACGATGGGATAGGAAAGGCCTAGGAGTTGGAAGGAATCGGCCGTGGCCTTAATTAAGGTACAGCCCCAGCATTTGCCTGGTGTAAAAATGGGAAACCACGGAAAACCATCTTCAGGGCTGCCGATAGTGGGATTCGAACCTACTATCTCCCGGATGCAAGCTCACAGCCGCACTCCTCTACGCGCACGGCCAACTCGCCCGGTCTATTTACTTTTAAGCCCTTCTCAGCTCCTGCCTCGATGGAGGCTGAACGTGGACTTAAACGGTATCCACAGCGTCACAGTTCGTATCAGCGACACATAAACAATGGATTTCGACATTAATATTGGTTATTTTCCTCATATTTGCACGTCAGCCCCTCTCATTCCCCAACACCAGCGGGGGCTAGGTGAATCTGACCTCCACAGTAATGTTTTCTATATAGTAAGATATGTGTATACCAAGTTTGATTGAGAGATATACTAGAACAAACACACATAAATCCTTAAACTCTGTCCCTTTGGACGTTTTAAATTTTTTGCCAGTTCTCACCCGCCTGCCGATTAGGACTGAGCTTTATCTTAAACGGCATCCAGAGTGTCACAGCTCATCTCAGCGACGCCGAAAACTATGGATTATACACAGATTTCGGTCGTTTTCGGTTAATTTTTACATTTCGCCCCTACTTTAGAGGCTAGGAGTCTCTTACCCCTAAGGTATACTTTACCAGACAGTAGGTCCAGTATACACGCATACGTCCATTCTCTCAGTCATTTTCGAAATTTTATTTTTCACTTTTCCTTACCGCTATGCGAAAGGAGGCAGAAATTGGACTTCTATTCATCTACTATTCATCTCAGCGACCCCGAAAGAATGGATTCGACACTATTTTCGATTATTTCTACATCTCACCCCGTCGTTTTTTTTTTTTTTGCTAGGGGCTTTACGTCGCACCGACACAGATAGGTCTTATGACGACAATGGGATAGGAAAGGCCTAGGAGTTGGAAGGAAGCGGCCGTGGCCTTAATTAAGGTACAGCCCCAGCATTTGCCTGGTGTGAAAATGGGAAACCACGGAAAACCATCTTCAGGGCTGCCGATAGTGGGATTCGAACCTACTATCTCCCGGATGCAAGCTCACGGCTCACCCCGTCGTAGGTGTGCTAGTGTTGTCATACCTCCACGCAGTTTGTCTCCTGATAATAAGTCATAAGTGACCAAGTTTGTTTGAAATTGCCCCCGTAGTCCCGAAATGTATGGATTCAACACTAATATCGGTCATTTTCAGTCATAATTACATTTCGTCCCCTTATCTAAGGCTTCTAGGGGTGTCTTTCCCCTACAGTATTTTTTCAGGTAGTAGGTAATATTTGTATTAAGTTCTGCTGGCAGTTATACTGGAACGTACAAAAAAAAAATCCTTAATCTCGGTCGTTTGGATATTTTATGTTCTTGACTACTTCTCACCCGCCTGCCAATTGGGGATAAACTTGGACTTCAACGACAACCGGAGTGTCACTCCTCATTTCAGCGACCTCTAGAACCATGGATGTGACATTATTTTCGATTATTTTATATCTAACTCCCCCCTAACCCCCCACCACAAAGGGGCCTGAATTTGGACTTAAAAAGTCCAGAGTGCCACTATTCATCTCAGCGACCCAGAAAACTATGGATTCGACACTATTTTCGATAATTTATATATCTCGCCCTCTACCCCGAAGGGGGCTGAACTTGATTTAAAAGATTCCGGAGTGTCACTGTTCATCTCAGTGACCCCGAAAAGTATGGATTGGACAATACTTTCCATGATTTTTATATATCAGCCCCCTCGTCCCCCCCCCGCCCCTAAGGGCGTCTGGGGTGTCTTACCCTCACGTGGTTTGTCTCATGATACTAAAACTCCGGACTGCCGCTATTCATCTCAGCGACCCCGAAAACTGTGGATTCGACACTAATTACGATTCTTTTTATATATCACTCCACCATGCCCCCCACCCTAAAGGGGGCTGAACTCGGAATTAAAAAATTCTCGGGATGTCACTATGTATTCGACACTATTTTCGATTATTTGTATACATCACTCCCCCCTCGCCCCCACCCCAAAGGGGCTGAACTTGGACTTTTAAAAAAATTGGAGTGTCACTATTCATCTCAACGACACCGAAAAGTATGGATTCGACACTATTTTCGTTTATTTTTATATATGACCCCCTCGCCCCCGCCCCCTCCCCCGCCCCCGCCCCCGCCCCTAAGGGTTCCTGGGGTGTCCTACCCCCACGTGGTTTGTCTCCTGATACTAAAAATCCGGAGTGTCGCTATTCACTTTGGCGACCCCGAAAACTATGTATTCGACACTATTTTTGTTTATTTGTATATATCACTCCCCCCTCGCCACCACCTCAAAGGGGGCTGAACTTGGACTTTTAAAAAATTCGGAGTGTCACTATTCATCTCAGCGACCCCGAAAAGTATGGATTCGGCACTATTTTCGTTTATTTTTATATATGACCCCCTCGACCCCACCCCCCGCTCCTAAGGGTTCCTAGGGTGTCTTACCCCCACGTGGTTTGTCTCCTGATACAAAAAATCCGGAGTGTCGCTATTCACTTTGGCGACCCCGAAAACTATGTATTCGACACTATTTTTGTTTATTTGTATATATCACTCCCCCCTCGCCCCCACCTCAAAGGGGGCTGAACTTGGACTTTTAAAAAATTCGGAGTGTCACTATTCATCTCAGTGACCCCGAAAAGTATGGATTCGGCACTATTTTCGTTTATTTTTATTTATGACCCCCCTCGCCCCCCGCCCCCAAGGGTTCCTGGGGTGTCTTACCCCCACGTGGTTTGTCTCCTGATACAAAAAATCCGGAGTGTCGCTATTCACTTTGGCGACCCCGGAAACTATGTATTCGACACTATTTTCGATTATTTGTATATATCACCCCCCTCGCCCCCACCCCAAAGGGGGCTGAACTTGGACTTTAAAAAAAATTGGAGTGTCAGTATTCATCTCAGCGACCCCGAAAAGTATGGATTTGACACTATTTTCATTTATTTTTATATATGACCCCCTCGCCCCCCACCCCACGGGTGTTTGGGATGTCTTACCCCCACGCGATTTGTCTCCTGATACCAAGTCATAAGTGTATCAAATTTGGTTGAAATCGCTCCAATGGTTTGGTAGGAGATGTGGTACAAACCCACCCACACACATACATACAATGACTTTTATATATATTTAGATGACGGATAAGCACGAGCACGTTGAAAAGTGCAGACTTCCACTTCGAGATTCATATCTCCTAAACGGTGCATGATATTAACAAACGGTTTGCGCCATCAGACGCCTCATTTATCGCTCTAAATGTTTGTTTCTGCACCATTTCCTCGTATTGCCCCTATTTAGTGGGTAAATTGAGTTCAAAATTTGAATAGGGTGAAATATGGGTACATTTGTAACGTTTTACATTACTTTTTGCCTACTTATGTATAAGCAAGAATCATGAAATTTGGTCCACATATGGCCCTTAATCGTTCCAATGAGCGCACCCAACGTGATGATCCTATCATTCTTATAAGTGTGTCAAACAACGAAATATGCATGTAAAAATCACCAAATTTACGAAGAATCCAGAAATACGGCCAAATCTAACGTATAAGGCAGGGAGATACGACAAAATGTTATAGGACCAATGTTGTAGATCACTCCGAATAGAAGCGAGGTTGTGCCATCCGTTTTGTGATACCACTTACCGTTTAGCCAACAAATAGCTCAAAAGGAATGTCTGCACCGTCATTAAAATTGCCTCCATATATCGATATCTTTGGGGGGTAAAACGAGAAAAATTTGCACATCTTGGAATTTTTGCGTCGGGTACGGACCAAAATCCATAATTTTACCTAATTTCAATTTTCTACCTCGTCTGGCAGGTTGTGCCGCCATCTTGATTTGTGGGGACGGGGGATAAATATTAGGAAATTCCCGAAAATTTTTAACCCCACGAAACCTATAGGTTGTCGTTTGGGATGAATTATACGACTGCGTTCTTATTCTGAGCCCAAAATCTGAGGCCCCCGAGCGTGCCCCCTTGAGGGAATTTTGAGAATTTTGGATTTTTCTAGGGATTTTGGGGTCATCAGATTCTCCCGTACCAAGTTTCAAATTTCTGAGATTTCTGGAAGTGCCTCATTACTTCACGCCTTTTTTCATTTCTAAATATTTATATATACATCGCTCCAGACCGACTTGCTTTTATATATATAGATGACGGATAAGCATGAGCACGTTGAAAAGTGCAGACTTCCACTTCGAGATTCATAACCCCTAAACGGTTTATGATATTAACAAACGGTTTGCGCCATCAGACGCCTCATTTATCGCTCTACATGTTGGTTTCTATACCATTTCCTCGTATCGCTCCTATTTAGGGGGTAAATTGAGTTCAAAATTTGAATAGGGTGAAATTTGGGTGCATTTGTAACGTATTACATTACTTTTTGCCTACTTATGTATAAGCAGGAATCATAAAATTTGGTCCACATATGGCGCTTGATTGTGCCAATGTGCTAACCTAACTTGATGATCCTATCGTTCATATAAGTGTGTCAAACAATGAAATATACTTGTAAAAGTCACCAAATTTACGAAGAATCCAGAAATACGGCCAAATCTAACGTATAAGGCAGGGAGATACGACAAAATGTTATAGGACCAAAGTTGTAGATCACTCCGAATATAAGGGAGATTGTGCCATCCGTTTTGTGATACCGCTTACCGTTTAGCCAACAAATAGCTCAAAAGGAATGTCTGCACCGTCATTAAAATTGCCTCCATATTTCGATATCTTTGGGGGGTAAAACGAGAAAAATTTGGACATCTTGGAATTTTTCCTTCGAGTAGGGACCAAAAGCCATAATTTTACCAAATTTCAATTTTCTACCTCGTCTGGCAGGTTGTGCCGCCATCTTGATTTGGGAGGACGGGGGATAAAAATCAGAAAATTCCCGAAAAATGTTAAGCCCACTAAACCTATAGGTTGTCGTTTGAGATAAATTATACGACTGCGTTCTTATTCTGCGCCCAAAATTTGAGGCCCCCCAGCGTGCCCACTTGGGGGAATTTTGAGAATTTTGGATTTTTCTAGGGATCCTGGGGTCATCAGATTCTCTCGTACCAAGTTTCAAATTTCTGAGATTTCTGGAAGTGCTTCATTAATTCACGTCTTTGTTCATTTTTAAATATTTATATTGCACCCGCCCACCTCCTGAGTCCCAGACTAGCATTTATCTCAGGGGTGATCAGTTCGAAAACGATAAAAAAATTTATATAAAGAAAATCAAAAAAATATATATCGGCGCATCAAATGAACACAGGGATGAACGGGGCATGAAATTTTAAGGTTACGGGGGACGACTCATTCATGGATACAAATTTCTGACTCCACAATAGGACTGGGAAGTGACAACTTAAATTCCATGGGCATACTGGACTAACTACAATGAAAAGATATGGAATCTGTTTCCTATTGAAATTGCAATGAGGAGCAATTTATTCACTTATTTTGCATACTACACATGATGACAAATTTACATTGTGACACTTTAATCCTGAAAAATAAATGACATAATACTTGGATTTTACCTCACTACTCTGGTAGTGTAAAACATCTGGTGAATTCGTCCCAATTGGTTACTGGGGATCGAATTCACATCCGTATGATTGGACGTTTCACCGCTGGAGATCTTCTTTCGGAAACGAAGGCACGACAGTAACTTTTTACTGTCGTCTCCTCGTTCCGATTGGACATGAGACACTTCCGGTATGTACATTCTGGTGAGCCGGACACCCACCGTAGAAAATGTTATCGCCTTGAAAAAACGGGAATTTATAATACGGACAAACTCTAGCCTATTATTTCCAGATTCACAAACACACCAGGTAGAGTTCATTAACTCAAAAGCTACTTTAATATTTACACTTGTCAATACGACAAGACGTACGGAAAGGTTCATTACTCTGCTCTGACCCTGCAAACATGTGCCGTCCGTGGGTTATTTACGTATCTACCGCTATCTCCCCGTGAAAACCCAACATGTGGTTCGGAGCAGTTCGACACAGGATGACTGTCCCTAGCATACCCTCCTATGATTATCAAATAATATCATTACCATTCTCTGTCTGATCATTAGCATATACTTTGACTACCATCAATTAATTTCATTATTATCATTAATTTCAATTATAATCCGGTATTTGATTATTATCATTTGTCATCCGGGATGATTATATGCCAACCCTTGCCGACGTTTCAAACGAAGGTTAGTTCTTCCTCCTAAATTATCCGCACAATATAATGATCAGCTTCCTCATAAATATTTTTATTATTATTATTATTATTATTATTATTATTATTATTATTATTATTAATAGTGGAAATCGTGATTATCGTAACCCGTAATCAACCTCGCTATAATACTTCAACTTCTCGCTCTTATGAAATTCATCAAAAAAAAATAAGTTTAAAAAAAAGTACCTTCATTGGTTATTCTTCTTCTCCTTCTTCAAACATTTTATTTATTATTATTATTAGTTAAAAATCTCAAATCTTTCATTTCATCTCCCAACATCATTATTATGTCCAAAATATAAAAAAAATTATTCTTCAAAAAAAGTACTTTTCTTAATATTTATTATTATTATTATTATTTTTAACAAAACTTAAATTCGCCTGTTACACGGTAGTTCACTCTTAATATGTTTAACGCATAACCCCTTTTACAATTCCGATTTATCTTGGCACTAAGCACTTGATTTAAGACAAGATTCACTTGGAGTATGATTATTGTTATTATTATTATTAAAAATGGAAAGATGATATTTTAATTTCCACTCTTTAGAATTTAGTCACATATGTTAAATCCCGTTATGAACCACTAAGATCTGCTTTATATTGGTCGGGACAACACGGTATTCGGGACCGTACCTTCAACTTCGTACTGCCGTTAATTTTATATGGGGACACCTGTCCTCCCAAGACACATCTCACAACCTATGGCATATCGCGGCTGGGCAAATACCTCCAATGCCGGCGATTGCTAAACTATTCCTTCAAATTTGAAGTCCATTTCCTTTCATCGGAACTCTTCAAACATTTAATTCATAAAATAATCCTCGGTGCGTGGATTCTACCACTAAGAACACCGGCATATGCATTTATATCATCTTAGGCCTTGAGATTCATCTATTTCATCATTTCAAACAATACGGCTCAACTTATTTCACGCCGGATATTCGTCCCTCATGACTTCCAACTCTAAATATGGGCTCAAATCATTTTAGGCTTTTAACATATCGTGACCATTCTAATTCACGTGCCTATATCGCTTTTAAACAAAATTTTAATGGTTAAATTAAAGTCCAAAAACGTAAAATCAAAATTTTACGTAAAATCAAACTGATTACGCGAATGAAGTCATTAACGCTACATGTCATCTCCACATTGATTATTATATCTGCACTGGCTAACTCGCAAAGCACCGCCATTATTATTATTATACTTTAACTTGCACACGCCCAAATATTATTATTATTTTACTTTCCTTTGTCAACTCATAAACATTATTATTATTAGTATTTTAATGACCTTCCGTACGCAACACAAATCTTCCATACTCTGGCTTTTTCATAATCTGGCTGTCTAATAGAAATTATTCCTAATTAAATTACAAATGATCACCGCAGTGAATGAAATTCAAATAAATGGGTTAGCACAAAAAAAGAATTTAACACTTGAAATGAACTTAATTCAAAGTATTATAAACAGCATGCATTAATTGAAAGAAATATATCCCATATTTACATTATATACAACAAACAAATACTCAAAATAATTAATCTAACCCATTATTACGTTAATATAAATTAGTTCGTCCGTCTAACAAAAAAATAAAATTATGGACTCGGGAGGCGGACCATGTTAAGTAACCATAATTAATTTACACTGAACCCCGTTTAGTCGCGATAACATCCCCTAAATATCAAAATTGTGTACTCATTCCTATGTAGAATTCCATTGTCTCGTAGCGGAGGAGATATAGGCTTTACGGCCCCATGGTGATTTACACGTCCATCATGTCGCACAATACAAATTTTACACAATAAAACACTTCTGGGTGACTACCCATGATTAATACCTTATTACACTAATTTACACAAGAATACTAATAACAAAAAAAAACACTTATAGGTGCTCCTAGACCCCTGACACTCGCACAATATACTCTTCATATACGCCCGAAACACACGTCGTGACACATTACGACGAAATGTCGTTCATTTGAAACGGCGCGTATCGCGTCTTCAACCGGCACTTCCTGGTTTATTTTCAAGCCGTCTTGATCATCGCATAGCTCCTATAATTCCCTGCTCGGATAGTTATTCACCGTCTATCTTGAGGTGTTTACTTCAGGCTCCGCACACTGCCTTCCAAAGGTACTATCGGCGTTCCGTTAGTTAGTTATTATTTAAACACATGACATTCATTAAATTCAACATACAATTGTACTGATTATACACACTCGGTACTATGGATAATTTCACTGTTCGTATTCATTCTCCTAATAATTCACGTACTTTCAGCTCTAACTGACTTCGAATACGTCCCGAGGTACTGACTTACAGAGTCAACGTGTCAGAGTCTCAACTACTTCATTACGACTGACACGACTGGTGACCGATAACGACTGGTGACTGGTAAGAACTGAGTGATGTGAGGTCCGCTCGGTCACAACTGGTGACTTCAAACGACTGAGTACTGGTAGGAACTGAGTGATGTGAGGTCCGCTTCTGGACTTTTATGGACGATCTGATTTCCCGCCGGGGTCATCCGCGGTCACTTCCTGGAGAGGGGGGTTGGTTTCCTAAATTGGCATATGCAGGTGGCTTTGGATCTCTTGCTTTATCCTACTTAATACACTGGCGATACACATTCATGTGTCGTATTCTGAACTCCTATCGTTCGGTGATTATGGAAATATCACTTAATTTCTGTCCTCCACCTTTCGCGCGCTAACTCGGCGTCCCTGATGGCGTGCTCATCTCGACCAATGGCGAGATAGCGTGGGTCATTTCCACGAATTCATTACTTTAATTTATTACGATTACCATTATTCAACATGGGAACGATATCACAAAAATCCCCTCTATTCAATCATGTGGTTGGAATAATTTAATTATTGTTATCGGAGAAGCTAACTGGAGTTCACTCTGAGTTTTTCTTATGTTGGTTTATCTGCGGGCCTACGATATATTTTCTCATTGGTCAGGACTGCTTTGGTTAGTTTGAAATCTCTCCCTGTGAAACGTGGCCACTCCAAATGCCTCGGGCGTGGACGAAACCCGTACGTCATATTCTCGGTATGGGCGATGCATCTTGCTCGGCCTTGGTCCGAAATATATACTCTTTCACTTCCTTGTAGTAATTATTCTGTTGTTGTGAGCTCTAGATTTTAATCCTCTTATCTTCTGACCAGGAAACCTTCTTCCCCTTAATGACAAGCTTACGGTGGCGCCGGACTGTCGCGATCATGTGGAAATTCTCCCGTCCACACAAAACTGACACTGTATTTATTTAATATTCCAATATATCTGTATTTCTCATATCAAAATCAAATCATGAAACTAGGGCCTATCTCATCCGGGTACAATATATACATCGCTCCAGACCGACTTGCTTTTATATATATAGATAGAAGAAGTATTTTTTGTTTGTCTGCTTGTATGTGAATTTTCATGAAACTTGGTGTTAAAGTGTAGTATAAAAGCAAGTAGGATCCTAGATACACGCTGTTCAAAGCAATTCACCTGCACGGGGGTATTCAGAGAGAGCTTGAAACATTAAGTTTCGTATTTTTCACAAGTTTACTTTTAGAGGAATGCTGCTCACGAAACGTTTGTTTAGAATATCATCTCTAAACTTAGTTTCTGTACAGTGAAAAGCAAGGAAAATATCATTGGCAGTCGTGTGGAAGTTGAAGTCTACCAGCCGATGACTGACTCTATGATGTGGAGATCATACGGAAAATGATTTAAATGCCTTGTAAATTTCTCTGTAGTTAGTTAGAGATGATATTCTAACAAACATTTCGTGAGCAGCATTCCTCTAAAACTAAACTTGTGAAAAATACGAAATTTAATGTTTCAAGCTCTCTCTGAATACCCCCGTGCAGGTGAATTGCCTTGAACAGCGTGTATCTAGGATCCTACTTGCTTTTATACTACACTTTAACACCAAGCGTCATGAAAATTCACATACAAGCAGACAAACAAAAATACTTCTTCTATGTTATCTGGTATTCATATCACAAGTAAGAGATTAAAAGCAAAAATATTGCTAACAACACAGGGTTAGAGAGAGCCAGGAAACAAGTACGTCACGACAAGCCGCTGACAGAAGGAGACTGTCCACCTGCGTGCCTCAGAATATCAGTAACATCATGAGGAGCTGACCGAAAGGGGCTGTCCACCTGCGTGCCTCAGAATGTCAGTAACAACAAGAGGAGCTGACCGAAAGGGGCTGTCCACCTGCGTGCCTCATAATGTCAGTAACATCATGAGGAGCTGACAGAAAGAGGCTGTCCACCTGCATGCCTCAGAATGTCAGTAACATCAAGAGGAGCTGACAGAAGGAGGCTGTCCACCTGCGTGCCTCAGAATGTCAGTAACATCATGAGGAGCTGACAGAAAGAGGCTGTCCACCTGCATGCCTCAGAATGTCAGTAACATCAAGAGGAGCTGACAGAAGGAGGCTGTCCACCTGCGTGCCTCAGAATGTCAGTAACATCATGAGGAGCTGACAGAAAGAGGCCGTCCACCTGCATGCTGACAGAAAGAGGCTGTCCACCTGCGTGCTTCAGAATGTCAGTAACATCAAGAGGAGCTGACCGAAAAAGGCTACCCACCTGCGTGCCTCAGAATGTCAGTAACATCAAGAGGAGCTGACAGAAAGGGGCTGTCCATCTGCGTGTCTCAGAATGTCAGTAACATCAAGAGGAGCTGACAGAAAGGGGCTGTCCACCTGCGTGCCTCAGAATGTCAGTAACATCATGAGGAGCTGACAGAAAAAGGCTACCCACCTGCGTGCCTCAGAATGTCAGTAACATCAAGAGGAGCTGACAGAAAGGGGCTGTCCATCTGCGTGTCTCAGAATGTCAGTAACATCAAGAGGAGCTGACAGAAAGAGGCTGTCCACCTGCGTGCCTCAGAATGTCAGTAACATCAAGAGGAGCTGACAGAACGAGGCTGCCCACCTGCGTGCCTCAGAATGTCAGTAACATCATGAGGAGCTGACCGAAAGAGGCTACCCACCTGCGTGCCTCAGAATGTCAGTAACATCAAGAGGAGCTGACCGAAAGGGGCTGTCCACCTGCGTGCCTCATAATGTCAGTAACATCAGGGGGAGCTGACAGAAATGTAATTATACATATTTTAAGTGAATGTCCCGTCAACGAAAGATACAATAACTAGTGTAACACAGGCTTGTTTTTCAAAATCTAAACTTATACTTAGCAATGGTTTATGGTTATTATGTCTCCCACAGATACGCGCATGCGCTTTACGTCTGTTGTTAACGCTCTTCAGACAGGTACCCGGACAAAACGTATTTCGTGATAATAAAAATCATAACGTTAGAAAAAGGAAATAAGAAGTGACAAATTGTAAAATATAATAATTAAATCCCGGATGTAGTAAACTTAATGCCAACTTAAACTTAATGAAGCGAGCAGAAAATATACACTACTCTGCACAACTGCTGTGTTGTGAGATTTGCATAAATAATAGGTGTTCGTCTATAAGTTCCCTTAAAATTTATATTAGTCTCGTTACATTACGGCCGATCGGGCTAGACAATAACCAAATTTGTTTGCATTCTAACCTATTACTGCCTTAAAATCCTGAATCTAATAATTATGTATATATAAATTAATGTTATAATCACGTTCCACAAAGTTCTTCCTATCCTCAATCTTTATGCAATCCTCGTCCCGTTTCTATACTGGGTCGGATATGAAGTGAGATAAATCTTGGTAGTGAGTTTTTTACGACCTCACCTCCTCACAGGAGTTAAAGAGATGGAATGAATGACATGGTATACTGTATGATAATAGGAAGGGAGAGGGTGAAACCCGGAGCCAGCATGTAGCCTACTCCTGGTGAAGATCACCAAAGGGGCTTCCCAAGGCTTGACGTCATCATCGGACGGACGTATCACCATCAACAGCGGCATACGCCTTCATTCCAAGTGAACATTGCAGAAATGTTTGGAACTGAATCCAAAACCGGTCCACAACCAATATTTGGATCGTGAATTTTTTTGTTGCTATTTGTTCTACGTCGCACCGACACAGATAGGTCTTATGACGACGATGGGATAGGAAAGGCCTAGCAATGGGAAGGAAGCGGCCTTGGCCTTAATTAAGGTACAGCCCCAGCATTTGCGTGGTGCGAAAATGAGAAAGCACGGAAAACCATCTTCAGGGCTGCCTACAGTGGGGTTCAAACCCACTATCTCCCAGATGCATGTTCACAGCTGCACGCCCCTCGCCGCACGCCCGGTGAAGATTATTTCCACCAATGAGAATCGAACTGGCTGATCACGGTGTTAGACCATGCATAATTGACGCCTTAACGGCCATGGCCACCAGGCGGGCCTTTACGATATCCCCAATAATATTAACTTTTAAACTTTTAACTTTTAAAAATCCAGTGTTATTGCCTTTAGGTCCCGCTAACTTGAGGTCAGAGGACAAGTATTGTATCGCCTGAGATACTCAGCCCGACCAGTTTACATTAGAATATTTTAAAAAACCTTTAATATTACAGCTCTGACGGACATTGGCCTACCAAGCAAGCACTGCTCAGTCTGAAGTCCTGCAGATTACGAGATAACGCATGGTCAGTTCGGCGAATCCTCTCGGCCTTTATTCTTGGTTTTATGGACCGGGACCGCCATCTCACCGTGAACCTCGAACCAGCCCTCAGATCTAAGTGAAAATTTCTGACCTGACCGGGAGTCAAACCCGGCGCTTCTGGATGAGAAGCAGTCACGCTACCCCTAGACTACGGGGCCGTTATCATAATATTAACTGATTTTTCCTAGTGGTTTAAAGTCGCATTAATGCACACATTTTTGGCGATGCAAGGCTGGAAAAAGGATTAGGATTGGGAAGGAGCCGGCCGTTGCAGTACAGTCCCAGCATTTGCCTAGTGTGAAAGTGGGGAAACCACGCCTGCCGACAGTGGAATTCGAACTACTGTCTCCCAAATGCAAGCTCACAGCTACGCGACACTTACAGCAGGGCCCTATTAAGTAACAAGTAATGACACAGTAGCAGTATAGGTAACCTGCATGTGCAGTGGAACATGCAACTACATACAGAGACAAGCTCTTTGTGACAAATTATTTATTAGGTTCCGGTTTGTAAAATTATTATTTCCATGTTAAGAATTATGATCTTCTTTAAGCTACAGGGAATCCTCATAACTCAACCGATCCTATTAAGGCCCCCTTCATGGCTAACTGACTGTCCTGTTGGGGAACGGAGATTTCGCCTGAAAACCCCCTAGTGTCGTTTGTGGTTCACTTCTACAGCTTCTACTAGGCTCCTACTCACTAACATCAGAGTCATTCGTTGTTGTGCGCGTTCTTGGTGTCGGTCAGTGTAAGTGAACTGGTGAATACCTGCAAGTGACTCAGAGTTACGTGTGAGATTTGTGCCTCTGTGACATCACTGCACCATCTGATCTCATGTTAGTGTTTAAGTGGATAGTAATAGTCTGCCTGTGATTCTGCATTTCCTCAGTCTGTTGGTCATGAATTTATGTCAGCACAAGATTGCCATACATGTGAATATTCTATGTAACCCTTAAGTCTCCCAGTCTTTCGAAACTAGCACAAGATTAATGCATACTTCAAAATACCTTAAGTAAAAGATCATTATTAATACAATATATCTGAAGAAGACAGTTATTTAATTCATTATTTAATTAATTAATTAATTAAGTGGCTCTTGTTAATTAAATGATTCTTTCTGCTATTTATTAATCTTACATTAGTTCCGACAGATAGGAAAACTTAAAGGTCATATGAGTCCAAACGAAAAGAAATTAGCTTCAATTTTAATGAAAGGGAAATGTGTATTTTAAAAATATAAATTACTTATAAGGGAACCCGAAAGTCTGAACCTTGATATCAGGCAGTCGAAGCGATTGGGCACTAGAAGTGGGGGGCACAAAAATGTATAGACAGCATAAAGTACCCGCGTCTCTGGGATATAACGGGGAGTGTGGGGGGCGTGTGTGTGTTTTTGTTTTTGAGCGAATTTTGATAGAGATGTAAATCTTGATAGCCTACCAACTTAAGCGCGGTAATAATCGTACTGAACTGTAAAACTACTACTAAAATGTTACCATTCCTCCCCTGAAGGGGCCTCTTATACGGTGACGCTGTCTCTAAGGCTGGGAGATATGTTACGGCGAAGGAGATGCTCGGAGAAGGTGAGGGTGGGGGTTGGCGACCGTGGACTATACTAGGAACTGTCCCAGCATTCACCTTAGTGCAGGAGAAAGGAAAACCACGGAAAACCATTCTGAGGACAGCCAACGCTTGGGGCCAACCGTGAGGGCCGAGACCCACTCTGTATCTACCGACCCAGTAAAACTTTCACCAAAGGAACAATAATTACAAATGGATTACAATTAAATAGAACTACGGCGTGATTTCACACCTAAACAATAATTTATTATTTGACTACACACTAACAAAGTAACAGGCACATTGACTGAGACAGTCAGATTGACGAATGCGCGCGGCAAGCAGCTGAACTTGGCCAAAATATACCCCTGCTACCCTTCACCGCAGAACAAGCTACAGATTGCTCTGCAGGTCCCCATTACTTGCTGTACCATTCGACATTTTGGGCTAAGTATTTTTCTTAATAGTTAATTAAGGAAATTAAATGATATAAATCAGCTGAAAATGACAACAGGGTTAGTACGAATTGCTATGTTTTATAATTCCTACCTTCAGGTGGCAAAAATGGAATAAAAATGTAATGTTTTCTCCATAAAGTGTGGGGGGTGGGGGTGACGAAACAAGGCCCCACAATAATGATGCGGGGATATTTGGTCGTGTAATGAAAATTAGGACACCAACGTTTCTGTCTTTCTACCAAAAACATCATCAGCGTTAGTAATCGTATAAACCTGGCATATCGCCTTCCACAAATAACGTAACTCAAGGTGAGAAGTCCATGCTAAAAATGAAATTTGTATTCATTAATTATTACATAATAAGGAAATAATCTACCGGTAGAAGATATCCCTGATTTGCTAAGAATACAGCCGTCACCTATGTAGACTGTATTCGTATGGTTAAAAATTTCTATTGCATTTTTAATAATTCAACTTGCAAAATGCTCCTCCATACAAAGGACAGTAATTTAATAATAATAATAATAATAATAATAATAATAATAATAATAACAAGAAGAAGAAGAAGAATACCGGGCGAGTTCGCCATGCGCTTAGAGGCGTGCGGGTGCGAGCTTGCATCCGGCAGATCGTGGGTTCGAATCCCACTGTCGGCAGCCCTGAAGATGGTTTTCCGTGGTTTCCCATTTTCACACCAGGCAAATGGTGGGGCTGTACCTTAATTAAGGCCACGGCCGCTTCCTTCCAACTCCTAGGCCCTTCCTATCCCATCGTCGCCGTAAGACCTATCTGTGTCGGTGCGACGTAAAGCCCGTAGCAAAAAAAATACTAATAATAATAATAATAATAATAATAATAATAATAATAATAATAATAATACGGTTCCTTGACTGAATGACCAGCATCGAGGTCTTCCGTTCAAAGGTCCCTAGTTTGTTTCCCGGGGAATTGACTCCTTATGGTAAATTCCTCTGACTCGAGAACTGGGTGTTTGTATTTTTCTCAATGTGTTGCTCTTCATATACACACCGAATTTGCAGAGGATCTGGAGAAATCGCAGAATTATAGGGACACACACTTGGAAAACGAGTACAAGATAAAAAGAAATAAATCCAAAACAAAAGTAATGGTGGTGTAGTGGTTAGAGTGATTAACTGCCACTCACGGAGGTCCGGGTTCGATTTCAGGCTCTGCCACGAAATTTGACAAGTGGTACGAGGGCTGGAACAGGTCCACTCAGGCTCGGGAGGTCAGCTAAGTAGAAAGTTTTCGACTGCCACCTCAGCCTTCCTCAAAGTGGTGTTCCATAGTTTCGCGCTCTGAAATGATGTGTTCCATTAGACATTTCTCCTCCAGTTTCCTGGTTTCATTTGGTGGCCGCGACTAAGAGTTCGTATACACAATATTAGTTGTTAATGGATTAACCTGACAACTGGAGAACGATAACATTTCTTCTGGGCTGTGCGAAAAACATTTGCCTACAAATAGAAATATAGCTTTAACTAAGATCTCTGAATCGTTTGAAATGTGACACACAAAGTTATTCGCAATTTCCTGTGATTTATTATTAAACACGTCAACTCACTCAATCTCGTTAAGGATTAATGATCGAATCAGCAGAGTGTTGTATTTTAAAACCTGCCATTGGTATGTTTACAATGCAAAATGAAGGGAAAATACATTGCTGTATTACTACGTCCTCTTTTTTGACAGATTCAAATCCGTTCAAATCATTTATTCGTTTCAGTCAGGATATTGATAAGATTACAAAGCATTAACCAGAAACTAAATAACTCTTACCGAAGGTTCAAATATTTAAGTATCTGGAATTTATATTAGGGGATTTAGGTGTTACGTTTAGGAATACAAATGCATCGTTAAATAAATCATGTTCAGGGATGATGTTTTAAATATTTACTAGTAAACCCGTGCGGAGCTTTCGTACATCACCTCCCTTGTATTATATTAAATATTTACTACTAGGCTTGGTACGTTTAAGTCATGAAGTATCACGTTAAGGTATAAATAATTTAACAGAAATCAACGCACAGAATCAGAACACACAGTACTTCTAAAAATCAGCAAACTACTTCAAAAGTAGGCCTAAACAGTCAAAAATCAACTGGACATATACAGAGTGTATCAGAACTTACCGACAAAAAAAATCAGGGATGTTCTTCGTGTTACTTTAAGAACAATGGTGCAATCGGATTGGTGGAGAAAATTTTTATTTTCCAGGAAGTAAGGTTACATTGTTTCTTCCGGGCGCGGGATTCAAATAGACGAACGTGCCGTATTTGCTATGCCAGAGAGCCAGCCGCTGCCTGTTGCTGTGCGTCACAGGGAGAAGGGAAGGGAGGGGAAGTGGTAAGTGGGAGACAGAGGTAATGCTCGATGCTAATGCAGAAGTTTCTCGTTCGTTTCACATAGTCGCTTCCTAGCCCCAGTTTGTTGTGCACAAATTGACTACTAAGCGAACCCCTTAGACAGAGAAGATGAACTTGTACGAAGAATACAGACAGCCTTCTAGGTTCTTCGCGACACACAACACATCCTGAACAGAGTCAAAGGTCACTACTACACCCTTGTGAGATGTGCATCGAAGTAGGAGGGGGCATATTGAATATCTACCGTAATCAAACCATTGAGCGTATTGTTTGCTACCGAGTGAGTTGGCCGTGCGGTTAGGGGCGCGCAGCTATGTGTTCGCATCTGGGAGATAGTCTGATGGGTTCGAATCCCACTGTCGGCAGCTCAGAAGATGATTTTCCGTGGTATTTCATTTTCACACCAGGCAAATGGTGGGGCTGTACCTTAACTAATGCCACGGCGCTTCCTTCCCACTCCCAGCCCTTTCCTGCCCTATCGTCGCCATGAAGCCTATCTATGATGCGGCATAAAGCAACTTGAAAAAAATCCACTGTTCTAGCCCTTCAGGCAAGCAACTCAATGTTCAAGTCATCATAGGGATATGAGCTACGAATTTTATGTAAATAAAATACAATAAAATATGAGAGTATATTATCTATTTATTGCTAAAAATTACAATCCTTTTTTCATCATATCTGGTCGATTAGATTAGCAATTTTTCTTTGTCTATCACTAAGAGCGCTAATATGAGTCAATGCAGAGTTTTACTTGAGCCCTTATAACTACATTCGGTGTGGATAATTTTCAAAAATCAAAAAATTCCTGAGGATGTTGAACAAAGGAGCAGATCACAGAAATAATTGTGTAAATAAGTTAATTAGGCAAGGACTTATAAGAAGACAAGTAAAGAAATAAACCCCTTATCCCTGCAAATCTCGGCACAATTGAGTAAATTGCTTAATGTTACGTTTTTCATAGTATGGGGACCACTACCCTGTCTTCCAGGAAGTTTTTGACATTAAAAAGGAGCTTCTGGGAAATTTTCAGTGACTAAAAGCTATCGGATATTTACGTTGCAGTGAGCTCTACTCCTCTTTTTCTGAGCAATAATACAGAGAAACTTCTGTAATGAGTGCTAGCAGAAATGTGTTCATTGGTGAAAAATATGGCACTAGACCGTGGCTGGTATCATAAAAGTACTCCCTTCTTCCGAAGCCCTTCTGGGGAATTTTTATGACTCCTGCTAACTAGAGCACTGCGAAATATTGCTGTTAGTGCTCTGTTAGTTAACCGAGAAATTATTCAAATCGGTCAATCACCGCATGGTTTATAGTCAACACTGGTCTATGTTTGTGAGATCTTGCCCGCGGCAAGACGGAGACAACAAGTGTTTGCTGTCTGTGTGTGTTTGTGCAAGCGTTAATCTCCGCCTCATTGTACTGCACATGGTAGTCTGTTCAATATATATCAGTCGAGTCCTCTTCATCATGGTAACATATTTATTAGGACACGGAACACATTACAAAATCGATGCTTTTTAATAAATCCACGAAAGGGATAATGAAGAGCTACTCCATTGTGACTAGGGGTGAACGGTGAAACGAACACAAAATTGCAAAGCTTCTAACACAAAACAAAAGCTCTGCAAATGCAGTACAGTAGTTATCAGACTAGAAAGGAGTGCGAGATATTTAGAAAGGGAACACGGACAACTTAGTTGAAATACAAATGAAACATGCGACGTGACAAATTGATAAATTAATACACTATGGAGTTAAAATTTGTACCATGTGCATGCATAAGTTCTTTCCGATTTTTGTGGTACAAAAAACGAATGCTTTTCAAGGGAAATTCATTTTTTGATTATTCCAACTTTCAGGTAAGTTAGAAATACCATGACAGAAAAACTGCTTTTCTTTTGTGGCAAACCATTCGTCGAGCCATTTTCCAAATTCCCTGAAATTTCTGAAGTGCTGCTCTCCGAGCGCGTGCCCCATTGATGCGAAGGGTTGATAGACGGTGCCGGATCGGCTCAGTACGGCGGGTGCGGAAGGATGTCCCAACCAAGCGATTTCAAAGTGTTTTTCACTGGTTTTCCTGTGTGAGACGGCACATTATCGTCTGACAAAATCACTTTGCCATGTCTTCTGGCCCATTCTGGTCGTCTTTCGATCAATGTGTGATTTAAATTAATCATTTGTCGGCGATAGCGTTGTGCATTAACGGTTTCGCCGGGCTTCGAGAGTTTGTAATACACACTACCACTATCAGAGCGCGCACTGTTTCTCACATTGCAATCACCACGTTCAAATTGTCGAAACCATGTCTAACATGTTCTAATCGATAGAGCGTGTTCACCATACGTTTCTACCAGCAAACGACGACTTTCCACAACTCTTTTCTTTTGCTGCAAATGTTCTTTTTCAGGCACAAACGCCGACATGATCACTGAACGATACAACAAAGACGCTAGTGTTTGGCGGACTCAACTTGAGTGTGTTGGTAGGTTAATGTCAGCCGAAAAAACTGACGTATGTGTCAAATTCATACGCTGCGTATTGTTCGATAGCGCCATCTCTAAGTGGAACCGAAAAGACTTATACACCTGGTACAATAGAAGTTCATTTAACGAACTTTCATTCCGCGTATTGTTAGTTTTGTATCTACTCTTCAAACATATCTCTTATAGTTTTGTCCCTGAGTGTTAATGTTCTGAAGCACAGGTTCAATCCTTAAAGGCTAATTATTGTTTTAAGAATTTTTGAACTAAATTAATTTGAGAGCAGAAAATTGATTAATTTAGTTACGGGTTTATTTCAATTTCTCTTCAAGCCAACTCTTCGGATTTGAAGCAGCAATTTGATATTGACACTTTGTTGATATGTAAGTACTTTTATACAGAGTGTAACTGAAAAAAGATACGTCCCTGTAACAGGTGACAGAAGAGACAATTCTACGCAAACGTTTGTTTTTGTTGTTTATGTTGTTGTTGATGATGTTTGAGGCAGCTCTCCATGTCACCCTATCCTGTGCTAACCTTTTCATTTCTACGTAACTGCTGCATTCTACATCTGCTCTAATCTGCTTGCCATTTCATACCTTGGTCTACCCCTACCGTTCTTACCACCTAAACTTCCCTCTGAAACCAATTGCATGAGTCCTGGGTGTCTTATCATCTCGACAAATTTAGCCAAAACGATCTCCTCTCACCAGTTCGATTCAGTATCCCTTCATTAGTGATTCGACCTATCCATCTCACCTTCAGCATTCTTCTGTAAGACCACATTTCAAAAGCTTCTATTCTCTTTCTTTCTGAGCTAGTTATTGTCCACGTTTCACTTCCATACAATGCCACGCTCCAGACGAATGTCTTTAAAAACAAGTTTCTTTTATTAAGAAAGGTCTTCCTTGATTGTGCTAGTCTGCATTTTATGTCTTCCTTCCTTCCTTCCTTCCTTCCTTCCTTCCTTCCTTCCTTCCTTCCTTCCTTCCCTTCCTTCCTTCTTTCTGCCATCCTTAGTTATTTTACTACCCAAGTAACAATATTCATCTACTTCATTTCCTAATCTAATATTTCATGCATCACCTGACTTCGTACGACCGCACTCCATTACATTTGTTTTGGACGTAGTTATTTTAATCTTGTACTCCTTGCCCAAGACTCTGCCCATGTCATTCAGCAGTTTCTCCAGATCTTCTGCAATCTCAGATAAAAAAAACCATATCATCGTAAATCTCAGGGTTTTAATTTCCTCTCCTCAGATTGTGATTCACTTCCCAAATTCCTCTTTTATTTCCTTTACTACCTGTTATATCTAACCATTGAAAAGGGGAGGGGACCTATGTAAAAAAATTGTCAGCTATCTTTAAATATAGAACAGTTAATGTGTTCTTTTAGATGTAGCTAGAGGAGGTTGCTGCTATATTTTGTTTTATGTCGCAAAGACACAGATAGATCTTATGGTGACGATGGGATAGGAAAGGCCTAGGAATGGAAGTAAGTGGCCGTGGCCTTAATTAAGGTACATACCCAGCATTTTCCTGGTGTGAGAATGCGACACCACGGAAAACCATCTTCAGGGCGGCCGACAGTTTGGTTCGAACCCACTATCTCCCGGATGCAAGCTCACAGCGCATGGAAAACTCGCCCGGTAGAGGAGGTTTATGCTTACAGCTTCATCCATCAAGTTCATTCCTAACTTAGCTTTTATCTTCTCATTCCGAGTACCCTCCTGCAATTGTTTCCACCTGTTTGTACCAGCAATCGTTCTCGCTACTTTCATGTCTGTTACTTCTAACTTATGAGTAAAATATCCTGAGCTCACCCAGCTGTCACTGCCGTAACAACTGTGTTTTAAGCTGTTGTTAGAGTTACGTTAATGATCTCTCTCCACCGGGCGAGTTATCCTCAGGTGTCGGTACGACGTAAAACAAATCATTAATCATCGCCCCGGAGGAGTGCGACAGGCTTCGGCAGCCGGCACAATCCCTATCCTCGCCACTAGATGGGGGCTTCATTAATTCCATTGGAATGAGAACAGACTGCTATTATTGATTTTCCTGTGTTTCTTAATCCCTTTACATTCCACGGTTGATTTTTCTCTCGGACTCAGGGAGGGATCCCACCTCTACCGCCTCAACGGCAGTGTCCTCGAGCGTGAGATTTTGGGTTGGGGATACAACTGGAGAGGAGGACTAGTAACTCGCCCAGGCGGCCTCATCTGCTACGTCGAACAGGGGCCTTGTAAGGGGGTGGGAAGTTCGGAATGGACAGACAAAGAAGCGGCCGTGGCCTTAAGTTAGGTGCGGGCTTCATTCATTCCATTCCTGACCCGGTCAAACGACTGGAACAGGCTGCGGATTTTCATTCCCATATACAAATAAGTACCGTAGTTATGAACGTGTAATGTACGCCCCTGCAGGCTTGCGCTATCTGATAACGTCTTTGGCTAGCGCTCGCAACAGGTAATTCCCGCGCACGCAGAACTATCAGCCAAGTTTTGATCTTGACACACCTTATTTAGAACATTGGACAGGATAAATCACAACTGTTGTTGACGTTCTGTTTAGCAGAGGAGAGTATCCGGTAACTACTGACTTCTCAAAAACATTTACCGAAGTTGTGCGATTTATTTTCTCCTAAACTAATTAAGATAGTTGTAAATTTTTTAAAAATGCTTTCTTCAAATATCTTCCACCATCTGTTCAAATGATGTACCTTATTTCAATTTTACCCAGTATATTTAAATTTACAATGTTGTTTCAGTCACACATCCTAGGTTTTGAAATTGTTGCTGACGTGAGCGTTACTGAGAAAATAGTATGTCCTACCTGTATGGTGGAGTATTGGAGGATGCGATTTACATAGCTTACAAAGGGGAACATATTGACACCGTAAGTTAAAAGATTGAACAATGGGGAATGAAAGTCAGTGCAGAGAATAGCAAAAATGATTAGAGCAAAAAGGGAAGGAAGATGTGGTATAAAAACTGGAGGCAAGGATCTATAAGTAGTAGATCACTTTTAAGTACTTGGGGAGTGAGTTAATGGCAAATGGTAGAGTGAATGTAGAAAACAGCAGCGGAATACAAATGGGAAGTGGTTTCAACTGCAGAGTGACAAATCTGCTGCAGAATAAATAAGGCTAAGGATATAATATAAAAGACGTATTTTATCCCTGTAAGCGACGTATATGGAAGAGATCTGGCCTATGACGACACCAGAGGGCGCTTGTCTTCTTACGGAGCGATTTGTCCTGGAACATTTTTGTTTCAATTCCCTTGTGAGAAGTGATCACAAGAAGAGATGAAAGCCGTATCCAGGCAGCTGAAATGAGGTTTTTGAGGAGCATGGTTCAGAAGATTGGAAGGGAACAGAGTTACAAGTGAGGACACAAGGAAAGCGGTGGAGGCAGGGAGAGTTGGCCGTGCAGTTAGGCAAGCGCAGCTGTGAGGTTGTATCCGGGAGATAGTGGCTTCTAATCCCAGTGCTGACAGCCCTCAAGATAGTTTTCTGTGGTTTTCTATATCCACACCAGGCTGTAACTAGTACTTTCCTAGACATGATACTGTACAGGCTTTTGGACTTATGCCATGTCAAGAAAATAAGGTGAAATTCTTTACGTTTCGCAGAGAACTGTGCTCTGCGTCATCAGAAGGAAATCTCGACTATCCACTAGAAAGGCTTCTTAAACAATGACTCTTCTAAATTTAGACGTTATAATAAAAGTGGAAATGGTACGTTCACTCGCCACCAGATGGCTCCCCAGACGTGGCACAGCGCTAGCGTTTGAAGCGGAAGCTGACCGAAACATCAGAATCAGTCTAAGAATTTCACATAACATGTGTACGTAACATATGACATTGACATAAGCCTGGAATGAAACATCTGGCGATGAGGAACGTACGAATTTGGAAAACACCGAGATGATATAACAATAGTGAAGGGACAGCGAAGGGCACTACCTACGTAAATTCTTAATGGCTGGCAACCAGGTATTACTTAATTGATAGCCAGTGTCCCTGTTGAAATTATTAGGATTTCTACGTATTTCCACAGCTTCCCGTATAATCCTGGACCTCTAGTGTCTAGTGTGGGTAAGAGCTCAAGCATCCTGGAACATGACACCATGACCCGACGATAGAGCGTGCTCAGCTATGGCCGATTTGTCTGGTTGTTTGACACGAATATTACGTTCATGTTCCTTGATACCGGTACCAATGGACCGCCATGTTTGGCTGATGTATACCGCACCGCAAGTACAGGGAATTTCATATACCCCAGGATGTAAAAGTGGGGACAATTTGTCCTTGGGTTTACTCAGACTGTGAGCAATTTTTATGGCGGTGCCAAACACGGTTTTTTATTGTTTTTGCGGAGGACCTTGGCAATTCGATCTGTGGTGTTGTGAATTTAAGGCAAGTAGGCAGTTCCCTTCACTTCTTCCTTCTGTGAGCTTTTGCTTGGTCGTTTCTCTATGTATCTGCAAATCGCTGTAACCAATACCCTTGAACGCGACTTTGAGCGTGTCCATTTCAATCTGGATATTTGATGCTCACAAATTCGTCTCGCCCTCTTGGCGAGTGCCGTGAGAATGCCTTGCTTTTGTGCTGGATGGTGGAGAAAATCTGCATGAAAACAGCGATTTGTGTGGGTAGGCTTACGATAGATGGCAACATTGTAGTTTCCTATCGTTTCGTTCTCATAAGACCTATCTGTGTCGATCCGACGTAAAGCAAATTGTAAAAAAGAAGAAGGAAAAACGAAGGAAGCGGTGGAGAAGGTGAATGAGAAGATAGAGAGGAGAGGAACAGTTTGAGATGGTTCAGACATTCCAAATGGATTAGCAGAGAAAGGATGATAAAACCGATTTTCGAACTGCAGGAGGCGATACATGAACTGGGCTGTACTAGTGAATGAAAACTGATGAATGTACCAAGAACAAAAAGAGAAACCATATAAGACCCAAACTGCAGAAGGAAAATGATGATGATGAAAAGAAAGGGAGTTCATAGGTAATTACTGGTGCAGTGCAATGTTCCTTCGCCGGGTGAGTTGGCGGTGCGGTTAGGAGCGGGCAGCTGTGAGCTCGCTTCCGGGAGATAGTGGTCGTCAGCCCTGAAGATGGTTTTCCGTGGTTTCTCATTTTCACACCAGGCAAATGCTGGGGCTGTACATTAATTAAGGCCACGTCCGCTTCCTTCCCATTCCTAGCCCTTCCTGTCCCATCGTCGCCATAAGACCTATCTGTGTCGGTGCGACATAAAGCAACTAGCAACCTTCCTTCCTCCGCTATAGCTAAGTCGAGTGTCGGCCTCCACCTAACACTGGTAGTTGGAATTTTTAAGGACGGAAAAGAAGTCCAATCGGCACTCTAGGTCGTACGATCTCACTAAGTGTAACATCTGGGTAACACATTCAGTGTTTATTAAATCACCCAACAGAGGTCTGGTTTCTTTGCCATCTGGCACAGTTAAAAAGAACGCTCAATTTGACATCAAGCATACTAAATGACTCCAAAATATATACCGCACTGTAGCCGAAATAAAATTATCATTAGTATTATCGTTACAGAGATATCCGTGGAGCAGAAAGAGGTGAAAGAAGGTGCTGGGATGAATGGGTCTATCTACAATACCAAAATTAATTTAAAATTTGAACTGAAAGTTGTATTTCTTCAAAAACCACAAAACAATTTTCCACTTGGAGAAAATAACAATGATATCTCAGGTACAGCACCAAACAAGGGTGGAACACCCCAGAATAGGGAGTTAAACAATTTTGGGCTTCAAGCCGTCGATTTACAAGTTCTGAGCTACAAGCTCAAGCTTACCAAATTTACAATTCAAAATGAGGAATAATTAGTCAAGGGCAGAAATCCCCTAATTCAAGGTCACTTGCTCCAAAAATTACAATCTCTAGCCTTCCAGAGGCACCCCTCACTATTACCAAAACTTAGTAAAGAGCTTGCATGCTCTCAATTTCTTACAGCCTACTCAAGGCAGCATTACATCCAAGTCTTACAATTTCTGGCCTCACACGGCATGATTTACAAATGGAAATAATTTGACACAGGGGTATCTAGTACCCAACCTACTGGGCCTTTGAGGAAAAGAACAGGTTAAAAATGGCAAGAATACAAACTGAATGGAGGCGCACACTTGCGCTCCTAGATAATGAAATTTTAAAACCCTAACAGGGCTCTGGGCCCGACGAAACATGGGATAGTCCCAAGCTGCTGAGGTGACTCGCATGGAAATAAATTTAATACATTACAGTAAGAAAACAGTTACGAAATAGTAGTCACCTCAAACCAAGATGAAGTGGAGCTCGAGAGGGTAACTCACTCTCTATCCCCGATTTACAGTTAAAGACTTTATGAAGTCTTACATCAGCCGAAAAAAAATTACATTTTAGAAAAGTTTTGTTACATAGTTAAGAATTCGGACCTTCCCCTCGGATAAGTCTGCGGAGGTAGCTACAGAAAAGAGAATTCAAGTGGCCATTACCTGGCTGATGTACTGCCTGTCGAAGAATGAGGCGTCCCGCCTCCTGCCTTAACAAACACACACTCAGAAAGACGACGATCAAGAGACAAGGAAACCTGAAAAGCCGCAACGTATATACCCTCAGGTCCGAGATGATTCTGGGCTAATCCGGACACACCCTCTCATTTTTATTGGCTGAACCCGAAAGTTGCACTCAAAACCGAACAAGAAGCCTGTGACAGGCTGAAAATTAATTCAGGAAATTTTCATTGGCCAGATTCAAAACTACCGGAATGCGACAGAAGTGTTGCAAACCCAGAATTACATATAAAAACAAATGAAAGTTGAGAAAATCTATAAACAGAAAATTTCTTTCAATAACAACTTCCTTTACCTTGCGCCAGAGTGCATGACCATAGTTTTTTGGTAGTGACATCTGTGTAAAAATGCCCAAACTTCTTGATGTACGGCAAAAACAAAACCAAGAGAAATCCAATCAGTTTAGGGAACTTCGCAATAACACAATTACTTAATATTTCAATAGTGACATCTTCTGATTAAAGTCTCAACTACTGTATATATAGTAGCAATTTCACATTTTGGTCGGTAGATGAGTTCATTAAGGCGCTTATTTTGAATGTGTGGAGTTGAGGTGTACCTCCCGGTACAATTATTATTATTATTATTATTATTATTATTATTATTATTATTATTATTATTATTATTATTATTACGACCAACTATGGACCAAGTACACAACTCTTCATTACTTCAGTTTTCCTTGACACAATTATTCCTTCATTCTCTTGCTTATAGCTTCTTTCTTTTCAGCCGTTCAATGCTATTTCTTCTTGGTCACTGTTTCTGGCTCTAGGAATCCCTCAAATGTGTATATCTTTTTTTTTTCAAAAGTGGTTCTTTTGTGGATATCTTCACCCACGATTTCCATTTCTTGCAGATCCTTCTTGGTGTTAAGACACCATTTATCATAAGTGTTACCTTTCATATTGGATTTGTTGAAATGATTAAAAAATCTTATTGGGTCTGTCGACGGGCATTCCTAAGATATGTACAAATAATATAACCCTTCGTTTGCGTATTGTATCTGAAATCCTGTTGCATGTCTTATATACTTCTTTGTTACTGCGTAATCGGTTTTTTCAGGCATGCTTATAGTGTTTTAATTTGGATTTGAAATTTTCGTGTGTCTAACAGACTGGGAAGTTTTTATTGCATTTAATAAGTCGACACTGGAAAATATCATTTCTTAATTTTAAAAAATCGGTAGGTGTCAGCAAATTATTTTGGTCCGAGAATTTTTCTTAAAATCTTAATTTCCTTCTTCTTGATTTCTTCAGTGTCTTTTCTGGTTGTTCATCCTAGGGATTCTGAAGCACAGAGGATTACTGTCTGACAGTGTCGTAGTTTAGTCCTAATATCAATCGCTTTCTTGTTGTATGTGTTTTTCGTAAGGTAGAATGCAAGCTCCATTCTTCCGGCTCTCTCGCGGTTTCCTTCTTTATCGAGCCCGTTAGGCTGAAGTATCTCACTAAGGTACTTGAATTTAACAACTTTATTTGTGTTATTCTCCTTTTTTGTCATTATGTATCTCGGCGTTTCTTTAATATTGGTCATGAAATGGGTCTTTTCACTGCAATCTCTTCCAGAGTGTGAACTTGCATTATAGCTGATTCGATGTTCTCCGACAGCAGCACAAGATCATCAGTGAATGCTAAGCATTTGATAGCAATGTTTTCTTTCTTGCACCCTATCCTTACCTGACCCTTAATACCTTCTGCGAGTAATTTCTTCGCCATTCTTTGATGACCTTGTCCAGGACACAATTGAACAGAGGACCCCTACTGCTCCGCAGTATTCATTATAAATAGATCAGATAACTTGTCCTGGTATGTCTGTCGAGGCCATATTGTTTTGCCTACCCTTTTCAATAGTTTCATGAACATTTAATAAGAAGCGCGTTATGGTATGCAGCAGTTAGTAGTCAGAATTCATCCTTTCAACGTTATAATGGCGTCTGCTTTGTAAAAATCTAACAATATATTCGGGTTTTTTTCTGCAGTTCTTAATGTAAAGCTTGGTATTGTGTCGTGGAAGGCAATCGCAGTTCTTCTATACACTATCGAACGGTTGCCTTATGAGCTCATAGTTAGTCTCGAAGGAGCGTCTCTTGCCAGACAGAGAACTTTTTAAGACACAAGGCTTTCATTCTTTTTAGTGTAGCTGAGTTATCCCTCGAGAGGTGTTCCCAGATCATGTCTAAGTCGTATGTCATGATGGGGTGTGTTTGTACGTAGACTTTTTTTCTCTTAGCAGGATGTAATTTATTAGGAACACTCTGCCGTCTGTTGAATATATTTGGAAGCTAGTAAAGGTTAGAGAACCAAAGAGTATCCATCAGGGAATAGCCTTTTCCGTGATGAGTGGAAGTGTATACTCTCTGGCTTCACAGATAGTAATCAAACATGCTGCATGTCATGACATTACTAAGGATGATGATCACATATATTAGAATATTAATAAAAGTGTTAGTCAATTAGCAACCTGCTAAGCACATCATGTATTGCGGGTTAGGTTAAGCCTTCACCCGCAATTATTAGAGTGATCATCTAATGATTCGATTTTATGATTAGTCAAATTGGCTGAACTTAAAGAACTATCAGTGTCTAATGATTCATCGGCAGGTAATTCCGCAGAAAATAAAAGAAAATTGAAACTAATCGGTCCTTCAGAACAGACGGACGGATTTGCCAAAACTGTTTTTAGTAAACTCTTTTAATATATTATTATTATTATTATTATTATTATTATTATTATTATTATTATTATTATTATTATTATTATTATTATTATTATTATTATTATTATTATTGGAAAATAGCTTATGACTTCCACATTATGTGACAATTTATATTTCATATATTAAGATATTAGTAATAGATCCAACCAAAAAATGAAAAGTTAATGCCTCAAGAAATGGGGTCATTCTATTTACGGGTTACATTTGAATGTCCAGGTGTTCCAGAAGTGCCACTGTCGTCACTAATAGGAAATCGCTCCAACATCCTTGATAAGTCCGCAAATTGCATTTGCTGACGATGTGTGGGATGGGCGAATAGAGTGTTCTATATTCTCCCTCTGGAATTGGCAGCTTCTCTCACTTGTGCAATTAAGTCTCTCGTCTGTTTAATTCTGTCTAGAGATGGCCAAGTCTTACGGGTAGACTGGGAGCTATTGAAAATTTCTGAACGCGAAAACGTGATGTGGAGATTCAACGGAATGGTTGTTTTCCATTTAATATGTAATTTCTGTATAGACTGTCGAGTTTCTTGATCGTAAAATCATACATATTACGTCTCAATAAATGACAGGAAAATTCCAAACGTAGACATGATCATGTACCAAAAGTCAGAGGTGTATTTAGGGCTAGGCGGACTAGTCAGCTGTCTAGGGTGGCAGAATTTAAGGTGTGGTTTACTTGAATATGTTCGGCAGAATCGTTGTATGTATGACACACATGAAAGATAAATATGTAAAGAGCAGCCCCAATTACGAAGTCACCGAGCTCGATAGCTGCAGTCGCTTAAGTGCGGCCAGTGGCCAGTATTCGGGAGACAGTGGGTTCGAACCCCACTATCGGCAGCCCTGATGATGGTTTTCCGTGGTTTCCCATTTTCACACCAGGAAAATGCTAGAGATGTACCTTAATCAAGGCCACGGTTGCTTCCTTCACACTCCTAGGAGTTTCCTATCCCATCGTCGCCATAAGACCTATCTGTGTCGGTGCGACGTAATGCAGACTGTAAAAAAAAAAAAAAAATAACGAAGTCAAGAAAATTGAAAGTCAACGAAACATCCAAATTGGATGCCAGGTACTGTTGGAGGAAAGGAAGATGTTTCGTGTCAGCAGATTTCTCAGCAGTTAAAATAACTCCTGCGGGTCAAAATTCCGGTACCCCGGCGTCTTGGAGAGTCGTGGGACGTAGAACCGGATCAGGAATGTAAATGAATGCAGCCCCCATCTAGTGGCGGTGCCTGTCGTACTTCGCTGGGGCAATGATATGACACCGTTGTAACCATGGCAACCAGTATTCGTCTGTGTATACTAGGTCAGTCTAGGAGCTTGAGAAAGGTCTCTGGCCACATTAAACCTGTATCACCAGACGTACGTTGAACTGCGAAACGCCACCCTCCTGAGCACCTGCCACATTGCGAGAAAGTTTCTAGGAACGACTTTACCTCTGACTTATACCAAACACCATGAAGATACAGGCCCCATATCCAGTGATGCTGAAGAACAAATTCCCATGAAGAAAAGTGTTTAGGACATCATTTGTGGACATCTGTTGTATATATATTTTGTAAATATTTGTATTGTAAATATCTGTATAATGTCATAATCAACAGGGGGAATCGTTTCTTCGCTGAGTCAGCCCATTGTTTTATCGGCACAAGTCAAGCCTTTGTAAATGTATGTAATAATAATAATAATAATAATAATAATAATAATAATAATAATAATAATAATAATAATAATAATAATAATAATAACGAAATACGGAGCGAGTTGGCTAGGCAACCTAAATCATCTAGCTGTAAAAGTTGATATGAGGGCAGATCAAAAAGTAAGTTGCACTTTCCAGTTACGGCCATTTATTACACCACCTATACAACAGCAACATGACTATAACGACATACACCGTACCGCCATTTTTCCACATAGTTTCCAAGAGACTCCAAACATTTCTGCGAACGCACAACCAACTTGTCGATGCCGGATCCTCAGAAATTTCCTGCAGCGTTCTGCAACCACTCGGAGACAGCAGCCTTCACCTCCTGATCGGTCTGGAAACGTCGACCACCGAGCTCTGTTTTGAGCTTACCGAACAGATGAAAGTCACATGGCGCTAGGTCGGGACTGTAGGGTGGATCTTGCCAGACCTCCCACTTGAAACGCTGCAGCAGTTCTCTCGTTTGACGGGCCTTGTGAGGTGTTGCGTTATCGTGCAACAAAATCACACCGGCGCTCAATTTCCCCCGGCGCTTCTCTTCAATCGCTTTACGCAACCGGTGCAACGTTTGACAACACAACGCCGCGTTGATCGTCGTTCCTTTCGGCATGAATTCCACGTGCAGCAAACCCTCCATTGTCGCCATAACCTTACCGGCTGAAGGTTGAACGTTGGCCTTCTTTCGTTGTGGTGATGAGGGGTGCACCCATTCCATTGAAGTTCTCTTCGTTTCGGGGGTGAATTGGTGGACCCACGTTTCGTCGCCTGTGACGATTCGCCGCAGAAAACCGTTGCCGTCTGCGGCATAGCGTTGCAAAAATGCCAGGGAGGATTTGAAACGTTGTCCGTTGTGCTCATCGGTGAGAAGACGAGGGAACCATCTTTGACACAGCTTACGATATCCAAGGTCCTCGTGAACAATGGCGAACACACTGCCATACGACATGTTTAGCTGCGTCGCGATTTCTCTCAGTTTAATGCTCCGGTTCTGTCTATTGATCGCATTCACACTGTTGACCTTTGCACGGGTCCTGGACGTTGCGGACCTGCCTTCGCGATGGTCCGTGATATCCGTGCGTCGGCTTCGAATTGCTGACATCACTTTACGATACCTTGCCGGGAAATGGCCCGCTCCCCATACACAGCACTAATTTCACGATGAATGTCCGTGCAATTCTTCCTATTGGCCCATAGGAATCAGATATTCGCACGCACCTCATATGTGGATTGAACGTCCAGTTGACGCGCCATTGCATTTGGACGCTATTCACACAATACTAGACGAGACACCACAGCGACCTGCCTAACATACATGTGGGTAGTGTCTGTCCCTTACTCCACTGTGTCCACGTGTGCTACACACAGCGCGCTGCTGCGGCGCGTTAGTGCAACTAACCTTTTGATCCACCTACGTACTTCTGACGATGACTTTTCACGGTGTTCTTTCTTGACACCAGGTAAATTAGGGGCTTAGAACTTAATTAAAGCTATGTTCACTATATCTTCATTGTCGAAAAGCAAACTGTGCCAGTGTAGCGTCAAAGAGATAGCAAAAAATTTGATACCCAACAGAGGTGTCTTCACATTGAATCGACAACAAGAATAACAACTTTAAAAACAGTGAGTGCAGAATATTCATCAATATTCCTTTGTGTTCTGCAGATATTCAATTTCTTTTGTAAAAAATGAATGGCGTTTTATCTCCCTCCTGTCACCCGAAGGAGAATAAAAATAAGAAAAGCAGAATAACATCGGAATATGAAATACGTGGAAGGGAGATTTATGAAAGGCACTAGGGGATTCACTTCTTACTGTGTTTGTGAAATATTTCTCAATACCAAGAGGTTGGCGCTTGAGCACGAGGCAAATCTTCAGCTTCCTCCCTTCGGCACGCTGAAGGATGCGAGTCAGAAATTGTGTCCACTCCAGCGGTGTGCTAAGTTACGTCTTCGTAAAGGGAGAAGCGAAGTTATCAGAGTGACGGTCCACATGGGCCTTGTATTATTACTTTCAACATCGGGACAGAGGTCCCTGAAAATTGATGTAGTTCATGCTTCACAACAGGACAAGGAGGAGCATCATTCTTTTATCTGACACTCACAATTTTGTGTTGAAAGTTGCTGTTGTGATAAGAATCAGAAATCGTTTTCATTTGAGCGATTATCTGCGAATTACGTAGAAAATAGTCTGAAAACTAAACGGTAATTATTATAGATTAGGTATGCTGAATTAAGTAAAAATATCTTCAACTCACTATTAATCCACCGTTCCTTTGAAAATTATTATTATTATTATTATTATTATTATTATTATTATTATTATTATTATTATTATTATTATTATTATTATTTCTGTGGAACGCAGAATTGAAAAAAAAAGGTCAAGAATTGAATTAAAACTTTAATGAAGGTTATATTTCTTTCATTATGAAAACAAACTTAACAAATCAGGTACAATGCCAATCTTGAAACCATATTAGGAAAAAATCCAAGATTCATAACCTTAACACTTTAGGCTTTAAGCCCCTGGTTTTACAAGTTTACAAATGGAAGAAGAATTATTTAGTTAAGGGCAGAAATCCCCTAATTCCAGAGTAGTTGCTCCCTAAATCATAATATCAAGCCTCCCAGAGGCACACTTTACAATTACAAAACTTGAAAAATAGCTAACAGGCTCTCAGGTCTCCAAGCCTACTCAAGGGAACATCAACTTACAATTACTGGCCTCTCAAGGCACAATTTACAATTTGAAAATGATTTATACAGGGGTTTTTAATACCCAGCCTACGGGGCCTTCATGAAAAAGGAACAGGTTAAATAACTGGCCGAAACACACAATGAATGGAGGCGAACTGCGCTCCAAGATAATGAAAACTTAGAAATTCACAGGGCTCTAGGTCGATGAAACAGGGGCTATTCCCAAATTACTGAGGTGACTCATATTGAAATTACTTTAACACCTTACCGAAAAAAGTTACAAAACGTAGTCACTTCAAACCAAGATGAAGGGGAACTGGAGAGGGTCATTCGCTCTCTATCCCCGATTTACAATTAAAGAATTTACGAAGTTTTTACATTAGCCGAAAGATGATTTACATTTTAGAAAAGTTGGTTACATAGTTAATGATTCGGACCTTTCCCTTGGATTAAACTGCGGAGGTAGCAAGAAAGAATAAAGTTTTGTGGCCATTACCTTGTAGGTGTTATAGCTGCCGACGAAAGAGGCCGCCCGCCTCCTGCCTAAACACACACTCTCTTAAAGACGACGATCAATTGGCCATGAAACGTGAGAAGCCGCAGTTTATAAACCCTCAGGGAAGGTTCGAGATCATTCAAGATTAATCAGGACACACCCTCTTAATTTTATCGGTTAATTTCAAAAGTAACACTCAAAATGGAACAAGAAGCCTGTGATAGGTTGAAAATTAATTACAGAAATCGGGGATTGGCCAGATTCAAAACTGGCGGAAAGGAAAAGGAAATATTGCCAACCCAAAAATAAATGAACATCAATCAGTTACAAAACCCTAGAAATGCAAAACTTCTTTAAATTATAACTTCTTACAACTCGCACAAGGGTGCATGATCGTAGTTATTTGGAGTGTCAACTACGGAACAAAGTACAAACTTCTTGATGAATGACAAACAAAACCAGGAGAAATTCACTCAGTTTAGGAAACTTCACAATAACAATATTTCAGCAGTGACATCTTCTGATTAAAGTTCCAAGTTGGTGTAGTTTCAGTTTCACGGTTTTACCAATAGCGGACTTCATTTAGGCGCTAATTTTGAATGCGCGGCGTTGAGGTGTACCTCTCGGTACAATTATTATTATTATTCAGATCGTTCCGCCCAACTGAGGAGCACGCTTGAACTTATTTAGCTGATGATTTTGCTTTCTTATCTTCCCTAAATCTCTTCATCCCCTCACTGAAATTCTTCTTACATTCTTCTGTCCAGGTTTTATTAGGTTTTGGCTAAGCGAAACTATGATTACTAATCGGTGTTCTGAAAGCAGGCCGGTTCTTCATCATTTCCTAGTTGATGTTGAATTCCTGAAGATCTTATTCTATTTCATTTAACCAGTTGTTCTTGACTTTCAGTGTGAGGGCAAGATTTATAATTATTTTGGTCAGTCTATCATTGTTCATTATGATAATGTGACCATAGAATTTCAACCTCCTTTTCCTGGTAGTGTCTGAGATTATTATTATTATTATTATTATTATTATTATTATTATTATTATTATTATTATTATTATTATTATTATTATTATTATTATATAATTCTCTGGGGTCATCAAGGACCACGTTAAGTCTTGTTGCATTTGACACTGAACTTGGCCTTCTTTAGAGCCCAAATTTCCCTCATTCTTTGTGAGTGGGCCTGCTTGCGCTCCTCTGTCCAAGGGGCACCGTGTCTTCTCTTCGGTTGCTCGTCTCGAATTAGCCCGTTCGTCAATATTTTCTTGCGGAAGAGATCTCTGTTAAGGGGGTCTTCAGCTGAGATATTTAGCATTTGTAGGTCTTCTTTGGTATTTCTAAACCAGGGAATTGTGGTTTTGAGGTTTGAATCAAAAAAGTGAAAGATTTCTTTAGTTAACTTTCTTCCGTCCATTCTTTTCAGATGACCGTAAAACCGTGCCCGTCTTTTTCTGATTGTGTCGGTAAAATTCTCTATTTTGCTGTAGACTTCCTCGTTGGATCTCTTTTGATGGATTCCATTTCTGTACTTTGATCCCAAGATTCCTCTCACAATTTTGCGTTCTTTTTTCTCCAGTTCTTCAAGGAGTCCTTTGTTGGCATTTAGAGACAGGGTTTCGGCTGCATATAGAACTACTGGCTTCAGAACTGTTTCATAGTGACGTATCTTGGTGTTTTGGGAAAGGCATTTTTTGTTGTAGATTGTGCGGGATGTTTGGTAGGCTATTTCCAGTTTGCGTACTCGCTCCTGAAGCGCTTCTTTGTCCAGTCCATTTTTCATGATTATCTACCCAGGTATTTGAATTTGTCTACTCGGGTGATGTCCCCGTATTTCGTATGGAGTTTTGGTGGAGCCTCTTTGATGTTAGTCATTACTTCCGTTTTCTCAAACGATATCTGCAAACCAGTTTGTTCGGCAATTTCCTTTAAAATTTCAACTTGAGCTCTAGCGGTTTCTATGTCGTTTGAGAGAACAGCAATATCATCGGCAAATGCTAAGCAGTCTGTTGCGATCCCCTTGGAATTGGTTCCTATTCTCAATGCACTGTAGTTGGTTTCCTGTAATCTCACCCGCCAGGTTCTGATGATCTTTTCAAGAACACAGTTGAAGAGTATCGGGGATAGCCCATCACCTTGTCGGACTCCTGTTTTGATGTCAAAGGAATACGAGAGACATCCGTGGAACTTCACCTTGGATTTTGTATCGGTCAGGGTGGCTCTAATTAATGCCAGCAGTTTCAAATCAACTCCAAATTCATTTAAGATGTTTAGCATGACTTCCCGGTCAATGGAGTCGTACGCTTTCTTAAAGTCCACAAAGACAGACACATACCGTTTGGACCTTAGTGTACAATATCTGATGATCGTTTTGAGATTTTGGATCTGTTCGGCTGTTGAGCGACCTTTTCTGAACCCTCCTTGGTATTCACCTATTTGATGTTCGACTTGGGCTTCCAAACGCTCCAGGATGGCAAGTGATAGAATTTTGTAAGTCACGGGTAGCAAAGATATTCCTCTGTAGTTGTTGATGTTCTTCATGCTGCCTTTTTTGTGTAATGGATGGATCAAAGCTATTTTCCAATCTTCGGATAGGGTCTCCTTGTTCCAAATTTCTTCTATTTGCTTTTGCAAGATATCAAGTGATTCCTCTGGGGCATATTTCCATAGTTCTGCTACTACTGAGTCTTCCCCCGGCGCTTTGGTATTTTTGAGACGGGAAATGTGGCGCTTGATTTCATCTCTGTCGGGTGGTCTGGAATCTGGGTACCTGAGTAAGGGTTCCTTGGTCTCAATGGGGCTTTGCGGTTTAGAGCAATTAAGTAAATTCTTGAAGTAGTCTGCCAGAATGCTGCAATTTTCTTCATTTGACGTCGCCAGAGTGCCGTACTTTCGCTCAAAGCATAGAGATGGTGGTTTATAGCCAGTGCGTTTGCGTTTGAAGGCCCTGTAGTACTCTCTGCTTTCATTCTTCCTAAAGTTTTGTTCTATCTTTTCAATGAGAGATTTTTCGTATTTACGTTTCTCAGTTCTGAACACCCTAGCTGCTTGGGCACGTTGGGTTTTGTACGTTTCCCAATCATTTTCTGATTTCGTAGAGTAGTACTGTTTCCACGCATTGAGTCTTTCTTGGAGGACTGATTCGCAGGTACCATTCCACCAGGCATGCTTTTTGCTTCTCTTGATTTCTGCAACGTCTTTGGCGGCCTCAACAAGGAGATTTTTGGCGTTGTTAAAGTCACAGTCATTTGGTCTAGCTTTCTCCTGGAACTCCTCGACCCTTTGCCGAAGTTTATCATTGTCGAAGCGTGTGATCTGTTTGGTTGTCTTCATTGTGTTTGCGGGAATTGGTTTGAATTTGATAAGAGACATATAATGATCTGAGGCCACATTGATGCCTTTCTTTACCTTGACATTCATAATCTCAGGGCTGTTTCTCCTGGAGATTGCAACATGATCAATTTGGAACTCTCCGAGAGCTTTGCTTTCTGGGTAGATGGCGAAAGTGGGTCGACATGACCTGCAGGTTGTGATTTTCGCAAATGGACACCAGTCTTTTGCCATTGGGATTGGTTCTTTTGTGAGCAGGGTAATTTCCTATAACTTTCTTGTACTTCCGTTCAGGACCTAGTTGGGCATTGAAGTCACCCAAAAGAAGCTTGACATGGTGTTTGGGGATTTCGTTTAATTTTTCATCCAGTAGGTCCCAGAAATTATCAACTTCGTCTGGATCAGACTTGTTCTTATCGTTTGTAGGAGCATGTGCGTTAACTATGGCGTATGTTTTGTTCGCGCATTTAATTGTGAGTATATATTATTATTATTATTATTATTATTATTATTATTATTATTATTATTATTATTATAATTATTATTATTATTATTATTATTATTTGTTCATATCGGCCTGCTAACGACCACATTACTTCAGATGTATTCTCTGGGCTTTGATCTATGCGCAGTGCTTCTTCATACGATGCCGGTGTAGCTTTCTTTCTTTCCTCCGTCCTTGTTTTTCCCGTCTTCAACTTTGTCTTTTAGTTCCTCGTCAGTGGGTTGCGTTCTTGTATATCTTCATAAGTGATCCCCATCTCCTGTAGGTCCCTTTCTATCTCCTTGACCCAAGCTGCCTGGGTTTCGATAACCGTGTTCATTTCATTCCTAGCAAATGACCCTAAAACACAATTCTTCCTCTCCGCAGGACATCAGAGATCTTCTGGACATAACTACACAGCTCATGGTTATTCCGAGCGTCTATATTTATCTTTGTCTTTAAGTGGGCCAAGAATTTTCCTTAAAATCCTCCTTTCTTTAATTTCGATTTTTAAAATCATGTCTTTCTTGTTCATTGCAAGGCATTCCGCTGCTTACACAGCCTCTGGTCTTTTAACAGTGCATTAATGTCTGAGTTTTCTGTCCAAGTATATGGACGTTTTGTTCTAAAGGTCATTTGTCAGTTGAAAAGCCATTTCCATGTTATTCATTATTATTATTATTATTATTATTATTATTATTATTATTATTATTATTATTATTATTATTATTATTATGTTCGTATGGACCCAATGGATCACGCAAAGCTCTAACGGTTCTGTTTTCTGAGTTGCCAAACAGCTCTCATCCTTTCTCCGTGGATCCTTTTTCGTTCTTCTGTCCACTTTGCTCCAGTCTTCTTTTTCACTTCGTTCTCTGGTTGCACTTTCCATCCACTAATTTCTTTCCTGTAGAGGTTTCTGTCCGCGGTGTCAGTTGAGTCCATATGGGCTTTTTCCAGATCCTTCTTCACATCCAGTACCCATTATTTTTATTATATTATTATTATTATTATTATTATTATTATTATTATTATTATTATTATTATTATTATTATTATTATTATTATTATTATTATAGCCAACGGCCTGAGCCGTGTTGTAACACCGGATACCGTGAGATCTCCGAAGTTAAACAACATTGGGCGTGATCAAGATTTGGATGGGTTGCCACGCGCTATTAGTGGGGGTAAGGGAATGGAGGCCACCCTACCGTACGTAAACTCCGGCTCAGGCACGCCTCTGCGGAGGTTCGGACCTGCCTTCGGGGAGATTATACACTTACCTGTATTATTATTATTATTATTATTATTATTATTATTATTATTATTATTATTATTATTATTATCAAGTATAGGCCGATTAAGGACTGATTAAGGCCACGTCCGTGTTTGTTTCACAGTATTTGTACAGCACTTGACTAGGTGCAAGTCTTTGCCTAAACTCGAATGAAAACACAAGTCCATTCACTTGGAAGATTGAATATATTTAAAGTTAATCACTGGTGAAATTCATAAAGTCTTTGAGTGACCACTGACGAAAACACAAGTCCTTCCACATATATAAACTCACTGGAGAAATTTATCCTTTAAACCAACACTGGCAAATGTACAAGTCCTTGAGTAAATGCAAGTGAAATCCTGACTTTGTTTAGAGTCGTTGGAAAGTTAAAGTTCATCACTAGCAATGTTAATCAATCACTGTCTATTAGAAGGATGGGATCCTCAACAGTCGCAAATATTCCACGTAAATAACACAAGTCCCTTTTTCGAACACTTAGAAAATTTCCAATCTCGAATACTCGTAAATAATACAAGTCCATTCAATGATCACGTAGAAAAGTTCTGATCTCGAACACATGAAAATAATACAAGTCCATTTAGTGAACACTTAGAAAAATTCCAGCTTCGGAGACACGTAAATAATACAAGTCCAAACACTTTGATAAGTTTCAGTCTCGACGGCACGTAAATAATACAAGTCCATTCAATTAACACTTAGAAAAATTCCAACTTCGAAGACACGTAAATGATACAAGTCCATTCAGTGAACACTTAGAAAAGTTTCAACCTCGAAGACACGTAAATAATACAAATCCATTCAGTGAACACTTAGAAAAATTCCAGCTTCGAAGACACGTAAATAATACAAGTCCATTCAGTGAACACTTAGAAAAATTCCAGCTTCGGAGACACGTAAATAATACAAGTCCATTTAATGAACACTTGTAAATATTCTAAGTTTAATTACGAAGACTTAGAAAAATTTCTACAACGCTCGAAGTCTTATGAGTCCACTTTATAAAACTTGGAAGAATCGTCTTCCTACACTTGTATAATGACAGAGTTCCACGACGATAGTAGCAGCAAGAGTGTCCCCGCTGACTACTCAGCTGAGACTGTGTGAATAGGCTACAGTAGGTCCCCTTTTTATTCAATCCGGGATGTCTACGTCATAATACGGTTTGACTGAATATCTCCAGAATCCCTCGATGGATTTGCTTGAAACTCGAGCATTAGGACATTTAGGTGATCCCAAACAAGATGACATATCGCTCGACTCGCTAGCACAATTATTATAGAAATTTCAAAATTTTCTCAATCGAATTCTCTAGAACAAGTGACGTGCAATCCAGAAAATACCAGTCAAGGCTGGTAACACGTGTTGAGACGAGCGGGCGGTCTAGCTAGCCCCTGTGGCTACGTCACAGCTCACAGTCGTCACACACTTGCTAGCTGGTCCTCGCTGCTGGTAAACAAACCAGACGCGCTCGGAACATTACGCGTGGTAAATAAACGTAACTTATGCTCAAAAAATACTTATGTACAGGTCGTAACCGGTACAATATTTCACTGGTGACATCTTCTGATTAAAGTTCTAAGTTCATGTAGTATCAGTTCACCTTTTGAACGATAGAGGAGTTTATTAAGGCACTTATTTTGAATGAGCGGAGTCGAGGTGTACCTCCCGGTATAATAATAATAATAATAATAATAATAATAATAATAATAATAATAATAATAATAATAATAATAATAATAATAATAATAATAGACTTCACGTCCATACTTCTAGATGGCCATAAATACAGTAGCTTTCTTGTTTGTTTGTTTTATGACGTTTCTGGCGCTATCCTTCAGATCCTTTCGTTCACAAAAACATTTGTATAATTTATGTTTAGGAATAGCCCATGTTTTCCCAAATATTAATGCACTGACCAGCAAGACCTGTTAGTTACTTCCCACATTCACGGAAATCGCCGAGGAATACCTTTCTAAATTATTATTTAAGTATTACCAACTTCATAATTAAGCTGTGTTGCTTCTAACATCTCAATATTATCTACTAGCAGTAGCTTAATTTTAAAATTTTAAAATGTATGCATGAAAGTGCTAAACTCGTTTAACAGATGGTTAGATTTTATAAATTACATTCAGTTTTGCTTTTACCATTTGTAGGATCAATTGGTTACTGACCACTTTTATTCTTGTTCTCTATCAACAATAAAACGTCCTTCTGTAAATCTGTGTGACAAGAAAGTCAAAAGCAGAACCCATCATCAGGTCGGGAAAATGAGTGAAACATACTCCTATATTCTTCGTAGCAGCTACACTTTCGGTTGGTATTTTCTTTTTTCCATAAATGTATCATGCCTTAATGCGAAGAAACTGAAAATATTAGTGTATATTTTTTCTTGCATATTTGTATGTTCGCCGTGATACGTACACATTGTGTCAACTGCGAACTTTCAGACTCACTGTATTTAAATTCCCAACACACCATATTTCCGCAAAAACGTGACATACGATAACACTTAAATTAATACATTCCACGCGAAGTATTAACCTAAACTATGAAGTTTCATTTAATAACAGTTGTTTACGTAAATCCTGATATGATAAATTGAAAGAACAAATGCAATATATTTAAATATAAAGTTCTGTCTTCACAGTCACAATTACCTAAAGAATGGCCGCAATCCTTTTGAATTACATTCACAAGTACAATTTGTAACATTCGCTTAGCCCGCCTCAATTGATCAGCTGATGGGCTTGGTGCGCTTTCTACAGTACGGCCTGCATATTACGAAGGCAGTGGAGAACACCTAAGTTAACCTTGTTGAATTATAAAATAAAACAAATATTATTTCTGTATTTCTTTTATCACTATTTGCTTTGCTTCTCAAAGACACAAATAGCTCGCATGGTGACGATGGGATAGGAAAGGGCTAGGAGTGGGAAGGAAGTGGCCGTGGCCTTAATTAAAGTAGGCCTATTATTATCTTCAGGGCTGCCGACAATGAGGTTTGAACCAACTATCTTCCGAATGCAAACTCACTGCTGAAGCGCCCCTAACCACACGAATGACTCGCTCGATGCATTTCTTAATCATAACTTAAGTTATTTCAACAAACGTTTATTAAATACAGGTTAAAGATAGGATGCATGAAATATAAGGTTTTTGCGACTGCAGGATGTTTCTAGCAAATGTTAAATCTATACTTCTTTTGATTACTGCTCAATAAATTTTGTTCCTTCAGAGATTCGTTTGTCTCATTTTGTTCGGTATTTAGTTGTCTTATCAATAGTCGAATAATCCGACGTGCTTGCTTGCTTTGTTGTGGTTTAAAGTTGGACATTATGGACATTCCACAAAATATTTGTTTCCAAGAAACGTCCATCCCTAACGGCTTCACTGACTGAAATGTAATATCAACTCGTATCCTAGGGTATTGCATAGGCTTCCAGACGCCACTTTGTTCTTTCTAAATCGGACTGACACTTCCGGAGTGACAATGAATGCTCTCTAGCGCGGTACCGCCAGAATAGGGTGTTATTTAGCGGCACTCTTGTTCTAATGACCGATGTCATACGAATCATTTTGTAGGCAAAATTGAAGTTCAAGAGGTCTTCTATGTATTTTAACGATATAATTATAATGCCGTAAACTACAATATTTTGGACACATCATGAGGAATCAGAAAAGGTATGAGCTGCTTCAACTTACCCTGCAAGGGAAAATAGAAGGAAAAAGATCTCCTGGGCGAAGAAGAATTTCCTGGCTCGACAAACTTAAAACCTGGTTCAACAAAACATCTGCAGAACTGTTCCGAATTTCAATGGATAAAGCCCGAATAGCCATGTTGATCGCCAACGTCCGAGGCGGACAGGCACGCTAAGAAGAAGAAGAAGAAGAAGAAGAAGAAGAAGAATTATAATGCTGATACCATTAATAAATATTAATATTATTATTCATATTGATATTAATAAATAATGTCCCGTTTTGTGACGGGAGTTTCAGCGCAAGTCCACGTCCACGCTGAACCAGGAAAGAGCTCCTGCAGAACAAAAATCCAACAGCTTGGCTCCTCCGAAACTGGCAAAAGTAGTTAGTGGAATTTAGTATTAATAGCATTATTGCTATTAAGTTCCGAGTAACTACCCCGAGCCTAACTTCGAATAATATTACAAAAGAGTAGCGTTATGAAAATGCTGCGAAGTTTGAGCTGGGAAGACTTGGGATAAAGGAGATAAGCTGCTCGGGTAAGTGGTATGTTCACAACTGTCAGTGGAGAGGTGGCGTGGAATGACATCAGTAGACGAATACGTTTGATTCGTGTTTTGAAAAGTAGGAAAGATCACAATATGAAGATAAATGTGGAATTCAAGAGGACTAATTGCGGAAAATATTCGGTTATATTAAGGGGAGTTAGGGATTGGAATTATGTACCAAGGGAGGTGTTCAATAAATCTCCAATTATTTAAGAAAAGACTAAGTAAACAACAGATATAGAATCTGCAACCTGGGCGACTGCACAAAATGCATATTAGTGGTGATTGATTGATTGATTGATTGATTGATTGATTGATTGATTGATTGATTGATTGATTGATTGATTGATTGATTGATTGATTGATTGATTGATTGATTGATTGATTGATTGATTGATTGATTGATTGATTGATTGATTGATTGATTGATTGATTGATTGATTGATTGATTGATTGATTGATTGATTGATTGATTGATTGATTGATTGATTGATTGATTGATTGATTGATTGATTGATTGATTGATTGATTGATTGATTGATTGATTGATTGATTGATTGATTGATTGATTGATTGATTGATTGATTGATTGACAAAACGTGTGCAACTTTCTCTTTCAACTTGAATAAAACGAATTCATTCATATTTACTGAACCCTTAAATAGAATTATGGGTTCAATACATACACATTCAGTTAGCATGTATGTTAATATCGCAGAACCTTAAAGCGTATGAAGTGACATATGTATGGTGAGTGCAGCACAATGATCGGGAACTGCTGTCTGTCATTAACGGCAGTAATTTCATGAACACGGTAGCTGTCTACTGGAACATGGCCATATTATGATATATGGCGTGTACCGCTTTGTATGTACAGTCGGGTCCGAACGAAATGATGTCTCCTGCATGAATTACATCAGTTGGCCCATCAGTGAAAATTATAGCAATTGACAAAAGAATTTTCATATTTTTTAAAAAAAATCCTTTATAAAGTGCAAAAATCTATCAGATGAATTCCGCCTAGTAAGTATCAAAATATTGAGAATAGCAAAGGAGTAAAACTGAAATAGAGCTTGCATTCATAGTGATTCAGAATATAAGTTACTGAATGAGATTCTTCTTCTTCTTCTTCTTCTCCTTCTTCTTCCAGTGTCTTCCGCTCGTGGAAGTTTCGCAACCATGATCTTCTCCACTCATGTCCGTGCTTCCTTTCTGTCTTGTCTTCTGTGATCACTGATTACTTATATCAAAGTCCAGCTCCATGGCTAAATGGTTAGCATGCTGGTCACAGGAGTCCCGGGTTCGATTCCCGGGAGGGCCGGGAATTTTAACCATCATTGATTAATTTCTCTGGCACGGGGACTAGGCGTATGTTTCGTCTTCATCATCATTTCATCTTCATCACGACGTGCAGGTCCCCTTCGGGAGTCAAATCAAAAGACCTGCACCTTGTGAGCCGAACTTGTCCTCGGACACTCCCGACACTAAAAGCCATACGCCATTTCATTTCTACTTATATCAAATTCAATCCTGTTTCTCCATTTATAACTGTTATAATAATTTATTCCTGCATTGCTGTGTATAGAGCCTCCGTGGCTCAGGCGGCCGCAGGGCTCCGTGGTTCAAATCCCGCTCACTCCATGTGAAATTTGTGCTGCACGAAGTGGAGGCGGGACAGGGTTTCATTCATTCTATTTGAATGGGAACAGGCTGCTGTTATTGTTTTTGTTTCTTCTTAATCCCTTTACCTTCCGTGGTTGATTTTTCTCTCGGACTCAGCGAGGGATCCCACCTCTACCACCTCAAGGCCAATGTCCTGGAGCGTGAGACTTTGGGTAGGGGATGAAACTGGGATAAGAGGACCAGTACCTCGTCCAGACGGCCTCATCGGCTACGTTGAACTGGGGCCTTCCAAGGTTATGGGAAGTTCGGAATGGATAGACAAGAAAGCGACCGTGGCCTTAAGTTAGGTACCATCCCGACATTTACCTGGAGGGAAAGTGGGACACCACAGAAAACCACTTCGAGGATGGCTGAGGTGGGAATCGAACTCCCTCTGTTCAGTTGATTTCCCGTTCCATCACTCGTACTACTTTTCAAATTTCGTGGCAGAGCCAGGAATCGAACCCGTGCCTCCGGGGGTTGCAGCTAATCGCACTAACCACCACACCACCGAGACGGACTATTATTATTACGGAAGTATGTAGACTCTGTAAAATGTGACGTGCTCAATGACTACAAAATTACAGAGCGTACTCGTTCCTCACGACCACTTTCCCTTCCGTTCTGATTCACTTGAGTTGTCCTGACAAACAAGACACTCGTGTCATGCTGTGCCACGAGCAATCCTCCATTCAGACAGACACTGGAGGCAGTGTTGCAGTACTCTCAAACAAACTCTGTAGTGTCGATGCACTGTCAATTGGTGGCTAGGTGATCGTCTGTCATTAACAGATAACGATGACTGCGTGGTACTTTGATTCATTATTTCTCACAAAGATCATACCTGCAGGCCTGCCAAACATATTGCATCAAATGCACATTCTATTAACGAGTGTGGTCCAGCTTTCTTCAGGCACACTGCCAATGGAGGTGAGCTGCAAGTACACGCGTGCACAGAAATTGTGTCCCGACTTACGGTGAACAATCAACACTGCCCCACTCCGGTATTGAAAAGAAGGGGAAGGAATGAGAGGTTAGATTTGAAGGCCGCTGCAGTACCGAATAGGAGGGGAAGAAATTATGATGATGATGATGATGATGATGATGATGATGATGATGATGATGATGATGATTGTTGTTTAAAGGGGCCTAACAGCTAGGTCATCGGCCCAAGGGGATGAGAGTGAACGGGTAGTGGTAAAGGCACAGTGTTCCCACCACCACTGTGCCCAATCATAACAGTCTTGTAGCGGGCTCTCTATATGCAGTATTGCGTTAAGCGATGAGATTGGGGAACGTCTTGCTTTGTTTATATCGGGACACGATTCCGGGCACCCGAGGACGGCAGCCAACAACACTAACCATTTCGCTACCGGGGCGGACAGATTATAAATTACTTAGACATTATTAGGTGATTCTGTGACATCATCAGCTACCTGCTCTGAACGCCAAAGAAATAACTTGAACGTTTTTTTTTTTAGTAAGATGAGTGAACCCCTGTTGGTTTCACCGTCCAGAGGTAGCGGGCCTGCCTGTTACCGCGAAGCGCCAAATTCAGTTTTGGCTATTGGCTTTACGTCGCACCGACAAAGATAGATCTTATGTCGACGATAGGATAGGAAAGGGCTAGGAATTGGAGGGAAGCGGCCGTGGCCTTAATTAAGGTACATCCCCAGAAATTTCCTGGTGTGAAAGTTCAATTTTGTACCTGGAAGTAAGAGTTGGTTATAGTTGCACCCCAGCCTGGGGTGACGAGACGTCGTCTTTTATCCGGACATGTCCTACTTTTCAGACCTTTGTCCGGGACACGGCTGGATTATTTTAAAAACCCGAAATGTCCTTCCCCCAGTTTTTGTGAGCCTCCTTATTTTGCGGTAATATGTTGTGCTACTCGTGTTTACAAGTATTCTTCATTACGTGATGGCATCGTATCTATATACTCAAGCATGATTGTGGATGTACAGTACATACGATTATTCTTTGCAACAGACGTTATTTAGCACTCTGTATTCTGCACGCTTATTTCTCAACAATACTTCGTCAGCTGACAACATGAGATAACCGGGACTTGAAAGAAGCCTGTTTTAAATGGATGGCGCTGAAATATGACATTGATTCTCGTGATGTTGAAATATATATTCTGTATTTGCAAGCTAAATCTAAATCCTTTCAAACTGATGGTGTGAAATCTCTTGATTAGTTCTGCAATTTCAAACAATTCCTGAATTATATTAGTAATGACCCTGAATTTAACAAGTTACCTTGTAGTCAGAAATGGGCAAAGTATTTAAATTCACATAAGTCAGTTGATTGTAGTTCAGAGTTATTCGAGCTTGCAGAATACCTTTCTCTACACCAGGGCACAATGCAAATGTACAAGGACTATTTTCATCGATCTCAGCACAATGGTCTTGTAATACGAACCGTTTCAAAGTAGAATCTGTGAAAATCCTTTTAATGGTTCAATATAACCTAAAGGAATTTACATGTGTGTCTTTGCTTAAGTATATATTAAAGATACATCAAAACTACTGAATGCAACAGAAAAGCACCAGCAAGGCGTGTAAATTAGTTTCATTGTTTAAATTTTCTAAGAATTTACTGTATAATTCGCAAATTTTCAAATATGCAAATTTTCTTTATGTATCTAAAAAAAATAGGATACACACATTTGAGGCGTTCCTAGAGCCAGAAACAGCGACTAAGAAGTAACAACATTGAACGGCTGAAAACAAAGAAGCTGTCCGCAAAAGTGAATGAAGGTATACTGGTGCCAGAGGAAACTGAAGTCATGAAGAGTTATTTATATCGTTGATAGATAGTTAAAATCGGTTATGACTTAGTGAATCTGAAAATTAGATTATGTCTAAATTGAGACCCTTAATGGAGGATTTTTGTGTCCGCTTCTCTCCTGCATTGTTCTCCTTTTTAAACAGTTTTATCCTATATTCATCTATTTGCATCTGGTCATCCCAACTCAGGCTACGTAAATTGTTACCAGATGTTCTAAGCTCAGATTATCATCGTGTTGAAGGGTAACTAGATGCGTGGCGGGTAGCCAATTTTCAGGCGGGGTGAATGAGAAGAAAAGGAGGGACCTACTGCATGTTGGTTAATGTAAATCATGCATTATGCTAAACGTTTCTATATAAATGGCATTTACGTCAAACCATGGTAATAAGAAAACTTCCTGTGTTACATGAATTCAAACCTTGTCACCGTAAACTAAGTGGCCTTCAAGTTTATGTGCAGAGCAAACCACACAAGGCACGGTGCTCGGAAACAGTATGACGATGTAAATCATGGTAATGTGTTCACCTGCTCTCCCGTCATCTACTGAGCGTCATAGAAAGATACTATTTTAGCATTCGGTTTCCTTGTGTAGTTCTAAGTTGTCAGGTAAAACTCTTATCTTTTAAACGTTGTTTAAATTTGATGATAAAGTTCCTATCAGGAAACGCTAGACAATATTATTAACACCGAGTGTATATTCCACATGTGAAATATAATAATATGAGCAAGCTATCGAGTTTAAATATTCCAATCCAGGCTCTTTCCTAAGTCAGCTGTGTTGACTATAATATAAACTGAACGACGTATACCCTGCTAATTTCCTTCTGCATAGTATCCTGCAAACAATTAAACCAGACAATCTGAGGACCGAATTTAAGTACCTCTTTTGTTCAGGTGATTTCCCTGAAAGCTATCATGAAATCAAAGCAATGCTATATATGCACAGGCCTCGGAACGCCCGTAAGCAAGTGGTTATCTCTTTATTTACAATTGGTTTTACGTCGCACCGACACAGCTAGGTATTATGGCGATGACGGGAGAGTAAAGGCCTAGGAGTGGGAAGGAAACGGCCGTAGCCTTAATTAAGGTACAGCCCCAGCATTTGCTTGGTGTGAAAATGGGGAACCACGGAAAACCATCTTCAGGGCTGCCGACAGTGAGCGCCCCTAACCCCACGTCCAACTCGCCCAGTATGGTATATCTATACTGCCTACCTTCGTCGGCAGAAATATTAGCCAGGTACTCATTGATCGCTGAATGTTTCTCCATAAGTTGAAAGAATTATTTCCAATTTTTTGATTTGCTGAGGATCCCTTTACCGCCTCAGCTTCGCGGACCTTTTCATTGCGGATTGCATGAGGACTTGCGAGACCTGTTTAATAGTCTATGAAAAACTGTTTGTCTCAAAAGCATTCCAGCATCCAGCTGATACTTCTTATTTTTCTGGCGCTTTTCCCACATCTTGTTGGGGTAGCGGGTGCGAACTGTGTGGATCTGTCTCACTTTTACGTCCGGATGCTCTTCCTGATGCCAACCGTGTGTGGACAGATGTACGTATTTAGTACTGCGAGTTTCTGTCGTGAATAGTAGTGTTTTGCGTTGCGTCAATGTGAAGACGAATGTGTTGGGACAAACACAAATAAGTCCGCTAGCCGTAGCAATTAACCAAACATAGTTAAAACCTCCATCCTGTCTGGAAATCGGACCCGGGATGGTCTGACCATTCGGTGAAAGAGCTGGACCAGCTACAACTACTACTACTACTACTAACAATAATCATCAAAATGAGGCCGATAAAAATGAAAATGAAATGGCGTATGGCTTTTAGTGCCGGGAGTGTCCGAGGACAAGTTCGGCTCGCTAGGCGCAGGTCCTTCAATTTGACACCCGTAGGCGACCTGCGCGTCGTGATGAGGATGAAAAAATGATGAAGGCGACATGTATACCCAGTCCCCGTGCCAGCGAAATTAACCAATTATGGTTAAAATTCCCGACCCTGCCGCGAATCGAACCCGGGACTCCTGTGACCAAAGGCCAGCATGCTAACCATTTAGCCATGGAGCTGTACGAGGCCGATAAACTTAATGAAAGTCCGAGCGAGTTCGCCGCGCGGTTAGGGTCGCGTAGCTGTGAGTTTCCATTCAGAAGATGGTGGCTTCGAATCCCACCGTCTGCAGCCCGGAAGATGGTTATCCATTTTCTCCCATTTTCACTCCACGCAAATTCTGGGACTTTGCCTTAATTAATTACATGACCGCTACCTTCCGAGTCAAAACTCTTTCCCATCCTATATTGGCCGAATATCTTCGATGTGTTAGTGGGTCGTTAAACAAGTAGGAAAAATGAAACTGATAATTTTACGAACATGTTTTAATTATTATTTTACTATTTGCCTTACGTCGCACCAACAGAGACAGGTCTTGTGGCAGTTATGGGAGAGAAAAGAGCTAGGAGTGGGAAGGAACCAACTGTGGCCTTAATTAAGGTTCGTTTGGCTGTTGTGAAAATTGGAAACCAGGGAAAACCATCTTCAGGTATGCCGACAGTGCGGTTCGAACCCACGATCTCCCGAATTCAAGCTGATAGCTACGTGGCTCAAACTACGCATATTTACCACCCGAAATGGGACCAAGGTAAGTTGTTTACCATTTTCAAGTTGTGACCGACATGAGAGCAGAAAATGGGATCAACTTGAAATTGAACCTGCTGGTTAACGGTGCAAATGCAATTTACAGGTAGACTTGTACGTGCCCGGGAACATGGCTAGCTTTATGGCTTCATTTCCCCGTCCTCGTTTTATGGATTCATTCCGGTTCTCTGTGCCAATCAAAATTTGAAAGCCGGCATTGATCGGTGTTATAAACCGATGTTATTAATTTCCGTGTGTGAGCAGGGAAATGTGACATTGCTAGGATATGTGGATATAAGCTTCTTTCTCTATGTTCACCCATTTTTACGGCTTTCAGAATCTCTTTACTGTTTCTATATGCTCCGGTGGTTGATACGTTCCAGAATATAGCGTCGTGAAAGCATCTGCTCACTCCCTATTGATCACGACGGCTTTCCGCCCTCGTTTTACACGTTTGAGAGAAATGAGATGAGATTTCCGTCAGAAAGTTACTATCTCAGAAAAAGATGTAAATCATTTTAAGGAGAACCACGCATTGAACAGCCCTTACCATCTACCACGGCGTGCGAGTCCTACAACCGAGCGAGTGGCAGGGCGGTTTGGGTGACGTAACTGTCAGCTTGTATTCGGGAATAGTGGGTTAGAAGCCCACTCTCGTTATCCCTGAAGACGGTTTCCGTGGTTTCCCATTTTCACAACAGGCAAATGCTGGGGCTATACCTTAATTAAGGCTACGGGTGCTTCCTTCCCACTTCTAGCCTTTTTTTCCTCTTCCATCATCGCCATAACACCTAGCTGTGTCAAAGCCACGTGAAGGAAATTTTAAAAAAGCTATTCCTCCACATTGAAGAATTGACCGAACTCCAGCGAGCGAGATAGCCGCGTGGTTTGAGTCATGTAGCTATCAGCATGCATTGAGGAGCTTGGGACTCAAAACCCACTGTTGGCAGCCGATGTTTATATCAGACAAATACTGGGACTGTATTTCATCATTCCCCGTGGTAAACCATCGACACCATAGAACCTGTCTGAGTCTGTGCGACAAAATACCAACAACGAAAAGGGAAAAGACCGCAGCTGGGAAGTAATCGAATGACTTGAAACAAGATCCCAGATGTTTAGGCAATATTAGGTCAAAATGCTATCTTACTGCAGCAATTGAAAAGTATACACAAGCCCGTACAACTGTTCTGCTATGAGGTTTGCATAAATATTGGGGGAACGCCTGGTAGAACCCCTAGAATTAATGTTACCCTCGTTACATTACGGAATAGTGGGCAAGACCACATTTCCTACTAGCCAGATTAATTTGCATTCTAACATATTCTCTTCTTCTTCTTCGTAATCTGTTTATCCTCCAGGGTCGGTTTTTCCCTTTGACTCAGCGAGGGATCCCACCTCTACCGCCTCAAGGGCAGTATCCTGGAGCTTGAGACTTTGGGTTGGGGATACAACTGGGGAGAATGACCAGTACCTCGCCCAGGCGGCCTCACCTGCTATGCTGAACAGGGGCCTTGTGGGGAGATGGGAAGATTGGGTGGGACAGGCAAGGAAGAGGGAAGGAAGCGGCCGTGGCCTTAAGTTAGGTACGATCCCGGCACTTGCCTGGAGGAGAAGTGGGAAACCACGGAAAACCACTTCCAGGATGGCAGAGGTGGGAATCAAACCCACCTCTACTCAGTTGACCTCCCGAGGCTGAGTGGACCCCATTCCAGCCCTCGTACCACTTTTCAAATTTCGTGGCAGAGATTCTAACATATTACTGTATAAAATACCACGCTCTACTCATAACAAATATTACTTTTGCAAATTTTAATTGTAATTATTACTTTTCACAAAATGTAGTTTATACACGTGATTTACTTCTTGAAATAAAAAACTAATAGTTAGTAAACGGCATACATCGCATACAACTTTGTAGCACCATCATTCGCAAGACGTCACACCAAGGGTATAGAACAAGGAATTACACCACACATTAGATAATTTACTCACAGTTTGTGTTACTGGCTGAGATTTATAAAATCGTGAAGTATGACTTCGTAAGTCTGTACGTCGTCAATGATGGAACATGAAGGAACCTATAACTGGGGTTGGGTTAACATAATTCCATTCCCCGATTCGAATAAAAATAGTGAATTAGTTGACTCTAAGTATAATGGGAACATGAGTGAGAAGTGCAAACATTATTTGGGAGCAATCATCCTGAAAGTTTTGTTTAGCCTCACTTAATGATGATAGTCAATTAATGTCACTACGCTAAACAAATTAACACACAGAATGAACCAATTTAGTGTGATCAGTTGCCACCCCCGGAGGCCCGCGTTCGATTCCCGGCTGTGCCACGAAATTTGAAAAGTGGTACGAGGGATGGAACGGGGTCCACTCAGCCTCGGGAGGTCAACTGAGTAAAGGGGGGTTCAATTTCCTCCTCACGGAAGCTCGAAGTGGTTTTCCGTGGTTTCCCACTTCTCCTCCAGGTATATGACGGGATGGTAGCTAACTTAAGGCCACGGCCGCTTCCTTCCCTGTTCCTTCTCCATTCCTTCCAATCTTCCCATCCCCCAGCAAGGCCCCTGTTCAGCATAGCAGGTGAGGCCGCCTGGGCGACATACTGGTCCTCCTCCCTAGTTGTATCTCCCCGACCCAAAATCTTGCACTCCACGACACAGCTCTTCAGGCGGTGGAGGTGGGATCCCTCGCTGAGTCCGAGGGAAAAACCAACCCTGGAGGGTAAACAGATTAAGAAAGGAAGAATGAATGAAAGAAAGAAAGAAAGAAAGACTGAACCAATACACTTTTCTTAAAAATGTTGGTGACATTCCAGACCCATGTGGGAAGAAAATTCAGTGTTTTCCTAAAGACTGACTAACCTTTTAGAAAATTAAACTGTAACTGAGCCCAATTACTTTTATTTTGTAACTTTCCCATCACTGGAAAACGTATGCTTTGTTCCAGGAGAGTATCGGTGATAAAGATATGCATATCATAATCGTCTGTCCGGCTCCATGGCTAAATGGATAGCATGCTGTGTTTTGGTTCAAGGGGTTCCGGGTTCGATTCCCGGTCCGGTCGGGGATTTTAACTATTGCTAGTTAATTCCTACGGCTCGGGGGCTGGGTGTTTATGACGTCTTCAACATTAGATTTTATCTTAGATAGGGCCCCATCCTCACAGACTCGCAAGTCGTCCATACGGCGTCAGGCTTCTCCGGTGGCCACACGCCATTGGGGTATTTTATCGTCTGATGAGGATTTCATATTACTAAATTTCATTTGAAGTATGGCGCTTATCGCTCGTAAAAAATTGTTATGTGAAGTTCACTCATGAATCAAAAACGACCGTAATTTGGAGACTGTCACCATGTGTGTAATTTAACTGAACGAGCGTAGTGAGGGAGTTGGCCAACGCGATTTACTCGCGTGGGTGTTAACTTGCATACGGGAGGTGGCACGTTCGAATTTCACTATCGGTAGCGCTAAAGATGGTTTACCATGGTTTTCCATTTTCACACCAGGAATAACGCTACGGCTGTTCCTTACTTATGGCCAGGGCCTTATACCAACCTTGTGTCGTCGAAAACGTTCGATATGTTAGTGCGACGTTAAATTATTTTAAAACAACCATGGCGCAACAGCCTCGAAGGACCTTGGCCTACCAAGTGACCGCTGTTCAGCCCGAAGGCCTGCAGATTATGAGGTGTCGCGTAGACAGCACGTCGAATCTTCTTGGCCGTTTTTCTTGGAGTTCTAGACCGGGGACGCTATCTCGCAGTCAGATAGCTCCTCACATGTAATCACGTAGGCTGAGTGGACCTGGAAACAGCCCTCAGATCAGGTAAAAATCCTTGACCTGGCCGGGAATCGAGCCCCGGTCCTCCGCGTAAGAGACAGGCACGCTGCTCCTACACCGCGGAGCCTGCTTCCACGTTACATTATTAGCAAAACAGAAACAAACAACTCTCGGACTAACTTTTTAGTTACGTGAGGATAACAGTATTACTAAGTTCGATTGTATCCTGCACAAAATTAACCTTCATTCACTGTTATTCAACCCTCCCAAAAAGCGATAAAAACCCGTAGTGTTTCGGTCACACCTACCGAAATAAAAACGGTCATATATTCACTCAACCCGTTTTTCCAAGACAAGCCGTCCTCTATTTCTGATCGTCTTACATATCGACAATTTCCTATCACGATACTAAGATGACCGGGAAATCGGAACTGTTTTGGGTGATACATATGTGAGTTTTTAACGTTTCGTTGGGGTGTGAGGTAGGGGAGGGGAAGCTGCAGGTACTAGAGATCCTCTACATGCTTCCATCGTTCGACATGTAGTGCCAAATGGATTAAATTACACCCTTCAAAAACGTAACAGAGGTTTGGATGATGCATGGGCTTGGACACTTTGTGACCCGATTCGCCATCCGCTGACAACACATTAAATATGTAGGACAGGAACCTATCATCTGGAATCCCGGACGGTGCTCACGGAGGACACGATATTTTGTAGTATCCGACTGTAACATTTTAAATAATTTTTTCATCCATATTTTGCGTATTTCGTCAGAGCGGAGTTACAGCTATGGAGCCAAGAGTTTGAAACCCACTGTCGGCTATCCTGAGAATGGCTTTCTGCGGCATCCTATTTTCACTTCTAGGCAAATACCGCGACAGTTCCTATTCATAGGTCACAGGCGATTCCTTTCGCCTCCTCGCCCAATTTCATTAACCATCATTTATGTTACCTTAATTAGCTCCTTAATTGAAATTAGCGTCAGGAAGGGCATCCGGCTGTAAAAATATGTCACATAATTTTCCATCTCCCCATCCCCGACCCGGTATACTGAAGCGGGATAAAAGGTTCGGGCAGAAACAATCTACCATTTTAGTATAGGCCCTATAGTAACATTAAATAGGGAATGTAAATTACTAGAGTGGTAATTGATAGGTGACATAATGCCATTTTATGACACAAGTCATGTTTTATTTTTATTTTTAGAAAATTGCATATTACAGATAACCACCGTCCCTCGCGATGCACGCATTCAGTCGACGAACGAAGCTGTCCATTACTTTCACCAGCATTTCAAGTGGTATGTCGAGAGATGCAGAGTGGGTGACGGCCCGTAAGTGGTCACGGCTGGTCCGTGGTCCAACAGCTCTGCACTTTGACCGGCCAACACGAGCAGAGGAGCGCTGGCGACGGTTCTACCGTGGCTCTACGCCTCTGCATTCGGAGGACGGGACAGGGCTGGACCTCACGGCTGGCCCTAGCCGTTGGCTGTCCTGAGAATGATATTCCGTGGTTTTCCATTCCCGTGCACTAAGGCAAATGCCGGGACAGTTCCTAGTATAGACCATGACCGCCAACCCCGTCACATTCTCCGAGCATCTCCTTCACCGTAACAAATCTTCCGGCATGAGAGATGGCGTCACCGTCTAAGAGGCCCGCCTTCCCCCTTTAGGGGAGGAATGAAAACATTCCAGTAGTAGTAATAGTAGTCCAAGTGGAATTGCCTGGACCTCTTCACACGAATGCGTCGCCTCAGAGTCTCTGTAAGTTGGGGATACGTGATGTAAACACAAAGAAATCACAAGCACTCAAATCGGGGGCCATGGCCGGCTGCATTATGTCTCCGAAACGTGAGATAATTCTTCCCGCGAACACGGTACATAACGTTACGCGTCGCGGTACAACGCTCCATGGTAACTAAAGTGGCATCCTTCCTGCTACATGCTACCAACCGTTGAAAGTAATAGATTGCTTCTGCCGGACCGTGTACATGCATACATACATATATACATACATTTTGAGTATTTTAATTTTTATATTACGACTAAGCTTGGATTCGAGCTCACAATCTTAGTAGTCGAGATCCACTGATGCACAGGTTGATATTTTAAATTTTCATTATTACAGTAATATACCATTTACACTGTCATACTACTGGAACATCAAGGGCAATAGTCTCTAATACTGTCAAGTTGCTACAATTGTAATACAATGGAGGACTTGTATGGGGGCCCATTACTACATCATCTCATCAAGAGCTGCTGTGCGTGTGATGGGACAGTGCAGACGAGAGAAGCGAGTGCGAAGGTATGGTGGACGTGTGAAACACGTGTGCTTCTTGGCAGGTTTACTAAGTGCTGTTCTGTCATTTACGTTTTCCCAGGGAGAAGGGCAGGAGAAGGCTATAGCGCCGAAGGTAGTATCCGCATCCACGAATGCATCGCCAATGATTTCTCACGAAGGCGGTCGTGTTTTAATCCCAGCTAATTCATTTGGTATTCTTGAAACGAGAAATCAGATGGTTGTGGTTTATTTTGAACGTAAAACTGGACGTACTGTGATTATGATCACCGTATTAACAAACAGGTTAAGCCTGGTTATTTAACATGGATATGTTTTAGACCTGGTGCCGGTAGATGCAGAGTGGGTCTCGGCCCATAAGTGGCCATGGCTGGTCCGTGGTCCAACAGCTCTGCACTCTGACCTGCCAACACGAGCAGAGGAGGGGTGACCACGGCTCTACCGCGGCTCTTCACCTCTGCATTCAGGAGACAGGACAGGGCTGGACCTCACAGATGGCCCCAACCGTCGGCTGTCCTGATAATGGTTTTCTGCTGTTTTCCATTCCCCTGCACTAAGGCGAATGCCGGGACGGTTCCTAGTGTAGGCCACGGCCGCCAACCCTCTCAACTTCTCCGAGCATCTCCTTCACCATAACAAATCTCCCGGCCTGAGAGACGGTGTCACCGTCTAAGAGGCCCGCCTCCCCCTTCAGGGGAGGAATGAAAACATTTTAGTATTAGTAGTTAGGTCTGGGGTCCATCTGCAAATTAGCATAATAAATTTGGCGACAGTTTTGTAACCATGGCAACCAGTGTTCGTCAATGTATACTAGGTCAGTAGCGTCATCTACCCACTGTGCGTTTTCTTTCTGTAACTAAGGGCTTGAGAAAACATCGTATCAAGTGAACCCGGTTCTACTCCTCAGCCTACAGTTAAAATCCTTCATCTGGCCGAAAAATAATTCCACGGCCTTGAAATAAGAGACAGGCACGCTATCTCTGCACCATACATTTACGAGGTCTAGAATGTCTTTTATTTTCTCACAATTCATGAACGATATCATTATTTTGTGAATACAGTGGCTTTGAATTAATCGGAACTCTTTATCTCCCCTGTGGATGGAGTTCATAGGATGCAATATCTGTACACCCTGCATGTCGTAAGAAGCCACTAAGAGGGGAGCTCAAAAGAATATGTGCTCGCTCTCTCGTATTGTAAGCCCCAAGAACTAATCCGTAATTGTATGTTTAAAGCAGAGAAAATGTACGAGTGGGAATTTTGTTCTTGCTTTTAAAATTCCAAACAGCTATAAATGAACCGCACAGGGCTGGCTCGCACACCGTATCATTACGCGCATTTGTTAAATTCACTATACAATCTCAAATTGACTTCAAATAGACAAAAATTGTAATTCATTTATTTTAATTCACCACTTCCATGGGCGCTAAATTGAATTACCGTATAACTTCAAAGCATTCCTTGATATTAGTGTTGTGAAAAGCGGCGAGTGCTGGCCTTCGTGAGCTAGGTGGGCACTCTCACCACGGCAGTGAGTGTACGGTGTCACTGCCGGCAACAATGGCTGAGTGTTTTGATTTCACATACTAAACAGAATATAATTTGCTTTTCATCATTACTGTAATAATAAAAAGGAGGAGAATAAGAAAAATTGTTACGATGAAACAGAGGTGATAACACTTACTTTAGTATTGTAATTTCACGCAAACAAAGGGCATAGTTCGTCATATATTATTATTATTATTATTATTATTATTATTATTATTATTATTATTATTATTATTATTATTATTATTATATAAGACTTCGGGACGTACTAAGTGATGTAGTGGCGGTATTTGTCCCGCAATGGGATCTATCTAGACTGATAAGTGGATCTGCAGAGCTGAAAAGACTTTTCCATTGCTTTAGCCCGACATTTCGGGGCTTCTTTCTCTGATGTGTTGAAGGATATTATACCTCCAAGAAACTTATAATAATTTTAACGCTTTTTTAATTAATTTATTTATTTTATTTATTTATCTTGATTTGGCTGGCTGTGGAACACAATATTTCAACTGTTTTCTTCCCCATTATACACGGTTTCTTTCTTCAGTTCACTTTTTGTCGTTTTTAGCTTGGGACTTTTCCGGAAAATACGATGCCCTAGAATTTCCTTTCGAAGAGATCCCCTTCTAGGGTGTAGGCAAAGATCCGATTGGACAGTCCTTCTCAGATCATTCGTGTCAGATTATTATTATTATTATTATTATTATTATTATTATTATTATTATTATTATTATTATTATTATTGTTGTTGTTGTTGACTCGATGGCAGCAGTCGCTTAAGTGCAGTCGGCATCCAGTAATCGGGTGATAGTGGGTTCGAACCTCACTGTCGGTAGCCCTGAAGATGGTTTTCTGTGGTTTCCCATTTTCACACCAGGCAAAACCTGGGGCTACGCCTTAATTCAGGCCGCGGCCGCTTCCTTCTCGCTCCTAGCCCCTTCCTGTCCCATCGTCACCAGAATATCTTTCTGTGTTGGCGCGACGTAAAAAAAAGTTATAAAAATGGGTATGGTATTAAAATTAGCCTTTCCGAGACAGAAGTGATACTATTAGGTAACAGTCTATGAACACAAAGCTGGAACAGGTAGATCATTTCAAGTATTTACGATGTGTGTGATCTCCCAAGATGATAGCATAGTAAGTGAGATTGAATCGAGGTGCAGCAAAGCTAAGGTAGTGAGCTTAAAATTAAGATCAACAGTATTCTGTAAGAAAGAAGTCAGGTCCATCTTTACACCGGTCTGTTTTCAGACCAGCTTTGCTTTACGGAAGTGAAAGCTGGGTGGACTCGGGATATCTTACTCATAAGTTAGAATTAACAGACTTGAAAGTAGCGAGAATAATTGCTGGTATAAACAGGTGTGAACAATGACAGGAGAATACTCAGAATGAGGAGATAAAGGCTAAGTTAGAAATGAACTCGATGGATGAAACTATGGGCATAAATTGGCTTCGATAGTTGAGTCTTTTGAGACGAATGGAAGAGGATAGGTTACCTATTAAAATAATGGATTTGGTCATGGAAGGTAAGAGAAGTAGAGGGAGATCAAGACGATGCTGTTTAGACTCAGTTTTCAATGATTTTATGATAAGAGGTATAGAACAAAAAAGGCCACAGAACTAGTTACAAGTGGAGAATTGTGGTGGTGCTTAGTAAATTGACAGAGGCTTGCAAACTGAACGTTGAATGGCATGACAGTCCATAATGAAGATGTGCGTTTATTATTATTATTATTATTATTATTATTATTATTATTATTATTATTATTATTAATATTAATAAATTGCAGCGAATGGCTAAATTATCGTTAATTATAGGCTCCTAGTTTTTTCCTCAATCTCATTGTCATATGATTGTATTTTTTGAATAAGAACATATGAATAAGAGTAAAATCTTACATTGAGACATCTCGGGATTCTATTTCAGCACCGTGAGTTGACACTTAGAAGTGCTGGTGAGTACTGAAAGCGAATCCCTCAAACGTTATTGTCCAGGACGAGTGCCTAATGGCTACGGAGCCAGGAAGGAAGGTATTTTCCATTGCTGGTCGGGTGTTTGGGTGGATGGTAGAATACATTCAAAGTTTCCCCTGCCTGTCATAAAAGCTCTCATTTATGGAGCTTTAGTTGAAGAACACGGTCCCTTAGTTCATTCTCGTATTGCTTGCACTTAATCGTTCCAGGTTCCTCACTTTCATCGTTCCTATCCCACTTCCCGTTTTCAACACGTGTTTTCTCTTCCGACCCCGACAGCATTAGGTTTCCGAGGTCTAGGGTATTGTTTATTTTCACGAGTTCGATTTCTCGACTGATCATGGGTATTAGCCGCATCTCGTTAATTCCACAGGCTCGGGGACTGAGTATTTGTGTTCGTCTTAATACACATACTGATTCACATCACACTATCAACTATCACGGATACACGCGATTAGGACCACATTGCTCCGTGTAGGGTTGTCGCCAATAAAGCCATCCGCCCGTAAAAACGGGAATAATTCACGTTAGTGCCAAGCATAGATGATCAGGCAAAGGCTAGGAATGAGAAGTATTAAAAGCCAATGGTTACCCAGTTGAACTTCCTCTAAAAATAGTAATCTCGTCAAGATGGTTTTCCGTGGTTTCGGATTTTCACACCAGGAAAATGTTGGGGCTGTACGTTAATTAAGGCCACGACTTTGATGTCTGCCCAGTACTTCCGCATGCGCTCTCGGTGACGTTATATCCGCTTCTGCGTCCATGCCTTTCCAGTTTTTTATTGTGGTTGTCTCGGAAATCCTGGAACGCTTTAAGTTTCTTCTTAAGTGGGACACGCTCCTTGATATCATTACGTGTGATTCCCACTTCTTCCAGCTCTCTATCCACCTCTATGAACCAAGCCCCTTTGGTTTTCTTCTGCTGAAAGAAAGAAAGTAATGATGCAGTTGGTCAGTCTTGTTGGGTGCATTCGTGCCACAGGCCCTTAAAAGATAACTCTTCTTTTCCGGATAGTATAGATAATCTTCTCTACGTGGGTGTATAGTTCGTTGTTATGCCCTCTTCTGTACTCCCCATTGTCTTCGACGAGACCTGATATCTTTCTCAAAATATTCCTTTCCTTGGCCTCCAGTTTCTCGATCAGGCCTTTGTTGCTCATTGCAAGACATTCTGAAGTGTATAAGACCTCTGGACGGATGACACTACCGTAATGCCTCAGCTTGGCTTTGAAAGATATGGACCTGTTGTTGTAAAGGCCCTTGCTTAAATGGTACGTTATTTCCATTTAGTTCGTCCGTAATTTAAAGGCTTGTCTCACTGTGAGCTCTCTGGGCGGCAGCTTGATATTAGTTTTTTAAAAAATATTTTCTCAATTTTATTTATTTATTTATTTATTTATTTATTTATTTATTTATTTATTTATTTATTTATTTACCACAGTAGCAGAAACAGAAAAAAGTGAAATGAACAATATATAAGAATCAGGGAAAACATTAGGCAAACTGAATCTCAAAGTTAATGCAAAGAAGATCATGGCAGTGTATAAACCCAGTGAAACACATGCAATAAAAGAATACGAAGATAGGCCGGGACAAGGTAGAGTAAGTAAACCCGTTTAATTACTTTGAAGTCCTGATTACCGACGATGGCAGAAGCATGTAAGAAAAAAGAGTAGCAAAGGAGAAGTTTCAAGATAAGAGATAATTGCTGGCTAACAAGCACAAAAGCATAGTAACAGGAAAGACCTTTGTAAAATCTTTTGTTTTAATTGAGCTTCTGTACGAGAATGAAGGTTGGACGTAAGGAGAGGGAGAGAAGGAAAAGATAAATGAAGCAGAACTGTAGATGTGGAGAATTAACCGGATGTCTTGCACAGTTATGAGAGGCAGTAATGAAGGAGTGTCAATAGAATTGTCGATAAAATGAAGATAAAGTACCTTGGCCACATTCTGCGGTACAACTTTCTTTGTAACATCTTTGAAACAAGAGGATGATTAAAAGAGTCTTACCGCGAGAACATACTGAAAACCATCTACTGAAAGAGTTGCTCAGAACTGAAGAAAGTAAATTAGAGAGAAGTCCGTGGCGTGCGTGTCGTCTCAAAATATCTAAAACTCAAAATATATGAGTGCCAGAGGACGGTTTAACAAGCCAGTTTGATCTGGACGATGAGTCTCAAAATATCCGAATTTCCAATGGTGGTACTGTTTTAAAATACCATGTATGTATACAATAACATTATATTACACACAAAGTAACACAAAAAGTTGCGAAATGGTTCATTGTTAGCACAATCCGGGACTGCATGCCTCTTCTAGTAATAGGACCTGCATCGTGAGGTGTGCCTGCCATATAGCCTCACACGAACATATACTACAGGGGGGTGAGGAGAGCCACGGATATTATGAACCCTCGCGAAGTTACGTCTAGTCCCATTTTTTAACAATAATACATAATTGTATTGGCTTAGCGTTCCACTAAATACTTTCACGACATTCGAAGTCGCCGAGATAGCGGAATGTAGTCCCGCAGGAATTCTTTTACGTCCCTGTAAATCTACCGACACGAGCTTGACGTATTTGAGCATCTTCAAATACCACCGGACCGAACCAGGATCGAACCTGCCAAGTTGGTGTCAGAAGGCCAGCGCCTCAACCGTCTGAGCCACTCAGCGCGGCCCTATTTTTAAATGCAACTGTGTTTTTTTATTTTTGGAATTTTCGCACCGACACAGAGAGGTGTTATTGCGACGATGAGATAAGAAAGGGCTAGGAGTGGGAAGGAAGCGGCCGTGGCCTTATTTAAGGTAGAGCCCAAGCATTTACCTGGTGTGAAAATGGGAAACCAGAGAAAACCATCTTCAAGGCTGCCGACAATGGGGTTCGAACCTATCTCCCGGATGCAAACTCACAGCTGCACGCCCTCTCCGCACGGCTTACAAAATTGTTCTCAAAACAACGATGCCTAAAATTTCCTCATATTTAGCTACGGACCTCTTAATTCTTTCGTCTGAATTACAATATATCTTTCTTCTCTTCGAACATTCGAGATTCATATCCATCTTGGCTATATGAAAATCAGATGTTTCTGATTATTGCTTCAAACAGGATACCAGCTACTTGAAGTGGCGGTGAGATATGTTTATCAGACATTTGAAATGAGAATTCCATCCCTCATTGGCATTGTGTCTTCGATGAGGTTTCCCATAACGATTCCACAGCTCAAGTGGCATTTGTGGATTGTCCAGCCACTGGCCGACGAAGTGGACGAGAAGATCTTCCAAATAAAATGAATCAAAATTCACCCTCACCGTAGCAAAGCAAGGGCACCCAGATGGTAAACATAAAAGTTGTTTTTTTTTTTTTTTTTTTTTTTTTTTTTTTTTTTTTTTTTTTTTTTTTTTTTGGGCTTTACGTCGCACCGACACAGATAGGTCTTATGGCGACGATGGGATAGGAAAGGCCTAGGAGTTGGAAGGAAGCGGCCGTGGCCTTAATTAAGGTACAGCCCCAGCATTTGCCTGGTGTGAAAATGGGAAACCACGGAAAACCATTTTCAGGGCTGCCGATAGTGGTATTCGATGTTTAGTTTTAAAACCCCTGTCACGTATGGAGTTACCTACATTTCTCGGTATTTGAAGGTGCTCAAATACGTCAGCCTCGTGTCGGTAGATTTACTGGCACGTAAAAGAACTCCTGCGGGACTAAATTTCGGCACCTCGGCGTCTCCGAAAACCGTAAAATAGTAGTTAGTGGGACGTAAACCAAATAACATTATTATTATTATTACATTTCTTATTTAAATGTCTGAAGAAAGTAGAAATTGACTGGAAAGGTAGGAGGCTCATATGGAAAATTTACATGAACCAGTGTACAAATGTAATGTTAAATGGATGTACAAGAATGGCAAGAATTAAGAAAGGAGTGAAGAAGGTTTGTCCACTCTCACTATACCTTTTCAATTTGTTTATTGAAGAAGCAATGTGTACTCTAAAGGAAAGTAAGGAATCCACAGCATTAGATTTGCTGATGACATTTCCACAGTAGCAGACTCTGAGAAGAAATTAAATAGAATGTCGACTGTTCTGTGTCATAGAATGAAATATTACAAACTTAAAATAAATAGTAAGAAAACCTAAATTTTAGTTGTGCTCAAAGATGGAAGGGGAGTTAATACAAACATAAGAATAGGAATTTCCAAAGTAGAACAAGTGCAACATTTCTGTTACTTAGAAAGTATTGAAGACAATAGATGCACCATGGAAATCAAAGAAGTATAGCCCTTGCTGAACAGGCCTTTCAAAGTAAGAGAGGTCTTTTAACAAACAAATATGTAAGTTTAGAAGCAAGAACGGCTTTTTGTAAAATCCTTTGTCTGGAGTGTGCTACTTTATGGTTGTGAGAACTGGACTACTGGGAAAAACGAAGAGATCCATGGGAAGCAAGTGAAATGTGGAGGAAAATGATGAGTGCATGCTGGACTGAAAAAATAAAGAGAAAAGACGAATCGCGATGTTCTAAAGGAAATCAATGAACAAAGGAGACTGATAAAGAATATGGAAAGAAGGACATAGTGTCTTCCTAGTAAACATCTTTGAAGGAAAAGTACTAGGATAGAAAGGGAGAGGAAGACATACTTGATGGGATGAAAAAACTAAAAGGAAGTGAGGGAACAGCAGGATTGAGAGGACACTGGCTGCAGCGACAAGCTTAGCCTTTAGTATATGGCGGTGATGGTGAGTAGCCGGCCCCGTGGTGTAGGTGCCTCTTACTCGGAGGTCTTGGCTTCGATTCCCGGCCAGGTCAGGGATTTTTACCTAGATCTGAGGGCTGGTTCGAGCTCCACTCAGCCTACGTGATTACAATTGAGGAGCTATCTGACAGTGAGATAGCGGCCCCGGTCTAGAAAGCCAAAAATAACGGCCGAGAGGATTCGTCGTGCAGACCATACGACACCTCGTAATCTGCAGGCCTTCGGGCTGAGCAGTGGTTGCTTGGTGGGCCAAGGCCCTTCAATGGTTGTAGTGCCATGGGGTAAGATGATGGTGAACTTATTTCTCTCGGCCACATATTTCTGTCAATTTGATATTCGGATATTTTGAGATTGCACCGAGAAATTCATGGCTCCAGCCAAGACCCCTGGCCTTTAAAAGAGTGCAATGTGATGGCGATGTTTAAAGTTTGTTTCATTGTCTCGTACAGTTCTAAGGTGAGTAATTTGACACGGGTAATTAATTTCCTATTAAGTGTAGGTGATTTTTATTGCTTCCCACTCACATCATTATAGCGTTGCGCAACGCCATTCGTTGACTATAGTACGGTCCGCAACAATACTGCGTCGTAACATTTAGCAACCAACCTGACAAGTACTTCACAGCATTGTCGTGGAAAAATGAAGTCCAAATAGTGGACCTTGTAAGGCTTTTAACCGACGATCAAAGGAATACATGAAATTACAGAAATTTCAAATCAAAAATCCATCCACAGTTTTCATGTAACATACTCCCTGATGTTAACCGATAATCGTAGTTATTATTTCCTTCTACTAGTTCTTCGCGTTTCGCCTATTTTAGACCACCAGAAACAATTTGTATGCTGCTTAGTACTTGCTTATTGCGCGAGAACTTCCTCATTCTTTCTTCCCTGTTTTCTGATTGTAGCCTACCTTGTTCTTCGTGCAACCACTTGAATTCTCCAACCTTCATTTAAAACACATCTTTATTCTAGATCTTTTTTAGATTGATTCCAACTTTCTTGATGTCCTTCCTTGTTTCCTAAATCCATTTTGCAATCACTTTTAGTTTGCTGAAGGTTTTCTCAGTCTCTTACTCTAAAGAGAGGGGCTGCTTGGCCGAGGCGGTAAAGGCGTGCTCGGTTCGCCCGGAAGGACGTGGGTTCGAATCCCCGTCAGGGGTGGAAGACTTTACCTTTCACTCCTCCAAGGGCCTTCATGGCCTGTACGGAGGTGTCTTTATCTTACTCTAAAGAAGAGTTCATAGAACTTCAGTCTCCTCTTGTGTAACGTATCTGTAATCTTCTTCACTTTTTGTGTAAATCTTTCTCTTTTTTCTTTTTATCCATGTACCATGAGAGCCTCTGTGACTCAGGTGACAGCGCGCCAGCCTCTCACAGTTGGTTCAAAACCCGTCACTCCATGTGAGATTTGTGCTGGATAAAGCGGGAGGGGGACGGGTTTTTCCCCAGTAGTCCGGTTTTCTACGTCATCTTTCATTCCAGAAACACTTTCTAATATCATTTAATTTCATATGTCAGTCATTAATCATTGCCCCATAGGAGTACGACAGGCTTCGGCAGCCGACACAGTTCTTATCCTCGCCGCTAGATGGGACTCTACTCACTCTATTCCTGATCCTGATGAAACTGGGACAGGTTGTAGATTTTCATTGTCATGCAAGTACCATCTGTTCTCCTCTCCGGTACGAATATTTTCCTTAAGGTGGATCTTTCTTTCTTCTGTATTTCTCTAGTTATCTACTTCCCCTTCATTTTTCGGTATGAGACATTCAACTAAACATTAAAACAAATAATCGGGCAAATATGGTTTTCCGTGATTTTGTATTCTCCTGCACTAAAGCTAATGCAGAAAAAGTTCCTAACATAGGCCGCGGCTAACAACCCTCTCAACTTCTCCGAACATCTCCTTCAAAGTATCACGTCTCCTTGGCCTGAGAGACGAGGTTACCATCTAGGAGACCCGCCGTCCCCTTCAGGGAAGGAACAAAACGTTTTAGTGGTAGTAGAGTCATCCAACGGGTAGGAATAAAAATCACATGGTTCGGTTCGGTCATGTTGATGATGTGTTCACAGACGCAAGTAGAATACGTATCACGTGATGGGAATAGTTGATAGAGTGCATTACAAGGTCATCCAGTTAACTCAGAACCGGCACTTAGGCGAGCGGCACGAGAGCAGCTAGAACGACTGCTTCATACACTCTAATGCTGAACATGAAAATCTGTAGCCTGTTTCCAGTCATTCGACCGGGACAGGAATGGAATGAATGAAGCTTCATCTAGTAGCGAGAATAGGAATTGTGCCGGTTGCCGAAACCTTTCACACTCCCTATGGGGCAACGATTAATGGCCGACAGACGAAACGAAATTATATTGGAGAGTATTGCTGGAATGAATGATGGCAGGGAAAACCGGAGTATCCGGAGAAAAACCTGTCCTGCCTCCGCTTTGTCCAACACATATCTCACAAATTTGAATCACGGAACCCAGCGGTGAGAACCCGGCGCTGGCACCTGGAGGCTCTACTCTAAAGTATCACAAACCGAAAATCTCGTCATGAAGATGTTCTTCGTGAGCAGAGGAGACTTTCTGGCACTCCATTATTGGGTTTTGAAAACTGTCTCTCTTATCACGCAAAATAGATTTCGTTGCTGGAAACACCGTTCCATAACAACTGATATGATGGGAGGAAATCTACCAGTCATTTAGGAGGCTCCGGTTTCCTTGCCAGTGCCTAGAATATCTTTGTATTTAATAGGGTTGGAAAATTTGTAATCTGCTGATCTGTCACCATTACCAGCAGGCAATATTACAGTCTTAACTTCACACTCCCACCCGTTGGCTGAACAGTCATGGCCTACCAAGCGACTGCTGCTCAGCCCGAAGGCCTGCAGATTACGACGTGTCGTAATATGTTCTGAAAATTAAAAATTAACGGAAACAATTAAATAATATCCTAATTAATAGCTTCAAAAGGCAAAACGAGGCACCATAGTAACAAGTTTTCAGGTCTGCACATTGTAGCTCTCCACGAATCCCTGTCTACTGCTAATCTCTTCATTTTGACGTAGCTTCTTCTTTTTTTCCCTTATATTGGCCATCATATGAAACCTTTCCCGTCCTATTCATCTCTTTCGGCTATTACTTCGAGGCAATAAGTCATAAAATGCAGCAAAGGCTGAAAAGGGCAAAACAACAAATGGCCCTGCCATTCCCAAATATGCCCAAACATATATATCTCTCTCTTTCATATGTCAACCTAGCAAATAAGACATTTTGTCAAACATCCACGTTATACGTCGACAGATGCAGAGTGGGTCTCGGCTGGTCCGTGGTCCAACAGCTCTGCACTCCGACCGACCAACCGAGCAGAGGAAGGGTGGCCACTGTTCTACCGTGGCTGTACGCCTCTGTATTCGGCAGACGGGAAAGGGCTGGACCTCACGGCTGGTCCCCATCGTCGGATGTCCTGAGAATGGTTTTCCGTGGTTTTCCATTCGACTGCACTAAGGTGAATGCCGGGACAGTTCCCCCAGTATAGGCCACGGCCGTCAACCCCACCCCCCTTCCCCAACCTTCTCCGCGCATCTCCTTCACCGTAACAAATCTTCTGGACTGAGAGACGGCGTCACCGTCTAAGAGCCCCCCCCTCCCCGTTCAGGGGAGGAATAAAAACATAGTAGTAATAGTAGCCACATAATATTAATTTATTACTTATTTAACCTGTTTACTCTCCAGGGTTTGTTTTTCTCTCGGACTCAACGAGGGATCCGACCTGGACTGCCTCAAGGGCAGTGTCGTGCAGCGAGAGACTTTAGGTCGGGGAGATACGACTGTGAAGTAGGACCAGTACATCGCCCAGGTGGCCTCACCTGCTGTGCTGAACAGGGGCCTTGTGGGTGGGGGGATAGGAAGTCAGAAGGGATAGACAAGAAAGAGGAAGGGAGCGGCCATGGCCTTAAGTTCGGTACCATCCCGACATTTGCCTGGAGGAGAAGTGGGAAAACCACGGAAAACCACTTCGAGGAGTGGCTGAGGTGGGAATCAAACCCCCTCTACTCACTTCACCTCTCGAGGCTGAGTGCAGCCCGCTCCAGCCCTCGTACCAGTTTTCAAATTTCGTTGTAGAGCCGGAAATCGAACACGGGCCTCCGGGAGTGGCAGCTAATCACACACACCACTACACCTTAGAGGCAGACTGCTGTGTTGTTTAACCATATGAAAACTGGAAGCAACTAAGTTAGATTATAGGCTGATATCTCTGCAGATGAGTGCTGTAAACGTGGTGAAGTGTAACAGGGGGTCAGGCGCCCTAAATTTTCCACTGGAAAGAAGCCAAATAAATAAATAAATAAATAAATAAATAAATAAATAAATAAATAAATAAATAAATAAATAAATAAATAAATAAATAATATATAACCCAATCTAGCAAGGTGCTGTGAAGTTTGGTTGACATAACTGTGAGTTTGCATTCGGGAGATAGTGGGTTCGAATCCCACTGTCGGCTGCCCTGAATGTGGTTTTTCGTGGTCTCCCGTTTTCACATCAGGCATTTCATTTAAGGCCACGGTCACTGCCTTCCAACTCCTAGGCCTTTCCTATCTCATCGTCCCCATAAGATCTATCTGTGTCGGTGCGACATAAAGCAAATCGTAAAATAATAATATTAATAATCTTATAATGCTCTTCCTTCCTTTATTTTCCTTTAGACTGGTCACGCCTCTTAGCCCAGAAAATGAACCTTACCGTACTGAAGGAATGTTTATTTGCGTGTCTTATTTACGCACTGCTATAGTAGGCTGTAATGTATTCAAGGTGCATTTTCCTCTACTTATAAGCATAGGAAAATTAACACATCGAAAGAATTTTAATTTTTTTTGCTAGTTGCTTTACGTCGCACGGACAGAGATTGGTCTTATGGCGACGATTCGATAGGAAAGGGCTAGGAGTGGGAAGGAAACGGCCGTGGCCTTAATTAAGGTACAGCCCCAGCATGTACCTGGTGTGAAAATGGAAACCACGGAAAACCATCTTCAGGGCTGCCACTATCTCCAGGGTGCAAGCTCACAGCTGCGAGGTCTAACCGCACAGCTAACTCACCCAGTGAAAATTATTTTGATTGGCTGCATCTTATCTACGTGTGGCTGGGAGACGTGACCAGTCTTAAGGAAAAGAATGGATAGGAAGAGCATTGTCAAATAGGCGGTATTGTTTCTCTCAGTGACGTATAGCAACTCGTAAAGAAAACACGTGCAGTAGAGGAACATGAAAGTTAACTCCATTAACGCCTTAGGGAAAAAATCCATTAGTTTCTTCCACATAGTATTTTTATAGCAATAAGTGGTGTTGATAACTATCACTAATAACCTTAAATGCTGAATAGCACATTTCATGTTGTACAAAATTCAACTCACAGAATATTTTCAGCTTCAAAGGAGACAAGTGTTTCTTCGTGAAACTGAGAAATTTGTACAATAGAATTTCGGGTAATAGAGGAATAAATATAGGCAAACAATAGGACAGATAACCAGGAAATTGAAGTTACTGAAAAGTCAAGTAATATAGGTTCGACTATCTTGAATTCTACAAGTATCAGCCGTTCCGCGAATCACCTGTATTTTTTGCTGGCATGGCGCTCTGGCTCGTAACGGTCCAACTACAGCACTGAGTAACCTGCCCGTCGACTTGTCAGATTTTCCTTCTAGGAAGAGGTGGGTGTGTTGGGATTTCGTTTCCTTCTTACCTCGGGGCTCAGACGTGCGGAGTTCCTGCTCTTTTGTTTCAAACATTCATAATAATACAATTGAATGAACCAAAATTAAACCGCTTATTGCATTGTTTTCAGACCAATAGACGTGACATCATTATTGAATTCTTTGTGGCGGATATTCCTTCCTTGTGAGATCATGAGACAGTGTTGAGGCGGCTGACGTTGAGCTACTGTCAAGGCTGAGTGAGAAGAGAAAACTCCGTGTTTGGACGATCACCCTGTGACCTTCAGTCAATGGACAGAGAAGCTGGCTCACAGTTCAGGTGCGACTGCAAGTGATATTGTGTAGTGACGTCATGTGCCTTACATGCTGGAGGTTCCTCTGCTCCGGGGATGACACAGAGAGCACGTGAGTACCCAATTTAACATCTTACGTCACCTGACTTGGTGACCACCGGTCATTGGTTGTTATTGAGGTGACCATTAGTGAAACTGAGGACACGTTCAAGGTGGTAGGCATTTTTCAACCTGTAACCCTAGCATAACCAAGGTAGTTTTCGCCGTGCATTACCAATTATTAACGCTCTGTGGGGGGGGGGGGGCGCAGACGAAGAATACACCCACGGGATCCCCTGCCTGTCGTAAGAGGCAGGTAAAATGGGCGACCAAGGGAAAATGACATTAGAACAATGAGATAACTTGTGAATAGTAGCATTACGTGAGGAACACCATAGGAGCAGTACCATAATGCGAGGAACACTACGGATCTGGGTGGTGCTTGTGATGTCATCGCATGCATTCCACAGGTCGCTTCCACTGTGTACAGAATGAGCCTGCGCTATCTATGGGTAGTACCACTTATGAGTCTACGTTGCCTATGATTAGTACCTCGATGTGAGAAACAACTCAGGTATGGCTGGCACCCGTGATTAGTACCAGTATGTGAGAAACACCTTGGGTATGGCTGGCACCCGTGATTAGTACCAGTATGTGAGAGACACCTCGGGTATGGCTGGCACCCGTGATTAGTACCAGTATGTGAGAGACACCTCGGGTATGGCTGGCACCCGTGATTAGTACCAGTATGTGAGAAACACCTCGGGTATGGCTGGCACCCGTGATTAGTACCAGTATGTGAGAAACACCTCGGGTATGGCTGGCACCCGTGATTAGTACCAGTATGTGAGAAACACCTCGGGTATGGCTGGCACCCGTGATTAGTACCAGTATGTGAGAAACACCTCGGGTATGGCTGGCACCCGTGATTAGTACCAGTATGTGAGAGACACCTCGGGTATGGCTGGCACCCGTGATTAGTACCAGTATGTGAGAGACACCTCGGGTATGGCTGGCACCCATGATTAGTACCAGTATGTGAGAAACACCTCGGGTATGGCTGGCACCCGTGATTAGTACCAGTATGTGAGAAACACCTCGGGTATGGCTGGCACCCGTGATTAGTACCAGTATGTGAGAAACACCTCGGGTATGGCTGGCACCCGTGATTAGTACCAGTATGTGAGAAACACCTCGGGTATGGCTGGCACCCGTGATTAGTACCAGTAACTTATGTGAGAGACACCTCAGGTATGGCTGGCACCCATGATTAGTACCAGTATGTGAGGAAAACCATGGGCATGAGTTGTCTGAGAGTAGTACTATTATGTGAGGAACACCTCAGGTATGGCTGGCACCCTTGATTAGTCCCACTATGTGAGGGATTCCATAGGTTTGCGTTGTTTATGTGCGAAACACCATGGGTTTGTGTTACCTGTGAGTGGTGCCATTGTGTGTGAAATACATGGGTGTACATTACCTGGGTTTAATACCATTGTAGGAGCAACACCGTGGTTCTGCTTTACTACTGATTTCTGCCATTATGGGGGGCCGATGACCTAGCTGTTAGGCTCCTTTAAACAACAAACATCATCATCATTACCAATTAGGTGCCCCCCACCTGAGAAGCCCGTTAAGAAAATTGGTTTTCATTTCTTTGCTTTATTCTCAGTCACAAGTCAGGTACATGCATATTGTATTAGATGTGATTCATTCAAAACTTCATCAGTTACCCTTTCGATTGAACTTTCACGAACCCGTAACTTCGGCATGCTTTCTCACTTATCATAAACACAATACCACCAGTAATAACAATGGTATATAAAATATCAAAGAAGCAAGGAAGAAACTATTATTGAGTCACCCATTGTAGAAATGTGTTAAAAAGCAAAGGAGAAAAACACCACAAGAACAGTCGGTCCCTACTCCCTAGAATTACCGACGGGCAGCCTCATTGGCCCACAAGCTATCTATTACGATTACCGAAATGTTATTTTAATTGTTCAGTACGTATCCTAGTTTGTAATATATTTAAGACTAACTCGTTTTTTGAAGTAGGCCTGTATATATGAATATTATTAAAAATATTCAAGAAACAGAAAGTTACCTGTGGGCCTGTTAGACCCCCGGTGGTATTGCTGAGGTTAAAAGAGGGCAGCTCGATAAATTATTTTTCTGTAAGACAAGGGCCAACTCCCAACAAGTTTGCTCGCATATACCGCAAGTTTCCAGTTCTTTTAAATGTCGTTCATGTACAGTAACTGACTTAAGTATTAATAATTAAGTATTGCGTGACCTTAAAGATTGATAATCATGAAAACGGGGTGACATGTTGACAAAATAATCAGTTATCAGTCATTGGATTAATTACATTTTGTGGCTTCTTGTAGTTTTCCGAGCAAACCTGATTTATTTATTTATTTATGCTAATTTTATTTGATATTCGGGGACTGGTTGACGGAATGTGAGAGGTTTTGTTTCTCGTCCAATTCAGTTAACCAGAGCGCTGAGCTCCACATTGCTCGCTATTCCTAAGCATAAATCCTCAACCTACAACAATTCCTTCACTGTTGTGGCCAGCCGTGAATGGAACTTCCTTCCGCAGGAGGTCAGAGGGATATCAAACCACGGAAGACTTAAAAGTATGTGTTCAAAATATCTCTATGAAATGAGCTCGTAGTGCGGCAGTCTTCTTCTTCTCCTTATTTTTTCTTCTTCTCCTCCTCCTCCTCATGGTCCTTCTTCTTCTTCTTCTTCTTCTTCGATTTCTTCTCCTCATGGTTCTTCTTCTTCTTCTTCTTCTTATTATTATTATTATTATTATTATTATTATTATTATTGTTACGGAGATATCCGTGGTAGGTAGAGGTGAAAGAAGGTGCGGGTGTGAATGGGTTTCAAGCTACGAAATTAACGTGCAATGTAAAATTAATTTAAAATTTAACTAGGTTATATTTTCTTTTCAAAAACAAGAGATAACAATCATAACAGGTACAGAGTAGCAAAAATGTAGGTACAATATTACTGGATTCGGGCTCAGTGCCCTTACTTCATAACTCTTGGGCCATCAGCCCCGCCTTACTCCAAAAAAATTTTAGCCAAGGGGCAGAAAGCCCCATTCATGCCCAGGAGCACTGGCTCCAAACATTACACATAAAGCCTGCACGAGGCATACAGAAACAAATTTCAAAGAGCGATCCGCTCTCAAAATTGTAAGCCTATCACAAGGCCACACCAAACTCTACCTTCAAGCTGTCCTTCTAAGGACGTATTCACAGGGGTAAAATACCCAACCTACGGAGGTCTATTACATGAAAAGAAGGTTGATTACATGACCTCTAAAATAACAATTTGAGAGGAGGCGATCTTGCCCTCCTAATACACTTTGTTTTTAAAACCTAATCTGGCTCTGGGCCGCTAACGCAAGGGCTAATCCCATACTACAGAGGTGACTTAGAGAAGAACACTTTACATTACATAAACGAAGAATAGTTTAAAAAAAATAAGTTCACCTCAAAACAAATGTGAGTGGGAGCTCGAGAGGGTTAGCACTCTCTATCCCAATATGTAGCTTTACAAAAAAAGATGAAAAGAGTAATTACATTTTAGGAAAAGGTTACATGATGGAAATGCTTCGAACCCGCCGCGAGTGTTAAACTGCCGACCTAGCAAGAAAAGAAGTAATTAATAGGCCATTACCTGGTGTTGAACGGCTGAAGAAGAAAGAGGCACTTCCCGCCTCCTGCTATGTACTTAATACACTGAAAGATGGAACAGAAGTGGCCCGGAGACCCTAAAATCAGCAGTTTATATACTCTCGCGGAAGTTTCTAGGCGTTAGGGGAATGAAAACACCCGCCCACAATGTTTTTATTGGATAGGACCCCGCAATCGATTCAAGTTGGGGGAAGATACATCTGATTGGATAGAAATTAATTTAAGAAATTCGGGATTGGCTACATGCAAAACAAGGGGAAAGAGAGGGGTATACAGCCAACTTAAACAATAACAGAAAGAAATTTAGCAAAGAACAAACATTTGAAATAAAAATTTCTTCAACAAAATAGTTCTTTGACTCCGCACTAGGTTGCACTATTGTTGATCTTCAGTAGTGTCCTCTAGAAGAGAAAGTTCACACTTCTTACTTCAAGCGAAACAAAAACACATCAAAAGTGACACAGTTCAAAAACTCAAAATTTTCCACGTGGTGACATCTTCTGAGAAAGTAGAGAATTAATAGAATAGATAAAGTTCAACCTTCCTCCAGAAGAGGAGTTTCAACTGGCGCAACTTTTAAATAAACGGTGTAGAGGTGTACCGCCCGGTACAGACCTCCCCCCCCAAAAGTTCCTCCAGGGGTGACACATGAAATCAGTTTGAAACAAAGTCCAAGTAATGATGTTGATACGAAGATAGATAGCAGAAGCATTTACAAGATTTCTTAATTCAGTTTCAAAATATTGTTGTTGCAGGTGAATGAAAGTCTTTATGTTTGTAGAATTTGAATTTCTGAAGATAAACTTTTAATACTTAAAGGTGAAGAAAAATTTTGCAATGTCCACCAAATATTGTTGTTGAATTCCCAAGTGTAGTTATTGCTTATGGTGACTGTCCATGTAGTTGATGTAGATTGAGTCGGATGGCCAGACCGGCCGTTGCAGCTTGCGTCCAACGGAGGCCGCTCGGACCCCTCAAGTACCCTGAGATACCGCTCGCCCGCACTATGAGGGGAGCAGAGGAGTTGAAGTACGCCGCGCCCGCGGTAAACAGATACAGGCTGCGGGCATGTAGCAGGTCGTGCGCCGCACATCAGCCTTGGCCGGGAGGAGAGCTCCGGCTCGCCGTTCACATGTCGTCCTCGCTGGAGAGGAGGGGGCCCATCCCCCTCCCCAGTCGCTGCACGGCGCTGCGCGGCTGCGGGGGCGCTGAAACATTAAAGCTAGGCGGCAGAATTGTGTTGGACTATCATCTTCTTTGAGGGTACAGGCTTGTGGAGAGGTTGAGGGGCCAGCGGCGTGTAGATATCCATGGCATTTACTATTATGAAGCCACAGTGTAAGGTGGAGCAGGAGACGGGAGCGTGGTAATGGCCGTGGCAAGAACAGGATGGCAGTTTAACGGGTCGGGGCAGGTTTTACACAAGGCTTACATCTAAAACCAAAATATTACAGAAGGGGCAGAATGCCTTAAAAGTGAAACACAAAAAAAATATAACCTTCATATCCTTTCAAAATAATATGAAGCAAGTTAACACAGAAATTACACCGGTTTCACCTGGGCCAGGTGAACTCTAAATATCCTCTCGGTGGCTGGATTACTCAGCAATAAGGTAACCGGCGTAAGAAAATCGAGAATGATACAAGGCCCATGAAATCTGGGGGCAAGCTTGCCCACGGGAACAAAATTTTTGACCATAACCTGGTCACCTACCTTCAAAGTGGTGGGTCTCCGTCCACGATCATACCTTTCCCTAACCTTTTCATGAGACACTTTAAGATTGGCTTTAGCCTTCTTCCAAAGATCTTTAATGTTATCCGGATCTATTGTCTCGGGTAGAATGTCATTCAAAGACCAGAGGTTAGAGAGCGGCGAGTTGGGAACAAACTTGAACATCAAAGAAGCTGGAGTAAATTTGTGTGATTCATGGACCGCCGAATTCAAAGCAAAAGCTAACCAATGCAGGGACGTGTCCCACCTAGAATGATCTTCATGATGATAGGCAATAAGTGCGGACCTGAGATTACGGTTAACCCGTTCAGCCAGAGATGGTTGAGGGTAATAAGCGGAAGTAGTTACATGAGAGATGGACAAGTCAAAACAGAATTTACGAAATAAATTAGATGTAAAAGCCTTAGCATTATCAGATACAATGTATTGGCACGGACCAAAAGAAGCGAAAATAGAATTTAAGCAAGTAATGGTTGACTGAGCGGTAGCCAGCTTAGTCGGAAATAACCAGGAAAATCTTGTAAAACCATCTACACACACAAAGGTGAACTTGTTGGCATTACCCTTTGACTGGGGGAAGGGTCCCACATAATCAATATACAGGCGTTCCATGGGGCGCGACGCTTGATGAGAAGACAAAAGGCCTACTTTAGTGGACATGGTGGGTTTACTGATCAAACAAGATTTACAAGCTTTTACAAGTTCCCGAATTTCACCGTCCATACCTTTCCATATGAACATTTCACGAATCTTTTCACGAGTTTTAAAGATTCCAAGATGCCCCCCCAATGGGGTCTCATGATAGTATTTGAAGATCATAGGTACAAGAACCGCTGGAACAACAACTTTCATCAACTTATCATGCCTCGAAGGGCAACATAAAACACCATTCCTCAGAACATAAGGGACGACATGTTCCCCAGAAGAAAGGGTTTCCATTATCGGAGCCAGCGTAGGATCTTCACGTTGGTATTTCTCAATATCCCTAAAAAGCATGGGAGCATCTGTTAAGATGGCATTAACACCAGATAGTATGGACTCAGAAGGTGATGAACTGTCGACCGGTTCGTGGGTCTCTACGTCGTTATGAAACATACGGCTGAGTCCATCAGCAACAACATTTTCGGTACCTCTGATATGTCTAACATCAAACTGGAAGGCGGAAATACGAATAGCCCAGCGGGCTATACGACCAGTACGACGCGGCCTACCTAAGACCCAGCTTAAGGCTTGATTATCTGTCTCCAGGTCGAATTTAACGTGTTCCAGATAGAGACGGAACTTTTCTAAGGCAAATAAGACTGCCAAACCTTCGAGCTCATAGATGGAATACTTGGCTTCTTGAGCCGACAATGTCCTAGACGCATAGGCGATGGGTCGCCTCCCTAGTTCAGTCTCTTGAAGAAGGACTGCAGCTACAGCTGACGACGACGCATCCGTTTGGACGATGAATTTCTTCGAGAAATCAGGCATAGCAAGTACAGGGGCATTACAGAGAGCTAATTTAAGATCTTCGAAAGCGGCTTGTTGAGAAGGTCCCCACTCGAATTTGATGCCTTTCCTACGAAGAAGGTTTAAGGGCGCCGCTCTATTAGCGAAGTTAGGAATAAACTTCCTGAAGAAATTCACCATACCAATGAATCTAGCGATACCTTTGATGTCCTTAGGAGGTTTAAAATCACGGATGGCCTGTGTTCTAGAATGATCGACTGCTACACCATCAGGTGACACAATATGCCCTAGGAATGACATAGAGGGCTTAGCAAAGGCAACCTTGGACAACTTGACAGTTAACCCAGCCTTACGAAGGCGATTCAGAACTTCTCGCAGATGATCTAGATGTTCTTCAAAAGTCTCGGAAAATACGACGACATCATCCAAGTAGTGATATAAGTACTCAAATTTGATGTCGGAGAAGACCCTATCTAGTAGCCTAGTGAGCACAGCTGCCCCGGTGGGGAGCCCGAAAGGCACGCGGTTGTATTCATATAAATTCCAGTCCGTGGCAAACGCTGTAAGATGTTTAGACTCTTCGGCAAGGGGAATTTGATTATAGGCCTGATTCAAGTCCAAGATGGTGAAGAACTTGGCCTTACGAAACCATGAAAAGCAAGAATGAAGGTCGGGAAGGGGCACAGATTGCAACACCACCTTCCGATTGAGAGCCCTGTAATCAATGACAGGCCTGAAGCCTCCTTGGGGTTTCGGGACTAGAAAAATAGGCGAAGAATACGCTGACTTAGAGGGCCTAATAATACCATCCTTCAACATCTGATCGATGATTTCTTTCAGAGCCTTCATTTTAGGTGGAGATAGCCTATACGGTGGAAAACGGACAGGAATCGAGTCCGTGACCTCAATTTTGTATTCAATAAGGTCAGTAACACCAAGAGTATCAGAGAACACCTCGGGAAACGACTGACACAGTTTGCGAATACTATCAGCCTGCTCCTCAGGTAGATGTCTAAGGTCTAACAACATCTCATCCTGGGTAGGCGAAATAGATGAACATGATACAGAATTACACTTTAACAAGGGAATTCTACAATTGGACGCAAATTTGAATGTGCACGACCTACTCTGGAGATCGAGCACAAGACCAGTGTGAGAAATGAAGTCCGCTCCCAATATGATGGGGCAAGACAAACGCTTGGCCACAAACAATTTGATCTTCCATGTAAATTTAAAAACCCGAATTTTGACATGTAAGGAACCTAGAATTTCTAATGGAGATGAATTAGCCGAAACATATTTAACAGGAGATGAGTCATAGTCAGGGAGTTTACAAACAGATTTCAATTTAGAATACCAATCAGCCGAAATAATGGAACAAACACTGCCTGAATCTAAGAGAGCTGTTATAGGCTCGTTATTTAACTCAATCTTAAGAAAAGGAACAGGTGCGGGGGTATCCGCCGCAATCCTAAGACACTCTTTAGGGCATTCAAAAGATGAATTTGAAGGCTGGTCGTTCTCTGCATTTACAACCTGTTTACTAGGGGCTGAGCCTCGGGAAGATGGATTAGTCGACTCAACCGATGCCACTAGTCACTTTTTATTATTGGCATAGGTGGAATTGGCACCAGAAGTTGAGCAGGAGGGGGTGCTATTTGAGTTTGGGCAATTTTCGGCGATATGTGAGAAGGCCCCACACTTAAAACAGCCTTGTGATGAACCAGCTCCATTATTTGCCCTACTAGACTTGATCAGAGGACACTTATTGCGCAGATGGTCAGGCGACCCGCAAGCATAACATTTACGAGGGGTGACTGATCGGCGAGGTGGAAGCCGAGTATTACTAAAGGAAGGCGGGGGTTCTTTTGCCACACGCAAGGAATCGGCATACCTAACTCCTTCCGCAGAGACGGCTAATGCTTCCAGTTCAGAGAAGGTTTGCGGGCACGCCGCGAAACACAAATATGACCTGTAGGGTGGTGAAATCCCTTCGATAATAGCTTGCACGATCTGATCCTCAGGGAAGTGGAGAGCAAACACCCTAGTATAAAACTTAATATCTTGGATGAAGTCTGCCAGGTTTTCATCCAAGCACTGTACCCGATAATAGTATTTCTGAATAAGAGATGACCTCGCGCGGGCAGGAATAAAATTTGCAAGCAGATGTGCATGGAAATCTTCGATAGATGACTGTTCAGCTATGGCTCTTACTATTTTATCTGAGAGAACCCCAATAGCATACGGATAGATAATTTGCAAAATCTGACAAGGGGAAAGAGAAAACACAAGAGCGTGATCCTGAAATTCCACTAAAAATCTTAAAAATGAAATTACTTCACTGGTGGTGTTGACAGAAAACTTAGAGATACCTCTTAGCAACATTGCCAATGGATGAGGCAAGCTACTAAACCCGGGTGACATAGTAGGTAAAGGTTTCAATGGCAAAGAAGTTAATTCAGAACGGATGTTACCCAACGATGCACGGCGTTCAGACTCGTTGTCCAATGGGGCAGAGATAGTTTGAGCAGCAACGGTTATCCTATTAACTTCTCCCTTGGGAGGCGCTTCCTCACTGCCTGCATTCACTATGGTGGGTTGATCAGATTTGGGAGGAGCCTCCCCCGTTAACAATAGAGTGACTTTACTAGACAATTCAGAAATAGTTTCAAGGAGCGTATTAGCTTCCTTCCTCTGAACGTCATTCACCTTTAGAGACAACAGATCATTAACTCTATTTGAAAAGTGATACAGCCTGCCTTGCACACGCTTAATTTGGTTAGGAGACGGATCATTTTCATCAAAAAAGCTGACTACAGATGCTAGCCCAGTAATATTCTCGACGATCGTGGAAAGAGAGTCATCAATTTCTTTCTCTCCCAAATTGGGGATGGAAATGGGCAAATCAAGGGACTCTCTAAGCTTGTTAGTGTCTATTGCAACCGTGCCTCCAGATTGAACGTTTCTGATAGTTAACTCGTATATCAACTCCTCTTTGCGCAAATAGTTAAGGAGGAGAACATCGCGAGGGCCGGACATGATGACAGAACAATTTAAAAAAAAACTCAAAAAATTCCAGCAACTGAGAAAATTGTTAGAGTTCGAATTAAAGCAATGTTTAGCCGTCAAAAGGGGCTAAATTGAGACCCATTCAACCACGCTCTGCTACCACTTGTTACGGAGATATCCGTGGTAGGTAGAGGTGAAAGAAGGTGCGGGTGTGAATGGGTTTCAAGCTACGAAATTAACGTGCAATGTAAAATTAATTTAAAATTTAACTAGGTTATATTTTCTTTTCAAAAACAAGAGATAACAATCATAACAGGTACAGAGTAGCAAAAATGTAGGTACAATATTACTGGATTCGGGCTCAGTGCCCTTACTTCATAACTCTTGGGCCATCAGCCCCGCCTTACTCCAAAAAAATTTTAGCCAAGGGGCAGAAAGCCCCATTCATGCCCAGGAGCACTGGCTCCAAACATTACACATAAAGCCTGCACGAGGCATACAGAAACAAATTTCAAAGAGCGATCCGCTCTCAAAATTGTAAGCCTATCACAAGGCCACACCAAACTCTACCTTCAAGCTGTCCTTCTAAGGACGTATTCACAGGGGTAAAATACCCAACCTACGGAGGTCTATTACATGAAAAGAAGGTTGATTACATGACCTCTAAAATAACAATTTGAGAGGAGGCGATCTTGCCCTCCTAATACACTTTGTTTTTAAAACCTAATCTGGCTCTGGGCCGCTAACGCAAGGGCTAATCCCATACTACAGAGGTGACTTAGAGAAGAACACTTTACATTACATAAACGAAGAATAGTTTAAAAAAAATAAGTTCACCTCAAAACAAATGTGAGTGGGAGCTCGAGAGGGTTAGCACTCTCTATCCCAATATGTAGCTTTACAAAAAAAGATGAAAAGAGTAATTACATTTTAGGAAAAGGTTACATGATGGAAATGCTTCGAACCCGCCGCGAGTGTTAAACTGCCGACCTAGCAAGAAAAGAAGTAATTAATAGGCCATTACCTGGTGTTGAACGGCTGAAGAAGAAAGAGGCACTTCCCGCCTCCTGCTATGTACTTAATACACTGAAAGATGGAACAGAAGTGGCCCGGAGACCCTAAAATCAGCAGTTGATATACTCTCGCGGAAGTTTCTAGGCGTTAGGGGAATGAAAACACCCGCCCACAATGTTTTTATTGGATAGGACCCCGCAATCGATTCAAGTTGGGGGAAGATACATCTGATTGGATAGAAATTAATTTAAGAAATTCGGGATTGGCTACATGCAAAACAAGGGGAAAGAGAGGGGTATACAGCCAACTTAAACAATAACAGAAAGAAATTTAGCAAAGAACAAACATTTGAAATAAAAATTTCTTCAACAAAATAGTTCTTTGACTCCGCACTAGGTTGCACTATTGTTGATCTTCAGTAGTGTCCTCTAGAAGAGAAAGTTCACACTTCTTACTTCAAGCTAAACAAAAACACATCAAAAGTGACACAGTTCAAAAACTCAAAATTTTCCACGTGGTGACATCTTCTGAGAAAGTAGAGAATTAATAGAATAGATAAAGTTCAACCTTCCTCCAGAAGAGGAGTTTCAACTGGCGCAACTTTTAAATAAACGGTGTAGAGGTGTACCGCCCGGTACAATTATTATTATTATTAGCGTATGATGTGTACATGACAATCAAAATATACAAATATAATACAAAATATACAAGTTGGTGACAGCATGAGGACTTCACTTTTATATTTTAATGTCCAACTTTTTTATCCATGTAATCACTTCTGGTGTTACTTCAAAAAATTCCTCCACAGAGCCAGGAAATGCACGTAGGGGGCACTCTTGAACTATGTGCTTGACAGACTACACTTGAGCACTACAGTCACAGCAGGGAGAATCTACCCATCCCCACACATGTAAGGCTGCGCTAGTCCTACCGACACAACATCGGATCCTGTTCAGGGTTGACCAAACAGCACGGGGCAGACTAAAGCCAGCCAGTTTCATGCTGGGGTCGGAGATATCACATAAGCCACTGGGTGATGACATCCTCCACTCTTCTCTCCAGGCATTCCTGGGATTGAACCGAAGACATGAGAGGTCCAAAGCTGTCTTTCACGCTGGTTTTCTTGATTTCAGCCTAGTTGTAGTGTGCTGCTTTATATCCTGGTGTATAGGAAGGGCCTCATTCTTCACTATTCTGCACCATAAGCTATTAAGTGCTTGTTGTCTCCATATACGAGGGGGAGAGATGTTGCAAAGAACAGGTAACCATTGCACTGGAGTTGAGTACAGCGTGCCGGATACAATACGCATAGCCTGGCGAAGTTGGATATCAATTAGATTGCAGTGAGAGCTATTTAACCATATTCCGGCACAATACTCAGCTGTAGAATACACCATGGCCAAGGCGGTAGTTCGCAAAGTATTGGCGTCAGCTCCCCATGAAGTTCCAGCTAACTTGCTCAGCAGGTTATTCCGAGTCTTAAGTTTGGCGGCTGTTTTTTCTATGTGACTTAGGTATGTCAGTGATCTGTCTAATGTTACACCTAGGTATTTTGGTGTACTATTGTATTTCAAAAGTTGATTCCTGAACCGTATCCTAGGTTGATAAGTAGCCTCTAAGTTGTTGAGATGGAACGCGGCTACATCCGTCTTTGAAGGACTTGGCTGAAGTCTCCACTTCCTAAAGTATTCATCCATCACCCGTAGATCTTCAGACAGTATATCCTCAGCCTCCTTGAAAGTAGATCTCTGTACTGTTAGGTTTATATCGTCGGCATAAATGAATTTCCGAGCTGTAGTTTCTGGGATATCATGGATGTACAAATTGAACAGTATAGGGGCTAAGACTGAACCCTGCGGTAAGCCGTTATTCAATTTGTGAAATCTACTCCTGGAATTTTCAGAGAATACCTGAAATAATCGATTACTCAATACATTATCAATGAGAGTAATCACCTTAAGACAAGGTACAATCTTGATGAGCTTCAGGAGGAGACCCTCTCTCCAGACAGTGTCATAGGCCGCTGACAGATCAAGGAAGACAGAAACATTTTTAAATTTCTTCTCAAAACCAATCTCCAGATATGATGTTAAGGCAAGGACTTGGTCACTACAGTCTCGCTTGGGGCGGAACGCAGCTTGCTCTATTGGGATCAGGTGTTCAATTGCAGGAGCTATCCTGTTCAGAATTAGCCTTTCCAGTAGTTTATATGTAACACACAATAGCGAAACTGGCCTGTAGCTCTGGTGTAGAGAAGGGTCCTTTCCTGGCTTCAATATCGAGATGATTTTGGTTCTCTTAAATACTGGGGGTACACGTCGAGTGTGCAGTATACTGCTAAAGAAGGACGCCAGCCAGCGTACAGTTGCGGGGCCACAGTTCTTCAGTAGCTCTGGATATACACCGTCAAATCCAGCTGCTTTACCATTCTGGAGGGACTTCAGGCCATGTTGTACTTCCTCTGGGGAAAATGGACGAGAGTTCATGGTATGAGGTTCAGCTTCTTGTCTTAACCGCTTGAGCTCAGATCGAATTTTTCTGATTTATTTCTTATCTTTCATGGGCCTGGATGAGGAGACAATGTAGTTAGCAATGTTCTCTAAATTTATAGATGATCGTTTTCTTGCTGGCTTGTTTGAAGAGTCCAATTTTTGGATAAGAGACCAAGCTGTCCGGCTTGAGTGAGTAAAGCTGAGCCCTTCAACAGTTTTGTTCCACTTTTCTTTCCTGCCACTGTCCAAGGATGCCAGCAGTTCGGTAGCTTTCTCATGGCTGTTCATCAATGGTGTTAGAAAGTACTCAGCTGTGGTTTCCTGCATAGTTATCCTTATCCCTATCCCCATTTTGCAATGTTTTTCACCCACGGTAAACACACGAAAACTGTAACATTCGTCAATGTGATATATTTCTGGAAAGGGACAAATTAATTGTAAATATTCGTAGGTTTATCTACATTATTATTATTATTATTATTATTATTATTATTATTATTATTATTATTATTATTATTATTATTATTATTAAAATTGTAATTCGTTGTATGTTCATTTCTTCGTAGGAAGCAAAATGTTAATTTATATTGTGTATTATAATAGTTATTTTTATGTACAGCAGGATAGCATAGTATCATAGTAATTTGTTTCAGTCTCGTTTTTCATTTATTCAGTATTTTATATATTTTTATGTTATTTATGTATTTCACTGGTTAAGTGTAAGACAGGGACACGTGTCCCTAACTTTGCCAGTTAAAATAAACCATATCTATCTATCTATCTATCTATCTATCTATCTATCTATCTATGTATCTATCTATCTATCTATCTATAATTCGTTCTCTCATCTCCCGTTTTGTCGTTTCTTTTTAGACACAGTTTTAGCAAGAGCTAATTTATCGAATTTCTACAGTACATTCAAACTCCAGGTTCCATATTGACATCAGTGAAAAAGACTTCATGCTTTATAAGAAAGAAATATCACAGAGGGATTCCCTCTTCTAGTATCTCTCAACTATCGGTCAGCCTAGAATCCGTTCATCATATCGCTCCTGGGCTCCACAACTCAAAAAATACCAATTTGGAGTTAATGAACTTTTCAGCGATTCAGATTAGTCTTCCTTCCAGCCGCAACTGCGGCATGTCTCGTAGTTCACTTTTCCACCAACAAATGGCAGAAGTGGCGCTGTTGCAATCTCCTCTATGTTGTTTATATTGGCTGTAATACTGGTGCTTCACAGTTTACACCTGGAGCTCGGCAGTCGTGCAGCGCATACTGTTCATCAATAATGACGCATTGTAAGCTGTGCCAGTGTTACAGAAGAATTTTATTATTGTCTACGGACCGTCAGGAACTTTAAACTCATTTATCTCAGAACTTGTTGTTTTATGTGTGCCACTATTGTAGCCCACGAGTGATATGTGTTCACATCTTTTCAGCGCATATTTCTTTGACGAAGTTTAAATTCAGGAACTTTTTAAACAAACAGTTACCCAATGTTTATAGAATAACGTGTCCATCTATTTTAACTTGTACGAAAAATTTCCATATGTATATCCTGTTGAAATGAAATGGCGTATGGCTTTTAGTGCCGGGAGTGTCCGAGGACATGTTCGGCTCGCCAGGTGCAGGTCTTTCGATTTGACTCCCGTAGGCGACCTGCGCGTCCTGATGAGGATGAAATGATGATGAAGACAACACGTACACCCAGCCCCCGTGCCAGCGAAGTTAACCAATGATGGTTAAAATTCCCGACCCTGCCTGGAATCGAACCCGGGACCCCTGTGACCAAAGGCCAGCATGCTAACCATTTAGCCATGGAGCCGGACTATATCCTGTTTTTATCGTGTCACTGCCATGTGATTTAAAAATATTATCTGAATCTACCACAGAAGACCGCAGGATGGTTCAGTTTAGACATGGCTATTTAATTGTTAAATAAACCAAACAAACAAACCCCATGGCACACAGCCCTTGAAGGGCCTTGGCCTACCAAGTGACCGCTGCTCAGCCTGAAGGCCTGCAGATTACGAGGTGTCATGTGGTCAACACAACAAATCCTCTCGGCCGTTATTCCTGGCTTTCTAGACCGGAGCCGCTATCACACCGTCAGATAGCTCCTCAATTCTAATCACGTAGGCTGAGTGGATCTCGAACCAGCCCTCAGGTCCAGGTAGAAATCCCTGACCTGGCCGGGAATCGAACCCGGGGCCTCCGGGTAAGAGGCAGGCACGCTACCCCTACACCACGGGGCCGGCTTATTTCATTGTTAAATAGTAGATATTAAGTACTGAATAGGTGGATGCTTCATAATAACTTATTCTTAAGAATTAATTTTTGAAGATAGTATCTCAATCTGACCTCCAGTGCCCTCTGTGGATCAGCTTTTGGATCCCAAGACCCGGAGAGGGTACGGCGGACCTCTTAGACGATGACGCCCTCTCTCAGGCACAAGGAGATTTGCTGTGTGGAGAAGGTCAGAAGGTAGAGAGGCAATACCTCTAAAGGAACCGTCCCAAAATTCCCCTTATTGCAAGAGAATGTAAAACGACGGAAAAACCATTCTCAGAACAGCCGAGTGTAGGGATCAGCCTCTCCTCCTCCCGAATACAAAGCTGTCAAGCCAAAGTAAAGTCGTGGCCACCGTAAACCAAAGTCTACCCTGCTCGGTTAGATTTTGTGTTTACCGGATACTTGGGAACGGTACTGCAAATTCGATTAGCCTATTAGTCCCTTCGACAAGTATTACTTAAAGTGCAGACAAACTTTCCACATTTTCAACTGTTAAAGAGTTACTTAGTTGATTATTTTAATTGACTCGCCCTGAATCGTGATATTTTTCTTCTTATTCTACTTATTATTGCCATCATTGTTATTATTTTATTGTATAATTTGTTTTTGTTATGTGCATATACACACCCCATTATTATCTGCTTTCTCTTCCCTGATTTTCTTTTCTCACATACGTCTGATATTGTAAATAAACTCTTGGTGTTTTTCATTGCATAATTTGACAATTTCGCTGAATTCGTTCTTCGCTGCTTACAAAAGAGTTGCCGGGAAGGAAGAAACTGGTAAATACGTGAACAAGCTGTCTGATTATATTACTGTGATAGATGTGTGGGTGTGTGAAATGTATAAAGCAGACAAGGAACTTTGTGGTTATATGCGATATTAGTCAATAATGTTTTTGTATTCAATTTAGGATGTTGTGGTTGTATACATTGTTGTGTATATCGGACATGTTCCTTTTATATTCTCACCAGTAATACCCAATGTGATGAAACATGAAAATACACAGCCTGTTTCCAGTTATTCGACTGGGTCAGGAATGGAATGAATTAAGCCCCATCTAGCGGGGAGGATAGGAACTGTGCCGGCTGCCGAAGCCAGTCGCACTCCTCTCGGGCAATGGTAAATTACTGAAAGATGAAATGAAATTATATTGAAGAGTGTCGGTGGAATGAAAGATGACTGGGAAAACCTGAGTTCCACGGAGAAAATCCTGTCCGGCCTCCGCGTTGTCCAGCACAAATCTCACATGAAGATATGATATGGAAACAAATCTCATCTTCACCTTCCAGAATGATTCTGTCCCTCTTATTATGCGAATTTCATTTTTTCCCCGCAGAATACGCATTATTAATTATAATACCGTTGTCTCTGTAACCTTTCTTAAAACCTGTATTTCATTACTCTAAGTCTATATAGGTCTTTCACGCCACATTGTCATCGTTTCGTAAATTTCACAAAGTTACACTATTGTTCTCTTGGTCTTACACTGCGTGACATCTACCTGCTTCCCGATATTTCTCACACTCACAATTATAATTTTACATTCAGTCTCTCTTTTCTTTATCCTAATTAACCTTCCGCTTTCGGTTCCCCTTCCACTAAGCCGAGGACGTTTCTCTGTCGCAATTTAAAAGCAGTATGTGGAAGTTCACATATATGACTGTGAACATGGTCAGTCTAGCGCAGGGTTTCCCAAACATTTTGTCTCTGAAGCCCCCTGAGAATATCGCACGCATGACCAAGGACCCACATAACATAATACTGCTTTCTTTCTTTGATCTTTTTCTTCTTCTCTATCTGTTAACCCTCCAGGGTCCGAGGGATCCCACCTCTACCGCCTCAATGGCAATGTCGTGGAGCTTCCGACTTTGGGTTGGGGGATACAACTAGGGACGTTGACCAGTACCTCGCCCAAGCGGCCTCACCTGCTATGCTAAACAGGGATCTTGCCGGGGATGGGAAGATGGGAAGGAAAACACAAGGAAGAGGGAAGGAAGTGGCCGTGGCATTAAGTTAGGTACCATCCCGGCATTTGCCAGGAGGTGAATGGGGAGACCACGGAAAACCACTTCCAGGATGGTTGAGATGGAAATCGAACCCCCCTCTACTCAGTTGACCTCTCGAGGCTGAGTGGACCACGTTCCAGCCCTCGTAACACTTTTCAAATTTCGTGGCAGAACCGGGAATCGAACCCGAGCCTCTGGAGGTGGCAGCTAATCACACTAACCACTACACCACAGAGGCGGGCTTCTTTGATCTGAAGTTTTTCAATATGGCATTTTTTGTTCATTGCAAGGCACTCCGCTGCATAGAGGGCCTCCAGACGAATGACTGTGTGGTAGTGTCTGAACTTGGCGTTCAAGGATATTATACTTTATGTCTTGTACTAACATATTCACTTGCTTAATGTAGTTTTATTTAATAATGTAATACTGACTACCTTTAAGTGCAATAGAATCCGCCTCTGTAGCGTAACGGTTAGCATTATTAACTGTCGTTCTCAATGGCCTGGGTTCGATTCCTGGTACTGCCAGAAATTTAAGAATGACAGGAGGGCTGGTATGTGGTTAAAATGTTACATGCAGCTCACCTCCATTGCAGGTGTGCCTGAAAGAGCTACAGCATTTCGGGTTGAGGACACGAGTTTACTTGGTTCAATTGAAATTCATTTACTTTGAAGACAGATGATACATTCACAAGTACGAGGGCTATCTATTTCAACATCCGATCGGTCGCGAAATTAAAACTACGATGAGAATCCAATGGTGCGTTGTGCAAGATGTGTTCCGTAGAGTCTCTAGTATGACTGTCGACCGCGTCACGTCGCACTTGTCAGTTCTGAGCACGCAGCGAGCACGTCAACATGCATAGGACAATAGAATCTCCCGCCAAGTGTGAAGTGCGTTCTGTTATTCCATTTCTTAATGTGAGGGGTGCAATGTAATTTTGTTGAATCGCCTGATCATTCGCTGAACAAGATCATCTTCTGACACTCGTTTTCTTCATGAACGTCTGCACATCCTGCACTATGGCCGCACTTTGCTGTCACTCATGAAAGTTTTACCATCCACATTACTCATACGTCGATGAATTTCGGCTGCATTGCATCCATCAGCATGAAGAAATCGAATGGCAGCACGCACTTCACACTTGGCGGGAGACTCTATTGTCCTACGCATGTTTACGTGCTCACTGCGTACTCAGAACTGACAAGTGTGTCGTGATGCGGTCGACAGGCATACTAGAGACACTGCGCAACACACCTTCACAACGCCTCGTCGGATTCTCGCTGTTGTTTTAATTTCGTGACCGTTCGGAGGTTGAAAAAAAAACAAGCCCTCGTAACTTACACTGAATTAAATTGAGGAATAATTAATATAATCAGAGGTGTATAAGCTGAACCCTCCTTCTTGCGTGAATTGTCATCGTACCGGCTCTCGGTTCGGAGCTTTGGAGACTTTCATCTGAGCCTTCTTAATTCTTCTGATTCGGTGACTGGGTCTTTGTATTCGTCTCCGTACACTTTTCTCTATCAGCACATCATACTATCAATCGCCACAGACACACGCAATGGTTAATATGTTTCTCCACATAAGGCTGGCGCTGGGAAGGGCATCCGTTCGTAGAACTATGGCAAATTCCCATCCTCCAATAAATTAGGGTAAAGCCCAGGAGGAATGAAAAAAATAACTTCATAAGTAGTTCAAAAGCCACGTACGGTCACTAAGACGAGATCAGGACAGAATGTGTTCAATATCTAATTTCAGAAATAGATCAAATGTCACTAATCTTAGACAGTCTATTAAGGCCAGCATCCACTATCCGGGAGATAGTAGGTTCGAACCCCACTGTCGGCTGCCCTGAAAATGGTTTTCCGTGTTTTCCCATTTTCACACCAGGCAAATGCTGGGGATGTACCTTAATTAAGGCCACGGCCGCTTCCTTTCCACTCCTAGCCCTTTACTGTTCTATAGTCGCCATAAGACGTATCTGTATCGGTGCCACGTAATGCAACTAGCAAAAAAAAAAAAAAAAAAAAAAAAAAAAGAGCATGAACCTGACCAGTAGATATTGTAGTGTAACATGGTCACCGTCGCCTTATTGCTTCTCTTCCTTCACCGATTTAACCATCTCTCAAACCAGCTCCTCTGCTAAACTTGCAAGTTAGACACCAGCTCTCGCACAAGGATTTCACAAACTTGGAGCCTCTGAGTATGGGTTACACAGGGCTAACAGATAAAGTAAAGAGCTTAACCATATTTGAGTTGTTGGTTAGCACTGAATTCTTTGTGGAGAGCTACGAAATGCAGGTCATAAACCTTGTCGTTGTAGCGTCATCTGTTTCGAAATCGATGTATATTTAGAGAAATAATTTATGTACATTAATTTCGTAGAAACGTCTCATAGCACTTTCTCTTCCTTCATATCTTGTCAACTAATTAGTGTAATTTTTATGCGGATACTATGGTGGTAGTGTTGGTGGTGATTATTGTTTTAAGGGAAAGTAGAACTGGGCAACCATATCTACACTTACACAAATACATTTTTCTAAGAAACACATGGAATTCGTTAAACAGTGTATTTATCAATAATCGAAATGGACTTAAATTGTAACTTCGGGATTTTATTTTTACACTATTAGTCATACACTTGACCTTTTTCCCACTTATAGATTCAATAGCCAGTATTTGGAACGTTAATAGAATCTATTCTTAATCTGTATATAACAAATTTTTTTACGTATTTGTTCACTTTTATCATTTTCCTACACTTCATTATTACAAATTTTCTTTAAAAATCTGTTGTTAAAATTTTTCTTGATATTTTTGTATTTTGCATTACCAATTATAATATATTTTGTAATGTCTATTGTAATCAGTGTGCAACTCCGTTACAGGCATGTACTGCATTATAAATAAATAAATGAATAAATACTTGGAGGAGGGGGATGCAAGATGTCTGACCCTTCAACGATTGCGATTACCGCCAAAGAAAGTGAACATGAACTACAGATTACGCGTTCGAATCCCTGCAAAAAACCTTCGGCATTTCATTCTTCTGGGATGAATGAATCTTGTATCAGTAGGTTGATTAGCATGTTGAGGATTCCTATCCAGTGGTAATTGTGGTGTCTCTTAGGTTCATCAGTGGTTAAAGGGCCCGTTGTCAAATGCATTTATTATTGCTGTTACTACTACTACTACTACTACTACTATTATTATTGTACCGGGCGGTACACCTCTACACCGTTTATTTAAAAGTTGCGCCAGTTGAAACTCCTCTTCTGGAGGAAGGTTGAACTTTATCTATTCTATTAATTCTCTACTTTCTCAGAAGATGTCACCACGTGGAAAATTTTGAGTTTTTGAACTGTGTCACTTTTGATGTGTTTTTGTTTCGCTTGAAGTAAGAAGTGTGAACTTTCTCTTCTAGAGGACACTACTGAAGAATTACAATAGTGCAACCTAGCGCGAAATCAAAGAACTATTTTGTTGGAGAAATTTTTATTTCAAGAGTTTGTTCTTGGTTAAATTTCTTTCTGTCATTGTTTAAGTTGGCTGTATACCCCTCTTTTTCCCCTTATTTTGGATCTAGCCAATCCCGAATTTCTTTAATTAATTTTCCACCAATAATGTGTTTCTTCTTCCTCTATGTAGGGGTTTCTTTTCCCTAGCCAATAAAAACTTTGAGGGAGGGTGTTTTATTTCCCCTAACGCCTAGAATCTTCCGCGAGAGGATATAAACTGCTGATTTTGGGGTCTCCGGGCCACTTCTGTTCCATCTTTCAGTGTATTAAGTACATAGCAGGAGGCGGGAAGCGCCTCTTTCTTCTTCAGCCGTTCTACATCAGGTAATGGCCTATTAATAACTTCTTTTCTCGCTAGGTCGGCAGTTTAACACTCGCGGCGGGTTCGAAGCATTTCCATCATGTAACCTTTTCCTAAAATGTAATTACTCTTTTCATCTTTTTCTTGTAAAGCTACATATTGGGATAGAGAGTGCTAACCCTCTCGAGCTCCCACTCACATTTGTTTTGAGGTGAACTTATCTTCTCAAACTATTCTTCGTTTATGTAATGTAAAGTGTTCTTCTCTAAGTCACCTCTGTAGTATGGGATTAGCCCTTGCGTTAGCGGCCCAGAGCCAGATTAGGTTTTAAAAAAAAACAAAGTGTATTAGGAGTGCAAGATCGCCTCCTCTCAAATTGTTATTTTAGAGGTCATGTAATCAACCTTCTTTTCATGTAATAGACCTCTGTAGGTTGGGTATTTTACCCCTGTGAATACGTCCTTAGAGGACAGCTTGAAGGTAGAGTTTGGTGTGGCCTTTGAGAGGCTTAAATTTTAAGAGCGGATCGCTCTTTTGAAAATGGAGTGTCATATGCCTCGTGGAGGCTTTTCTGTGTAATTCGGAGCCAGGGGCTCCTAGGGATGAATGGGGTTTTCTGCCCCTCTGTTAAAACTTGTGTTTGTGGTAAAACTGAGCTGATCGCTGAAGTCAGGGCGTGAAGCCCAAAACCTGTAAATATTGTATCTCCCCTTGTTTTGCTACATTGTACCTGCCATGTCTGTTATTGCTTGGTTTTTGAAAAGAAAATATAACCTAGTTAAATTTTAAATTAATTTTACATTAACTTTGATTCCGTAGTTTGAAACCCATTCACGCCCGCACCTTCTTACGCCTCTACCTACCGCTAAAACACGGTAACAAGTGGTAGCAGAGCGTGGTTGAATGGGTCTCAATTTAGCCCCTTTTGACGGCTAAACATTGCTTTGATTCGAACTCTAACAATTGTCTCAGTTGCTGGAATTTTTTGAGTTTTTCAAAATTGTTCTGTCATCATGCCCGGCCCTCGCGATGTTCTCCTCCTTAACTATTTGCGCAAAGAGGAGTTGATATACGAGTTAACTATCAGAAATGTGCAATCTGGAGGCACGGTTGCAATCGACACCAACAAGCTTAGAGAGTCCCTTGATTTGCCCATTTCCATCCCCAATTTGGGAGAGAAAGAAATTGATGACTCTCTTTCCACGATCGTCGAGAATATTACTGGGCTAGCATCTGTAGTCAGCTTTTTTGATGAAAACGATCCGTCTCCTAATCAAATTAAGCGTGTGCAAGGCAGGCTGTATCACTTTGCAAATAGAGTTAATGATCTGTTGTCTCTAAAGGTGAATGACGTTCAGAGGAAGGACGCTAATACGCTCCTTGAAACTATTTCTGAATTGTCTAATAAGGTCACTCAATTGCTAACCGGCGAAGTTCCTCCCAAAACTGATCAACCCGCCACAGTGAACGTAGGTAGTGATGAAGAGCCTCCTCAGGGAGAAGTCAATAGGATAACCGTTGCTGCTCAAACTATCTCTGCCCCATCGAACAACGAATCTGAACGCCGTGCGTCATTGGGTAACATCCGCTCTGAATTAACTTCTTTGCCATTGAAACCTTTAACGACTATGTCACCTGGGTTCAGTAGCTTGCCTCATCCATTGGCAATGTTGCTTAGAGGTATCTCTAAGTTTTCCGTCAACACCACCAGTGATGTAATTTCATTTTTAAGATTTCTAGTGGAATTTCAGGATCATGCTCTGGTTTTTTCTCTTTCGCCATGTCAAATTTTGCAAATTATCTATCCGTATGCTATTGGTATTCTCTCTGATAAAATCGTAAGAGCCATTGCCGAGCAATCATCTATTGAGGATTTCCATGCCCATTTGCTAGCTAACTTCATCCCGGCTAGGGCCAGGTCCTCCCTGATTCAGAAGTACTATTACCGTGTACAGCGCTTGGATGAAAACTTGGCTGATTTCATTCAAGATATCAAATTCTACACTAGGGTGTTTGCCCTGCACTTTCCTGAAGATCAGATTGTGCAGGCTATTGTAGAAGGTATTTCGCCATCCTACAGGTCATATTTGTGTTTCGCGGCGTGTCCGCAAACCTTCTCTGAACTTGAAGCATTGGCCGTCTCAGCGGAAGGAGTTAGATACGCCGATTCTTTGCGTGTCGCGAAAGAACCCCCGCCTTCCTTTAGTAACACTCGGCCTCCACCTCGCCGACCAGTCAATCCCCGTAAATGTTATGCTTGCGGGTCGCCTGAACATCTGCGGAATAAGTGTCCTCTGATCAAGTCAAGTGGGACAAGGAATGGAGCAGGGTCATCACAAGGCTGTTTTAAGTGTGGGGCCTTCTCACATATCGCCAAGAATTGCCCAAACTCAAATAGCACCCCCTCCTGCCCAACTTCTGGTGCAAATTCCAGCTATTCCAATAATAAAAAGTGACTAGTGGCGTCGGCTGAGCCGACTAATCCATCTTCCCGAGACTTAGCCCCTAGTAAACAGGTTGTAAATGCAGAGAACGACCAGCCTTCAAATTCATCTTTTGAATGCCCTAAAGAGTGTCTTAGGATTGCGGCGGATACCCCCGCACCTGTTCCTTTTCTTAAGATTGAGTTAAATAATGAGCCTATAACAGCTCTCTTAGATTCAGGCAGTGTTTGTTCCATTATTTCGGCTGATTGGTATTCTAAATTGAAATCTGTTTGTAAACTCCCTGACTATGACTCATCTCCTGTTAAATATGTTTCGGCTAATTCATCTCCATTAGAAATTCTAGGTTCCTTACATGTCAAAATTCGGGTTTTTAAATTTACATGGAAGATCAAATTGTTTGTGGCCAAGCGTTTGTCTTGCCCCATCATATTGGGAGCGGACTTCATTTCTCACACTGGTCTTGTGCTCGATCTCCAGAGTAGGTCGTGCACATTCAAATTTGCGTCCAATTGTAGAATTCCCTTGTTAAAGTGTAATTCTGTATCATGTTCATCTATTTCGCCTACCCAGGATGAGATGTTGTTAGACCTTAGACATCTACCTGAGGAGCAGGCTGATAGTATTCGGAAATTGTGTCAGTCGTTTCCCGAGGTGTTCTCTGATACTCTTGGTGTTACTGACCTTATTGAATACAAAATTGAGGTCACGGATTCTATTCCTGTCCGTTTTCCACCGTATAGGCTATCTCCACCTAAAATGAAGGCTCTGAAAGAAATCATCGATCAGATGTTGAAAGATGGTATTATTAGGCCCTCTAAGTCAGCGTATTCTTCGCCTATTTTTCTAGTCCCGAAACCCCAAGGAGGCTTCAGGCCTGTCATTGATTACAGGGCTCTCAATCGGAAGGTGGTGTTGCAATCTGTGCCCCTTCCCGACCTTCATTCTTGCTTTTCATGGTTTCGTAAGGCCAAGTTCTTCACCATCTTGGACTTGAATCAGGCCTATAATCAAATTCCCCTTGCCGAAGAGTCTAAACATCTTACAGCGTTTGCCACGGACTGGAATTTATATGAATACAACCGCGTGCCTTTCGGGCTCCCCACGGGGGCAGCTGTGCTCACTAGGCTACTAGATAGGGTCTTTTCCGACATCAAATTTGAGTACTTATATCACTACTTGGATGATGTCGTCGTATTTTCCGAAACCTTTGAAGAACATCTAGATCATTTGCGAGAAGTTCTCAATCGCCTTCGTAAGGCTGGGTTAACTGTTAAGTTGTCCAAGGTTGCCTTTGCTAAGCCCTCTATGTCATTCCTAGGGCATATTGTGTCACCTGATGGTGTAGCAGTCGATCATTCTAGAACACAGGCCATCCGTGATTTTAAACCTCCCAAGGACATTAAAGGTATCGCCAGGTTCATTGGCATGGTGAATTTCTTCAGGAAGTTCATTCCTAATTTTGCTAATAGAGCGGCGCCCTTAAACCTTCTTCGTAGGAAAGGCATCAAATTCGAGTGGGGACCTTCTCAACAAGCCGCTTTTGAAGATCTGAAATTAGCTCTCTGTAATGCCCCTGTACTTGCTATGCCTGATTTCTCGAAGAAATTCATCGTCCAAACCGACGCATCGTCGTCAGCAGTAGCTGCAGTTCTTCTTCAAGAGACTGAACTAGGGAGGCGACCCATCGCCTATGCGTCTAGGACATTGTCAGCTCAAGAAGCAAAGTACTCCATATATGAGCTTGAAGGTTTGGCAGTCTTATTCGCCTTAGAAAAGTTCCGTCTCTATCTGGAACACGTCAAATTCGATCTGGAGACAGATAATCAAGCCTTAAGCTGGGTCTTAGGTAGGCCGCGTCGTACAGGTCGTATAGCCCGTTGGGCCATCCGTATTTCTGCCTTCCAATTCGATGTACGGCATATCAGAGGTACTGAAAATGTTGTTGCCGATGGACTCAGCCGTATGTTTCATAACGACGTAGAGACCCACGAACCGGTCGACAGTTCATCACCTTCCGAGTCCATACTATCTGGTGTTAATGCCATCTTAACAGATGCTCCCATGCTTTTTAGGGATATTGAGAAATACCAACGTGAAGATCCGACGCTGGCTCCGATAATGGAAACCCTTTCTTCTGGGGAACATGCTGTCCCTTATGTTCTAAGGAATGGTGTTCTATGTTGCCCTTCGAGGCATGATAAGTTGATGAAAGTTGTTGTTCCAGCGGTTCTTGTACCTATGATCTTCAAATACTATCATGAGACCCCATTGGGGGGGCATCTTGGAATCTTTAAAACTCGTGAAAAAATTCGTGAAATGTTCATTTGGAAAGGTATGGACGGTGAAATCCGTGAACTTGTAAAAGCTTGTAAATCTTGTTTGCTTAGTAAACCCACCATGTCCACCAAGGTAGGCCTTTTGTCTTCGCATCAAGCGTCGCGCCCCATGGAACGCCTGTATATCGATTATGTGGGACCCTTCCCCCAGTCAAAGGGTAATGCCAACAAGTTCATCTTTGTGTGTGTAGATGGTTTTACAAGATTTTCCTGGTTATTTCCGACTAAGCTGGCTACCGCTCAGTCCACCATTACTTGCCTAAATTCTATTTTTGCTTCTTTTGGTCCGTGCCAACACATTGTATCTGATAATGCTAAAGCTTTTACATCAAATCTGTTTCGTAAATTCTGTTTTGACTTGTCCATCTCTCATGTAACTACATCTGCTTATTACCCTCAACCATCTCTGGCTGAACGGGTTAACCGTAATCTCAGGTCCGCACTTATTGCCTATCATCATGAAGATCATTCTAGGTGGGACACGTCCCTGCATTGGTTAGCTTTTGCTTTGAATTCGGCGGTTCATGAATCTCACAAATTTACTCCAGCTTCCTTGATGTTTAAGTTCGTTCCCAACACGCCGCTCTCTAACCTCTGGTCTCTGAATGACATTCTGCCCGAGACAATAGATCCGGACAACATTAAAGATCTTTGGAAGAAGGCTAAAGCTAATCTTAAAGTATCTCATGAAAAGGTTAGGGAAAGGTATGATCGTGGACGGAGACCCACCACCTTGAAGGTAGGTGACCAGGTTATGGTCAAAAATTTTGTTCCCGCGGGCAAGCTTGCCCCCAGATTTCATGGGCCTTGTATCATTCTCGATTTTCTTACGCCGGTTACCTTATTGCTAAGTAATCCAGCCACCGAGAGGATATTTAGAGTTCACCTGTCCCAGGTGAAACCGGTGTAATTTCTGTGTTAACTTGCTTCATATTATTTTGAAAGGATATGAAGGTTATATTTTTTTTTTTGAGTTTCACTTTAAGGCATTCTGCCCCTTCTGTAATATTTTGGTTTTAGATGTAAGCCTTGTGTAAAACCTGCCCCGACCCGTTCAACTGCCATCCTGTTCTTGCCACGGCCATTACCACGCTCCCGTCTCCTGCTCCACCTTACACTGTGGCTTCATAATAGTAAATGCCATGGATATCTACACGCCGCTGGCCCCTCAACCTCTCCACAAGCCTGTACCCTCAAAGGAAATGATTGTCCAACACAATTCTGCCGCCTAGCTTTAATGTTTCAGCGCCCCCGCAGCCGCGCAGCGCCGTGCAGCGACTGGGGAGGGGGATGGGCCCCCTCCTCTCCAGCGAGGACGACATGTGCACGGCGAGCCGGAACTCTCCTCCCGGCCAAGGCTGATGTGCGGCGCACGACCTGCTACATGCCCGCAGCCTGTATCTGTTCACCGCGGGCACGGCGTACTTCAACACCTCTGCTCCCCTCATAGTGCGGGCGAGCGGTATCTCAGGGTACTTAAGGGGTCCGAGCGGCCTCCGTTGGACGCAAGCTGCAATGGCCGGTCCGGCCATTCGACTCAATCTACATCAACTACATGGACAGTCACCATAAGCAATAACTATACTTGGGAATTCAACTACAATATTTGGTGGACATTGCAAAATTTTTCTTCACCTTTAAGTATTAAAAGTTTATCTTCACAAATTCAAATTCTACAAACATAAAGACTTTCATTCACCTGCAACAACAACATTTTGAAACTGAATTAAGAAATCTTGTAAATGCTTCTGCTATCTATCTTCGTATCAACATCATTTCTTGGACTTTGTTTCAAACTGATTTCATGTGTCACCCCTGGAGGAACTTTTGGGGGGGGAGGTCTGTACCGGGCGGTACACCTCTACACCGTTTATTTAAAAGTTGCGCCAGTTGAAACTCCTCTTCTGGAGGAAGGTTGAACTTTATCTATTCTATTAATTCTCTACTTTCTCAGAAGATGTCACCACGTGGAAAATTTTGAGTTTTTGAACTGTGTCACTTTTGATGTGTTTTTGTTTCGCTTGAAGTAAGAAGTGTGAACTTTCTCTTCTAGAGGACACTACTGAAGAATTACAATAGTGCAACCTAGCGCGAAATCAAAGAACTATTTTGTTGGAGAAATTTTTATTTCAAGAGTTTGTTCTTGGTTAAATTTCTTTCTGTCATTGTTTAAGTTGGCTGTATACCCCTCTTTTTCCCCTTATTTTGGATCTAGCCAATCCCGAATTTCTTTAATTAATTTTCCACCAATAATGTGTTTCTTCTTCCTCTATGTAGGGGTTTCTTTTCCCTAGCCAATAAAAACTTTGAGGGAGGGTGTTTTATTTCCCCTAACGCCTAGAATCTTCCGCGAGAGGATATAAACTGCTGATTTTGGGGTCTCCGGGCCACTTCTGTTCCATCTTTCAGTGTATTAAGTACATAGCAGGAGGCGGGAAGCGCCTCTTTCTTCTTCAGCCGTTCTACATCAGGTAATGGCCTATTAATAACTTCTTTTCTCGCTAGGTCGGCAGTTTAACACTCGCGGCGGGTTCGAAGCATTTCCATCATGTAACCTTTTCCTAAAATGTAATTACTCTTTTCATCTTTTTCTTGTAAAGCTACATATTGGGATAGAGAGTGCTAACCCTCTCGAGCTCCCACTCACATTTGTTTTGAGGTGAACTTATCTTCTCAAACTATTCTTCGTTTATGTAATGTAAAGTGTTCTTCTCTAAGTCACCTCTGTAGTATGGGATTAGCCCTTGCGTTAGCGGCCCAGAGCCAGATTAGGTTTTAAAAAAAAACAAAGTGTATTAGGAGTGCAAGATCGCCTCCTCTCAAATTGTTATTTTAGAGGTCATGTAATCAACCTTCTTTTCATGTAATAGACCTCTGTAGGTTGGGTATTTTACCCCTGTGAATACGTCCTTAGAGGACAGCTTGAAGGTAGAGTTTGGTGTGGCCTTTGAGAGGCTTAAATTTTAAGAGCGGATCGCTCTTTTGAAAATGGAGTGTCATATGCCTCGTGGAGGCTTTTCTGTGTAATTCGGAGCCAGGGGCTCCTAGGGATGAATGGGGTTTTCTGCCCCTCTGTTAAAACTTGTGTTTGTGGTAAAACTGAGCTGATCGCTGAAGTCAGGGCGTGAAGCCCAAAACCTGTAAATATTGTATCTCCCCTTGTTTTGCTACATTGTACCTGCCATGTCTGTTATTGCTTGGTTTTTGAAAAGAAAATATAACCTAGTTAAATTTTAAATTAATTTTACATTAACTTTGATTCCGTAGTTTGAAACCCATTCACGCCCGCACCTTCTTACGCCTCTACCTACCGCTAAAACACGGTAACAATTATTATTATTATTATTATTATTATTATTATTATTATTATTATTATTATTATTATTATTATTATTATTATTATTATTATTATTGAAAATTAAAATCCACAGCCTGTTTCCAGTCATTCGACCGGGTCAGTAATGGAATGAATAAAGCCCCCATCTAGCGGCGAGGATAGGAATTTTGCTGGCTGCCGAAGCCTGTCGCACTCCTCGGGGGCAAAGATTAATGAATGACAGATGAAATTAAATGCTATTCGAGAGTGTTGCTGGAATGAATTGTGACAGGGAAAACCGGAGTACTCGGAGGGAGACCTGTCCCACCTCCGCTTTGTCCAGCACAAACCTCACATGGAGTGACCGGGATTTGAACCACGGAACCCAGCGTTGAGAGGCCGGCGTGCTGCCGCCTGAGCCACGGAGGCTCCATTTTATTATTATTATTATTATTATTATTATTATTATTATTATTATTATTATTATTATTATTATTATTATTATTATTTTCCACAACGTTGTGCCCAACTATGGAGTGCGATTGAACTTATTTAGCATATGAGTTTGCTTTCTTCTCTTTCCAGAATCTCTTCATTGTCTCGCTGAGTTTTTTCTTCCACTCTCCCGTCCATGCAGTTGTGGTACTCATCATGAGTTTTTCAGCAAAATAATATTTGTTCACCAACGTTCTAAAGCTAGGCCTGTACCATACAATTTCACTTGTTATCCTAATTTCTCAATTTCGATTATCCAATTATTCTTTTCTTTTAGTTAGGAGGCTCAATTAAATATCGTTTTAGTAAGTCTTTTGTTGTCCGTTCTTTGAATATGGCCATACAATTTCAGTCGTCTTTTTCTCAGAAGTCTGATATAATTAGGAAACCTCCTTTTCATCCACACTCCTATGCACACTGCGCCGAAGTTCTTCCTGTTTTTCTTAAGTTTTAGTAATCTGCCTCCAATGATCAAAGTTTCTAATGCGCATAATGCTTCAGGCTTAATTACAGGATTAGAGTGTTTCAATTTAGCGTTCCAAGATATTGATTGTTGATCTACCTGTTACTATTATCACTCAAATGTCTAACTTACTTTAGAGAGAGAATATGTTAAAGTGGTCGTAAATCTTAGGTAGAATAACTGAAAATATATCACATCGCGAGTCGAACCTAAATTCTTCGATCTCTGAAGTACTGCATTAATCATTTTTCCGAGAAAGTCAGTAAACGAGAGAGGAAAACTCAACTCTTTGACGTTGAACTGTTTGCCTTCGGTGACATTTATTGGTCAACTGCCGGGGAACTGTGAATCTCCTTGACAATAATAATAATAATAATAATAATAATAATAATAATAATAATAATAATAATAATAATAATAATAATAATAATAATAATAATAATAATATATAACTTATTATTATTTGTAGTAGTAGAATTACAAGTAACAAGAAAGCGAAACAGCCAGCGAAGGGTAACGAGTAGACAAGCTGCTTGCCTGCCTTTTCTCGTCTTGCACCTTACTCTCACCAGATCTTTTTCAACCTTCGGTTTTCTATCAGTAGTTTTTCCGCGGTATAGTTGGTTTTTTTATTCTTCTAATACGTTCTCTGTCCTGAATTTATGCTGTTTTTATACTTCCTTCCTGTATATCTTTTTGCACCTCACTCAGCCAACGAAGAAAGTATTTTAATGTCTCCTGAAATGCAATTATCATACCTGCTAATCCTCCCCCGTTCAGTCTCTTCAAATGCCCATAAAAGACAACTCCTCTCTCACACTCTGCTGTATGTATTTTCTGTATTTGAATACAACTCTTTGCTGCACCTAAGACGGAACTTAAACCCCGCCGACACATTTTTTGACACTAAAAATTCTTCCAAGGATTTTTCGTTCCTTTTTGTCGATCAGGGTATCTTGTTTTCGCAGGGGTGTGGGCAGCTTATTATTATTATTATTATTATTATTATTATTATTATTATTATTATTATTATTATTATTATTATTATTATTATTATTATTATTATTATTATTATTATTATTAAGCGAGTTGGTTAGGCAGTATACGTGGTGTTGCCGTTAGCTTGCTTTAATGGATCCATTCCTACAATCGGAACCCCTGTAAATGGTTTTTTGTGCTTTCCCGTTTTAAACTATGGCGTGCTTCTGTTCCTTAATAAGACTTGTTTCTCAGGCTTAGTCCTTTCCCAATTCATCGTCGCGGAAGAACTTCAGGTGTTAGTGTGACGTTAAACTACTACCGAACGAGGAATATTCTTTTCTATTCCGCTTACGTCTGTATCTTGTGAGAGGTGTAAGGTTCTTTGAGTTCTGCACTGTTATGCAAATATACGTATTCTTGGACTGATTACTGCCAATGACGTCACATGTGCTGCGTATTGACGACTAACTGGCTGTTATGAGACAAGGTGAAGAAATGGTGCCTTGAAATACTATTGTGTGCTTTGTTAAAATGATCGCCGATAATTTAATCCAGTCTAGTGGATGGAGTAATACTCAGATAGCTATCGAATTCTCTGCGTTGGACTGATACGATGAAAAATTATATTTTGGTGTTTCCCACAAAAGATAAGGCTCAAATTGACCGTCCTCTCAGTACTGTCTCGTGTCTATATCATCCCTAGCAATCAGTTCTATAACATTTAACCGATCATTTCCCACATTGAATACCTAGCACACTCTTTTGTTTTGAAGTTTAACTCATTCCAGCCTTCTTCTTCCTTCACTTTTCACTTTTCTCAGTCCGGCTCCATGGCTAAATGGTTAGCGTGCTGGCCTTTGGTCACAGGGGTACCGGGTTCGATTCCCGTCATTGTTGGGAATTCTAACCACAATTGGTCAATTTTTCTGGCAGGGGACTGGGTGTATGTCTCGTCTTCATCATCATTTCATCCTCATCATGACACGCAGGTCGCCTACGTGTATGAAATTGAAAGACCTGCATATGGTGAGCCGAACTTGTCCCCGGACACTCCCGGCACTAAAAGCCATACGCCATTTCATTTTTTCACTTTTCCCACTCGTCTGTCGGATCTTGGATGCGAACTGCGTCGCACATGTGAATTTGGCCGTCCTTTTCAGCCGGATACCCTTTCTGAGACAAACCGTGTACCGAGCTCGATAGCTGCAGTCGCTTAAGTGCTGCCAGTATCCAGTAATCGGGAGATAGTGGGTTCGAGCCTCACTGTCGGCATCCCTGAAGATGGTTTGCCATGGTTTCCCATTTTCACACCAGGCAAATGCCGGGGCTGTGCCTTAATTAAGGCCACGGCTGCTTCCTTCCACTGCCTAGGCATTTTCCTATCCCATCGTCACCATAAGACATATCTGTGTCGGTGTGACGTAAAGCTAAATAGCAAAAAAAATAAAAATAAAAAAAGAACCCAAACCGTGTAGGGATATATTCACTACTGTGTGTTTCTGTTGTTATTGGTAGTCTGGTGTGTTGTCTGAGGATGAAATGGAATGTGTTGGAACAAACACAAACACCCATTCCCCGAGTCACAGGAATTAAATACACAATGTTAAAATACATGACATGACCGGGGATCGAACCCGGAGCCCTCTGTACCGAAGGCATCAGTACTCTTGCTGTAATTCAATGTGCAAAGCGATAAGATAAAATAATGCCTATCTCACATAATCAAGGAATCCTCAGATTATGGAGAGGGTTTTGTTTATTGTAAAAGTTTATTTTCTCTTGATACATGCAGTTAATAATAATTGTACACCATAGAGAATAGTTGAAAAACATGCAGTAGAAAGACAAATAAAGAATACAGAGTCGGACAAACAGCGTTAGAGTTATAACCACAATTTAACTCTTGCGATTAGAAATTGAACATAGAATAAGTGTTCAAGGTATTATTGAAAAGAAACTGAACTTCTCGGACATACTGTAGGGTTCCAGCGGATACCCCGCAAACGTGACCGCACCCAAAGTGAAGGTCACCACAGGAAAGGCCTTGCAGTGGGAAAGAAGCGGCCGTGGCGTTAATTAAGGTACAGCCCCCAGCATTTGACTGATGCAAAAATGGGAAACCACGGAAAACCTTCTTCAGAGTTGCCGACAGTTAGGCTCGAACCCACTATCTCTCGGATGCAAGCTTACAGTTTACAGCAGGCCAACTCGCCCGGTATGCTACATTTTAGATTGGAAACAACACGTTGCGTAAAAGTGTGCATTTTGTAAATACGCCAAAGGGGCAGAACATAATGTGTAAGGAAATGAAATGTCCGAGGACATGTTCGGCTCGCCAGGTGCAGGTCTTTCGATTGGACTCCTGTTGGAGACCTGCGCCTCGTGGTGAGGATGAAATGATGATGAAGACAACACAAACACGCAGCTCCCGTGCCAGAGAAATTAACCAATGATGGTGAAAATTCCCGACCCTGCCGGGAATCGAACCCGGGACCCCTGTGGCCAAAAGCCAGCACGCTAACCATTGAGCCATGGAGCCGGACATAATGTTTAATAACTCATTCATTTATACACGAGCAGACATTCCACTCTACCAAAGGATTGCTTGTGTGCACCTTGAGCGATCCATTAGCTGTTAATTGCAACTCTATCCGGCTAAATACGTGTATAGAAAGCAGACGACTATTTGGAAACTCCTACTCATATGCTACCGTCTGCGCTCTTCGGCTGCATTCTGACCAGATTCTCCATAGGTTAAAATTATATTTATGTATTCGTAGTTGCTGAACACGCCAGCCTTTGTCGATATATTGACAGTAAATGTTTTGCTGCTGTGCCAAATGCCAGCCTACTACTGAGCGTTCGAAAACGAGGCTTAGTGAAGTAAGGGGTCGCAATTGACGTTTAGCGCTGAGGAACATGCAGTGAGAGGCTGTCCGATTGTTATCTGTTCGTATTCTAATGTCATCCACCTGCAGGCAGTAATACCCCAGAGAAAATCATTTATTAAACACACTGTGTACTTTTAACAAAGAATGGTTATAAGGTCCCTTGAATTTTTTATCTTTTGCATAGAAATTCAGGGAATTTATCCTCTCGTTAATCAAGTGGTACTGTGGACAATACAAGCCGCAGTGCGTACAGGAACACTGGGTTGAAATATGATGGTAACCTCGTTGGTGACAAATTCTGTGGTGAAAGCCACGCGCTGCAGTCCGCGTGAAGACATGTCGGAGTTCAAATTTGGGCTCTTTCCATTTATCTGTGCTAATTGCAGGAGTTTCGTAGAAGTCTTGATCTATTGCTGCAAGCTTTTTCTGTCTTTGTTCGATGTGGGCCTCATATGCTGGGGTGGATTCTAGATTATTACTTATCATTATCTCCCTGATGAAAACGTCCGTGTCCGCCAGTTTGTACACTAACCGTGTCCGAACTGTTCTGTGTAGCAGTAATGCTCTTTTCAAGTAGGTGGCTTTCACAGCTTCCAGTCTCCTCAGGTTGGCCATAGTGAGGTGCGTCCATATTTTGCTGATAGCATAGCATGTTAAAGAGAATGAGGGCGGTTCTTACTGATAGTTTCTCAATGCTCTTTATTTCAAATATGGATTTGATCACTGCAGTGCATCGTTCCCCTATGTGTTTAGTAAACGTCTTCCCAGTTACTTGCAAGGCTAAGCCCAAATAACGATACGAGTTTACCAGCTCTAGTTTGTTATTGCCTCACTCAAAGACATCTTCTGTGGAGATATTTCCTCCTCACCTAAATTTCATAACTTTTATTTTGCTGGTATTTATCTCTAGATCAATCCTCAGAGACCATTCGTTTAGCTTATTGAAACCTTGCTGCAGGGATTTTCTGTTTTTATAGCAATATCATGTCATCAGCGTACAGGAACATTGCAGTATCTTCCGAGGCCACTTCACTGATGACATCGTGAGTCAACAGATTCAAAAGCATTGGGCTGAGAGGGTCCCAGTGGAGTACGCCATTAGTCTGGGTTTTAAGTCCAGACCGGCCTACTTTATCACTAACCGTAAGCCAGTTAGAACTTAGTATATCTTCCAATAAGTGCAATAGTGGATTCCCTGGTCCTGAGATAAAGGATAGTTTCCTAAATAGAATTGTTCTGTTAACTCCATCGAACGCTTTAGTATAATCCACGAAGATAGCATAAACGAAGCCTCCAGTTACGCTTGTAGCATCCCATATGATGCTAAGTACCCTCTCAATTGCTTCGATTGTTGATCTACCGGCAGTAAATCCATATTGTTCATCTGGTATGTACATCATGGCTTGTGGTAGGATGCGATCTAATATTCACTTGCTAAATACTTTAAAAGGAGCACATTCGAGGGCTATCCCACGATAATAATCTGGTGAGTCCTTTGGCCTTTTTCCTTAATATATCACCTGGATAGTAGATTCATCATTAGTTCATGCAGGACACTTATAAGTAGAAAGTAATGCGCTGGCGGTCCACACATAGTATATACATTTCCATTTATATATTCCATATCCGATATTTAAGTTTCTTACGTTCTTCCGAACTTACATTATTCGAGTCTTGCAAATTATATTCTTCTTCTTCTTGTCGTTTGGGCCTACTGAGGACCACGGGGCTCGTTTCGACTCCTTGTATGGAAATTCTGTTTTTCTTCTCCCAGAAAGCGTTCATCTTGTGGCTGTGTGCTTGTTTCCTTTCCTCTTCTCGTGAGAGACTCTGGAAAGACATCTTGAAAGGTCAACTGCCGGAATAATACACGATCCTGTATGGTTTGTTCTGAAATCCCCAGCTGTTCTAAGTCGGACTACACTGCGGTGATCCATTTATTTTTGGACGCTTTCCCTCTGCCTGTAGTGGTAAAGATCTTGCTGGTAAGTCTGTAAGTACTCATAAGAGTCAAATGCCCATAGAAGGTCAATCGCCTCTTCCTCATGGATGTAACTATGTCTTCTTGATGGCCATAGATCTCAGTGTTGTGCCTTATCCTGTAAGTACCTTCTCTTATTGGTCCTAAAATACTCCTTAGTATTTATCGTTCCTTGAGCTCTAGCTTCCTTAGTGGACCTTTTCTGTTCATCAGAAGACACTCAGAGGCGTACAGTACGAACGGTCTTACTACTGAATTGCAATGTAAGGTTCTTAGAGAGGCACTTGGATGTATAGATGCTCTTACAGGTATGGTAGATCCTTTCCAACTTGGTGCATCTGGTGTGTATTGCTAATGTCTCATTCTCGGTTGCTGAAATCCACTCCCCAAGGTACTTCACTGCATCACTGCAGGAACCTTACGAATGGTGGTGTTTTCCAACGGCATAGCAGGTGGGACTCCCTTTATGTTAGTCATGAACTCAGTTTTCTTTGTATTGACCCTCAAGCCGGTTTTAGCTGCTATGGTATAGAAGCTCTGTAGCTGGTGAGTGGCTTCTTCTATGTTGTTGGCTAATAAGGTAAGGTCGTCGGCAAAGGCAGGCAAGGTACACTGAGATTATCTTTCTTGTAGCCAATTTTCAGTCCACTTCCTGGAGGTAATGTGGCAGTCCATTCCCTGATAATCTTCTCTAGAACGCAATTGAAGAGTATGAAAGAAATTCCATCACCTTGTCTAACTCCCGTTTGGATAGAAAAACTCTCTGAGAGCTCACCTCTAAATTTTACTTTGGAGGTGGTGTTCTTCAGCGTAGCCTGAATTAGTCTGGTGGTCTTCTCATCCAGGCCTAATTCCCATAAGGTGGAGAAGAGGGTCTGCCTATCTATTGAATCATATGCCTTCTGGAAGTCCACTAGTATGACTACCCATTGGTGTCCGCTACGATTCTTGTACCTCAGGATTGTCTTGAGGTTCTGTATCTGCTCTGTGCAAGATCTATTTGCACGAAAATCGGCCTGATATTCACCTAATTGGGAATCCAGTTGACTGACCACTCTGGTTTGCAGGGCTTTAGAAAAGATCTTGTACGTAACCGATATTAGAGAGGTGCCTCTGTAGTCGTCGAGGTCTATCTTGCTACCTTTCTTGTGTAGAGGATGGATAACCGCTAAGGTTCATTCCTCAGGTAAAGTCTCCGTTGCCCAAATATCCTCTATGATCTGATGGATGCTTTGTATGGATTGTTCGTCAGCATGTTTCCACGTCTCCGTTACTATACCGTCTTCACCTGAGGCCTTGTTGTTCTTTAGGCTCTTGATAATCTCCCTTATTTCTTCAATGGTTCGCGGTGTGGATTGTCGGTTTCTGGAAAGAGGCTCAGAGAATGCGAGTCTTTCTTTAGGTTCCTCTGCACTGAGGAGCTGTTTTAAATACCCTGCAAGAGTTTTGGTACAATCCTTGTTGTTGAACTGAAGCTTCCTATCAGGTCCACGAAGATGAAGGGTGGGAACAGTGTACTTCGTTGTCTGTTTTTTTAGTTCCTTGTAGAAATCTCTTGATTTGTGCCTCTTAAAGTCCTCTTATGCCTATTGTATTAGAGCCTTGTTATGGTTCCTCTTAGCCTGTCGTACTATATTGGCAGTTATTTGCCTTTGAGTAAGGAAGGCCTGGTAGTTAGCCTCATTTTTGCATTGGTTCAACGTGACCCAAGCTCTGCGTCTATCTTCTATAGCATGGTCACATGTAGTGGTCCACCATGAATGTTTTCCTTTGTTGGATGAGGCAAGCATGGTCTCCTGAGCAGCGTTCAATAGAGTTATTTGTAGGTTGGGCCACCATTGCTTCTGTGTGTTTTCTTTCAGAGTGACTTGAAATCACAGTCTTCATCACCTCAGTCGGAGGATGTTGAACTTCGGTATTTTAGCCTTTCTGCCGACATAAGGTGGCCTCCTCAGTGGTTGTAGGATGGTTTTTACCACAGGTAGGTAATGGTCCGAGTCTAAATTAGCACCCCCTATCACCTTGACATTCTGAAACTCATTGTGATGTTTTTGTCGATGGCCACATGGTCTATCTGGAATTCACCTAGTAGTCGATTTGGGCTCTTCCATGTGTTCGCCTTCCTAGGTAGGTGTTTGAAGGCATTTGTTTTTAGGACAAAGGTCTCTAAGACGTTCTCCGTTCTTATTTGTCCTCTTATGGGCTGGGTAGAGGCCCACTATCCTGCGATATATTTTCTCCTTTCCTACCTGTGCATTGAAATCACCCATCAGTACGGTGGTATGAAGTTGTGGGATCTTGTCCATGGTTTCTTCTAGAATGCTCCAGTATTGTTCAACTGCTTCCAGGTCATTTCTATTTGTGCCGTTTGTGGGTGCATGGAAGTTCATTATAGTATATGCCCTACTGCGGAACCTCAAAGATACTGAGGAGGCCGTATCATTAGGTGAAGTGAACCCTATTATGTGATCAATCATGCTATGATGAATAGCAAAGCCAATGCCAAGATGTGGGACTGTCTTCATCACCCTGATGACTGGTTTCCCCTTGTATATTCTGTATCCTTGGGATTCAGATGCATCTTCGTCCGTGAATCGTGTTTCTTGTAGTGCTGCAATCTTGATGTTATATTTATTCAGCACGTCTAGAGTTTGTTTAAGTTTACCAGTCATTAGCAACGAGTTGATGTTCACTGTAGCCAAGTAGGTGATATTTCTCTTTCTTTTCTGCCGTTGTTTGCATGGTGGAGTACATTAAGGTGCAGGCTCCCCAGAATCCGATGACCTGCTTGCCCCATCACAAGTGGGGGTGGATTTGTTACCACCTGGGGTATTCTTTGTATTAATATTTCCTTTCATGTTGAGTTCAACGAGTATATAGATGAGACCACCCTAGCGGGTGACGGTTTGTCTACTCAAGGTTGTTAGCCCTGAGGAGAAAAAATGAAGGTACGTGACACTTCGAAGAATGAAGGTATCAGCCAAAGAAAGACAAGGCCACGAAGGGCGTGAAAATGAAAGACTCCCTAGCCCTCGGAAACCTAATAGTGTCGGGGTCGGAAAAGAACAAGAGTTGACCAAGAAAGGTCGGATAGGACAGATGAAAGTGAAGAGCCTGGCAAATTATAATATTAATTTTCTACTTTCTTCCCTTCTTTAAGCAGAAGACGATTTTTTAAGGATTTATTCGGTTGTCCGGTGGGGGCAGATGGGGCGATCATTTAACTGGTCAATAATTGTAACATTGAGTGAGTTCCTCCTTGAAGAAACACCAGAGTGCGTTATCCGGTGTTGTCACCTAAGTGCTTCTTGGAGGTCACGGGGAAAGAGCTGCTCAATTGTCCTCTCGCCGTCCGCTCCAGCGATTTCGAAAGACTTCCTTCAGGCGGAGTCGAAGAGTTAATGCGAAGTGTACTGGCGCACCATCATGTTGAAACACTACCCAGGATTCCCACATCTTGCTGTTGCGAGATGAGCTACTCGATGGTCATTTGGAGATAACTAACAATGATTAAGTAAAGGCGTAAAGAAAATACTTGTTGCGCATTCGGCTACGCAGAGACGACTGAGTAAGACATGCCGATGATTTGGATTCCTAAAGGCCCGTTTCACTATTCGTGACGTATAATTTACGGTATAATTTTGTCGTATAACGACGTTGTAAGTCGCCGTACTTTGCGCTCAGCGCCTGGTACTGTTGCCAACTCTGTCCATTATTTTGATGTTGAAGATCTACGCCCCAGAGGACGGCCGAGAAGACACAATCAATGGCGACTTTAAATGTTCGGCCTACAACCAGGCAACGCACGAGACCGGTCAAAATGCCGTTCAGTGACCAAGAAAGCGGACGAAGAAGAAGAAGAAGAAGAAGAAGAAGAAGAAGAAGAAGAAGAAGAAGAAGATATGGACGTTGTGCCTACTCTATAAAATTACAATTAAAATTTGGCATTACATTAGAGATCCTTTCAACTTTGCCAAAATGATGTCTGTGGACTAAATCTGTTATGGGAAGGGGCGATTGAAGTAGAAAAGTGACTGGAAAGTATCTGTTGCTGAAGTGTACCGGGCGAGTCGGCCGTTCGGTTAGGGGCGTGCAGCTGTGAGCTTGCATCCGGGAGGTAGTGGGTTCGAACCTCATTGTCGGCAATCCTGAAGATGGGTCTCCGTGATTGTTGGTTTTCACGGCAGGCAAATGCTCAGACTGCACCTTAATTAAGGCCACGGCCACTCCCAGACCTAAAGCATATTGTAAACAAGTCACTGAAGTGTTCGAATATATTTTAACAAGGATATTTGGGGGGGGGGGGGTGCGCTGGTGGTCTATTTGGAATTAGCGTCATCAATTTCCCGATACCATAGAAACGCTGACAACCGGTGTTCATCTGTGTACACTGGATTAGGTGCGTCACCTTCTCACTGAGGTCTTTCTTCATGTAACTAAGAGCTTAAAAAAGTCTCGTGCCAAGCGAACTCCGTTGTACTATTCACTACCAAATTAAAATCCTTGAAGGGGATGGTAGTCCGCCTCTGCAGTGTACTTGTTAGTAGTGTGATTAGCTGCTACCCCCGGAGGCGTGGGTACAATTCGCGGCTCTGCCACGAAATTTGAAACGTGATACGAGGGCGGGAACTGGGTCCACTCAGCCTCGGGAAGTCCACTGAGTAGAGGTGGGTTCGGTTCCCACCTCAGTCATCCTCGAAGTCGTTTTCCGTTGTTTCCCACTTCTCCTCCAGGCAAATGCCGGGATGGTACCTAACTTAAGGCCACGGCCGCATCCGTTTCTCTTCCTTGGCTATCCCTTCCAATCTTCCCATCCCTCAATAAGGCCCCTGTTCAGCTTAGCAGGTGAGGCCACCTGGTCGAGGTACTGGTCATTCTCCCCAGTTGTATCCCCCGACCCAGAGTCTCACGCTCCAGGGCACTGCCCTTGAGGCGGTAGTGGTTGGATCCCTCGCTGAGTCTGTGGGAAAAGACAAGCCTGGAGGGTAAACAGATTAAGGAAAGAAGAAGAAGAAAGGGATGGTAAACGAACCCAGGGTATTGGAATAAGATAGGCACGCTACCTCTACACCACAGTCCTGGCTATTACTTAGATAAGGTTTAATTTTTTAAAGTTCAAAACATTTCTCAGCAGACAAAGTAGGGCTCCCCATACTAAGAAAAACATCATATTAAGCAATTTCCTCATTTACACCGAAATGTGAAGGTCTAAAGGGCCCGGAATGTTTTTAAACTATAAGTCTTTCATAGCTCTACCAAACTAAAATATCAAATTTAGAAAATCACTTCCGGCCTAAATGCAGTTCCGGAAAAACAGCCAACAACGCTTGTTTCTTTACTAGTTTTCTTTGTTATTCAAATCCTAGCCAAACTAACATATTTACATAAATCCTTCTGTAATGTGTTCCTTGCTTCAATAACGTCAGTTTTTTAATTGAAAAATGTCCACACCGAATGTAATTATAAGAGCTTAAGTGAAACTCGACATTGACTCACATTAGCGCTCGTAGTGGTGCTTAAGTGAAACAATGCATTGAGTTACGTTAGCGCTCGTAGTGGTAGAAAAAGGCAAACTGCTAATCTAATCGACCGGATGACGATGTTTAAGAAAAGGATTTTAATTCTTAGGAATAAATAAAGAAAACAGCCCATATTCTCTTACTTTATTATATTTTATTTACCTAAATTTCGCAGCTCATATCCCTACGATGTTCTCAACATTGAGTTACTTATCTGAAGGACTAGAACTGTGGATTTTCTCAATCTGCTTTACGTTGCACCGACATAGATAAGTCTTATGGCGATGATGGGATAGAAAATGGCCAGGAGTAGGAAGGAGGCGGCCTTGGCCTCAACTAAGTTATAGCATCAGCAAATTGCCTGGTGTAAAAATGGGAAACCTCGGAAAACCATCTCCGGGGCTGCTGACGGTGGGGTTCGAACCCACTATCTACGGAATAACAGCTCACAGTTGCTCGCCCGTAACCGCACGGCCAACTCGCTCGGTAATAATAATAATAATTTCATGTGGCTATTTCTAGCCGAGTGCTGCCCTTGTAAGCAGACCCTCCGATGACGGTGGGCTGCATCTGCCATTTTTGTAGGTAACTGCGTGTTATTGTGGTGGAGGGTAGTGTTCTGTGTGGTGTGTGAGTTGCAGGGTTGTTGGTGACTGCACAAACACCCAGCCCCCGAGCCACTGGAATTAACCAATGAAGGTTAAAATCCCCGACCCGGCCTGAATCGAACCTGGGACCCTCTGAACCGAAGGCCAGTACGCTGACCATTCAGCCCACTCGCTCGGTTATTAGATATATTTACGAGCTCTAGAATGTCTTTCTTTTTCTTACAATTCATTATCCTTACCGTTCTTTTGATGATACACTCACTTTCTTTTCGAATTATCGGAACTCATTATCTCCTCTGTGGTTAGAGTCAAAGGATACGTTATCTGTACCCTTCTTTGTCGTAAGAGTCTACTAAGAGGGGAACAACCAAAGAATATGTACTGGCTCTCTCATCTTCTAGTCGCAAAAGCATATCCATGACTATGTTTTCCGTGTAGCTGAGAAAATACACGAGTGCGAATTTTTTTTAAGTCTCACCGATGAAGACACGTCTTATGACGATGATGGGATAACACTGGATACCTCCTAAGGTTGTAGTTAATGTGTGAGCATGTAGAAACTGGTTACACGATTATATGTAAATTCTGAATGATCGTAGGTTAACACGCAGATAAAGTGGCTTCTGCGCACATATTACGTGATAGAGTTGCCCTCCTTAATTATGCTAGTGCAGCATTCAGTCGTCTACGATAAAGGGTCTTTGATAATCGTAATATCAGTAGGCTACTTAGACAATTCTTGTGTCCCAGGCTATTGTAATACCTAAGAAAAGAACCTAACCCCATTGCACTACAGCCCTGAAGGGCCTTGTCCTACCAAGCGACCGCTGCTCATCCCGAAGGCCTGTAGATTACGAGGTGTCGTGTGGTCAACACGACGAATCCTCTCGGTCGTTATTCTTGTCTTTCTAGACCGGAGCCGCTATCTCGCCGTCAGATAGCTCCTCACTTTTAATCAGGTAGGCTGAGTGGACCTCGAACCAACCCTCAGATCCAGGTAAAAATCCCTGACCTAGCCGGGAATCGAACTCTGGGCTTCCAGGTACGCTACCCCTACACCACGGGGCCGGTTATTGTAATACGGACACACCTTTACGGGTGTGAAATTTGAACCACTTACAGAAGGTACATAAAGTGCCTGGAGAAATATCATCGGCGCTGTATGAGGACGATCCCTGCCGGTTACATGGCAAGATCACCGAACTAACATCAGTATCTTGGAAGAAACCTATACCATAAGCATTGAGGCTATGATCATGAAGCATCGACTTCGTTGGACAGGTTATGTCGTTCGTATGCCTGATTTTCGCTTCTCAAAGCTGCGCGCCCCTATAACTCGATATCAACGCTGCCAATGTTTGCCACCACTGTGGAACAATTTGTGGCTCGAGGATTGACCTCCACAGTCACCTAAAAACTCATAGACTCACCAGTAACATCTGAGAAAGACAATCATACTCGTCAGCGAGTGACAGCCTACCATCATGTCCTCCTCTAAGGTATTCGCACTTAGGGTACCACCTACGCCGTAGAGCTGCACGGTCTAGAGATCATATAACACCGTGTTACTTGTAGAATCTGTTAAGGGTCCATCACACAAATAGCAGTGAGCCACAAAAAAGTATCAGTAGCAAGAAGTCACAGAATATACCCGTCCTTTTACAAGCACAAGGAATGGAAAAGATCCAAAGGAAAGCAATACGATTTGTTCTGGCTGATTTCCAACAAAATAGTAGTCTTACGAGAATGCTGCAAACTTTGGGCCGGGAGGACTATGGCGTAAGGAGACGAGCTGCTTGGCTAAGTGATATGTTCCGAGTTGTCAGTTGATAGATGGCATGGAATGACATTAGTAGACGGAAAGCTTGAGTAGTGGCTTTAATACTTAAAAGACTGTAATATGAAGATAAAGTTGTAATTCAATAGGACTAATTGGGGCAAATACTGATTTATAGGAAGAGCATTTAAGGAACTGAACAATGTATCGGAAAAATGTTCGATAAATTTCCTACTCCTTTGAAATCATTTAAGAAAAGACTAGGTAAACAACTGATAGGAAATCTGCCACCTGGGTGGCCTTCTTAAATGTAGGTCAATTGATTGATTGATTGATTGATTGATTGATTGATTGATTGATTGATTGATTGATTGATTGATTGATTGATTGATTGATTGATTGATTTGTGTTAAAACGAACATGAACCCCCATTGCAGAAACTAGAGGAATTAATTAAACGTAGTTGAAATCTCCGGCACGACCCGGAATCGAATCCAGGGCCCTCTGAACCGAAGCACAACACGTTGACCATTCATCCAATGAAACAGACGTAGATAACATAACAATCTGGGTTGTAGTTAGAGCTAAGAATTTTAGGTGCTAAATTTTGGTTTAAAAGGTGCACAAAAGATGCATTAGCCTAATATAGTCGAAAAATGTGCAAAGAAAGTGCACATTTTAAATGAAATATTCATATAACATCACCAAAACCAATTTAACATCATATAAAAGTACACGGAATTCACTCATGTTAAAATTCTGCCTGAAACAAGTCCTAGAACACAACGTTATTAAAATCACACATCTAGAAATCTGTCAAAACAGGTAACATTTCAATGTTATTTTCAGTGCGGTTGCATCTCCGGTCGCTAAGTAAATGTTTATAAGAAGGGCGTACTATATTGTTTTACACTTTATTTTTTCTACCCAAATGAAGGACATTAGACATCAGTTGTTACGTCCACCTTCTCAACATACTCCCCTTGTAACTGTATGCACTTTTGCCATCGATGTGTCGGTCTCTCCAGACCTTCCTGAAACCATTCTTCCGGAGTGCTGCGTAGCCATGCCTTGACAGCTGTGTCCAGTTCTGCAAAATCCGCAAAACGGCGACCACACAGAGGTTTCTTCATATTCCCGAACAGGTGATCATCACATTTCTTTGGCGGTGGACTGTCCCTATGCTTCGATTGCATCGATTGTTGTTTCGTTTGTGGCTCGTGGTAATGGGGACAAGTCTCATCACCAGTCACAAGCCTAGCCGTGAAGTCGGCTGGATCTGATCATGACGTTGCAAAAGTTCTCTGCACACGTCCACACGCCTCTGCTTTTCGTCTGCAGACAAGAGTCTAGGCACCCACGTGGATGAAACCTCCCCCAACTGTAAGTGGCCGTGCATGATTCGCTGCAGGGTGTTTCGGCTAATTCCCGTGACTGCATCCATTTCCGTAAATGTGAAGCATTTGTTTCCTTGGATGGTCTGTTCGGATCGGACAATGTTGGCTGGTGTTAACACTGTCACATTCCTTCCAGAACTGATTCCATTGTCCACCGATGTGCGTCCTGTTTTCCAACCTGTCACCCTGTTGTAAACTGTTTTCCGTGATGGCGCATGTTCTCCTCAGACTGCCACCAAGCGCTGATAAATTTCTGCAGTGGTCACGCCTTCTTTCCATAGGAACCAAGTCGTATAGCGCTAACCCTGACGGTTGCTTTCCATGGTGTCTGCTCCTACGCTGACAATGTTGTAATGAAATGGCTATGACGAGTGCATTCGTTGGCCCCTGTGCGTGTGATGCTACCAAAAGATGGAGCAAGATACTAGTTACACGTCACCACCTTCGAAAACGAAATGTGAACCATACCCGGACGTACAAAAAATAAAGTGTAAAACAATATAGTACGCCTCTCGTACATACACAAGGAATGTTCAACGTCAACGGACATAAGTGGTGCATATTTTGTTTGTAGTCGATATTTAATGCCTGTTGGTCGCAACATCCTAAACATCAGAAAGGATATTACGAGTAAACTGTGTCCTGCACATTGCACAACCAGTGATTCTACAGTAGTATCTGCTTTTTAATAGCATCTAGTGCTCCCTTCATATCTTCCAGAACAGTCCATATAAGAAATTTCGTATAGCCTCCTTATTTTTCACATATTTTGCCCTATCTATATAAGTTACTGCTAAACATGATTACTTCTTTTTTGTATCAGTTGTTATTGATACATCGCAAACATTGCACACGTCGCTCTGAATATCATCAGCACTAAACTGTTTAACACCATCACGTATTTTCTCGGCGTTAATTTTCTGTTTCAGCATACTTGATACTGATACTACATTAATAGCAAATAGCGTAATATTAAGCTATTTGCTAATAGGACAACGGCAGACACCACACACAGTGAAAGCATATTCTGAACCGTCACCTACACAATTCAAAAAAGCCGGCAGATAAGCAACTGACAAAGGGCAACAATCACCAGGTTCGTACTTAAGCTCCGGATTAGTACAATATAGAGAGCCTACGACTCTAGTGATGAATTGAGGAACTACATAGAACCAAGCTTTACAGAGGTAATGTTCGGCTTTTCATGTTTAATTTCCCTAGGAATAAAATGCGTCAAAGGAGTAAAAAAAGTATCAAACAGGTGGAAAAAAGTGCTGAAATTAAGAAAAGTGCAACTAGAACACAGTTAGGGGTGTTAATTTTATGTTTCTTTGTAATTTGGGTGTTTTAATCCCGAAAAAGAATTAAGGCGCAACATTTAAAATTCCGAGCTCTAGTTACAACTCTAGTTACACTGCGGCCGTGGCCACCGTAGTCCGAGTAAGTACTTTGTAAGGTAATTTCATTTTGCGCGTGTTGTTACGTAAAAGATAAATGGATATGAGCTTTTTGAAGAGCATTGCAGGGTTCTTAATGGAATTACACTGCCATGACTCATAACGAGCACGAGTCATAAAACAGAAAGGATATTACGAGTAAACTGTGTCCTGCACATTGCACAACCAGTGTTTTTGTACGAGATAGAGCATAAATCAGTAGGGAACTGTGCCATATACTGGATCACGCACTATGAAAGAAGCAAGAAAGGGGCCGAAGGTAGGAATGTTGACCTGCAATGGAAATGAACAGGGTAATAGACGATGTTCGCTCATTGTTCCATGCAAAATCACGGCCACGTTTATAATTCACTACCTATCCGTCTTTGATGGGTAAAGTAATTCCATTAAGAAATGCTTCCAAAAGTTAGGATCCCGCTTGCAGAGTGATGGTGGTGTTTGGTCAGGAAATGCGGGGCTAGCGAAGATGTACTGCACTGTTTTCCATCAAGGAGCGTTTTATGGGGGCTGGGAGCAGGCCAGTCACCAAAAGCGCCGAGTTCGTCTCTTGGAGTTTCACCCGTGATCACATAATCAACGGCACGATCCGGCAGAGGATAGGAAATTTTCCCATTAAAGAGAAAAACTCCACAGTTCAACCTAATGTTGAAAACATCCTAGGAATATGAGCTATGAATTTTAGGTGAATAAAATATAATCAAATATGAGAACATAGGCCATATTCTTTATTTCTTCTAAAAATTACAATCCGTTTCTTAATCATCGTTATCCGGTCGATTAGATTAGCAGTTCGCCGTTTTCTACCACTACGGGCGCCATTGTGAGTCAATGTAGAGTTTCACTTACGCACTTATAACTACATGCGGTGTTAACATTTTTCAAAAAAACAATAAGTCCTGAAGGTATTGAAACAAGGAACACATTACGGAAGTAATTATGTAAATAAATTTAATCAAAAAGCAAACTAGTAAAGAGACAAGCGATTTTAGGCTCTTTTTTCCGGAACTGCATTTTGGGTGGAAGTGATTTTCGAAATCTGTTTTTTTTTTTTTTTTTTTTTTAAAGAGCTACCTAAGACAATTGAGTCAGTCGGCGAAAGCGGGGAAATGGCACGTCCTCGTCATCGGGTGCGTAGGGTTCCCTGGTCGGAGGAGGTACCCGGGCCCAGCCGCACGGAGTGGTCTTACACGCCTACGGCCAGGGAGTTAGTCACCTACGCGCCCCTTCCTATCTTCTAGAAGATCAGGATGACCACATCGATACACCACCTGACATCGGCCCAGCCCTGTATCCGGGCCAGCTTCGCCAGAGGTCCACCCCGTGAGACATCATCGGGGACGATACAGAGGAAGACGACAACTTTCGCTCGGCTACCCCCGAGGGATAGGACGGTACACCGGACCTTTCTGACGACGAGAGCTATTTGGATGACGCTGGAGAAGCTGACTTCTCTGGACCCTGGCCCCGTCCTCGTCCGCCGCCGGAGCGTCCACCCGGCGACCCGCCTCTACGGGGCCCGCCCGTCACATCATCATTCTGTTGCAGTTTCGAAGCCGCATCCCGTCCCATATTTAGACATTATTGCCGGATGTTACACCACCCGCCTGATGTCCCGAGGAGCTTACTTGCCACGACCACGGGAGGCGCCTACTCTCTTCCGAGCAACTCGTCCTTCCGCCATCATGGACCAGGTGATCCAGACAATTGAGGAAATTCTTAATTTTACGTTTTTCCTGATATGGGGACGCCTACTTTGTCTGCTAAGAAATGTTTTCAACATTAAAAGAGAAGGGCGCCCGAGAGGGTACGACCATATGCTAAGAGCGGCAAATAGTATCGAACCTCCTAATACGAATAATTTCACGTCGATGGTAAGATCCCAAGAGGAAGGGTGACAGAACAGTGGCAAGACACACTAGTTGTAGGCATGATTGCTCAGCCGACACCGAACGTTGTATGCAATCGCTGGAAAATGGCGTTTGTATATCCAAAGTTTGGACCCTGAACCAGCGGGAAACCGCCAAATTGAAGAAGAATGCCAAGAAGAAGAAGAATATCAGTATTGCATTCGAAAGTAGTTCTCTGGCAGTAGAATGGAAAATGCACTTCTCTGCTAAGAAAAATAGTCGGTGTAATGTTATTGTTGAACAATGTTAGGGGCATAGAACATTGTAGAGCCGGCCCCGTGTCGTAGGGGTTACATACCTGCCTCTTACCCACAGGACCCGCGTTCTGTCCCCGCCCAGATCAGCGAATTTTACCTGGATCTGAGGGCTGGTTCGAGGTACACTCAGCCTACGTGCTTACGATTGAGGAGCTATCTGACGGTGAGATGGTGGCCCTGGTCTACAAAGCCTAAAATAACCTCTGAGAGGATTCGTAGTGCTGACCACACGACACTTCGTAATCTGCAGGTCTGCGGGCTGAGCAGTGTTCGCTTATTTAGGTCATAGTTCTTCGGGGGCTGTTGCGCCACGGGGTGAACCCATAATTCTACGGTGAGAAAAATTTTTATTTTTCTCAAATATTTATTTGGTATTCAGAAACTACTGTATGTTTGAGGGCAGCCATTTTTGCGCTCCTACGAGCCCCGATGTCGCGTGGTAAGGTTCTTCCTCACGGCGAGCTCGTGAATTGCCGGGACACCTCGGTGGGACTCGAGTGCCCGACAATTCTTCAAAGTCGTGGAATTCTGCACAACGAGGGATTTTGATAATATAGTAAACAATGAAATAAATAAGCAAATTTATTCATACACCCTCCGTGAAGTTAGTGACACCAGGAAAAACTTAAAGGCAGTTAAGCCCAAGTGCATGTTAGCGTGAGATCAGCGAACCAGATACGCGTGCCAAGGTCATGGGCAGAAGAAAACGCGCGAAACGCACGGGCAGAAACAATTCATTCCTCCTGTTGTGAGTGTAGGAAAATTATAAAATTAACATCGAACATAAGTGCAAGTCTGTCCGGAGTTCTGGGACAAGTCTTATCAAAATCGGTTTATTAGAAGCAAAATTGGCAAATTACACAACCAAGCCTCATAGAGGGGATAGCGTCCTTCCGGAAATTATAAAAGAAACCCCCCACCGTAGATTTTGCAGTGTCGATCTGGAACTTGGAGCCGCGGGAGCTTGTGCCCGTCATCTTGGGAAATTCGCGCCAGATTGACCGACAATATCTAAATTCATGTTCGTGGCTAAGGTCCATATATTTGGTTAAGGAGAGAAAGTGAATGGAGAAGTTCTGAACGTTTGCAGACGAACTGAGAAGGTGTAGGCTGGATAATATACACAGCAGATTTGATATTTTATCATTTCATGTACTCTTGTAAGTGAAGAGGGTCTGGGGGAAGCTACGCAGAGGAGTTCTGCTCCCTTTATCGGTTGAACACCTGTTCTTATTGAAACAACGGAGAGAGAAACCACTCTGAGAAAGCATCAGACAGTTGTAGTCGACTGCAGGACGAGGGAAGTTCGTGGTGCAAGTTACAGAGAAAGTGCATTATTTATATGGTAATTTTAATCTCGTGTGTGTGAAGGGTAGTGTTTGGATGAGTGATATTTTGAAGATGAAAATGTTATCTGTAAAAATGAGTGGCTAAGTACGAGGTTGCTGGTGAGGATGTGACCAGAATGCTGAGAATGTCACCATTGTGCAGGTCTGTCTAATTTATATTATGTTGTAGTTAGTTAGTTACTGTCTGTCCTAAACAAATTTTCCAGATGCTTGTCGGGTTGATATTCGTAATTATCAGGCGAGAGGCGTTGTAAATTTTGGTCAGCGTGTGAAAATTTCAGTGTGTAAAATTCATGTCAAGAACGGTAAAATGCGACGCTTAAAATTTTGTGTTGAGATGAGATATCATTCAAAGTGCGGATTTGTGAACGTTATAAGTGTAAATTTGTCGTGGCGAATATCGTAATTTCGGGTGTCAGTTGCATTCATAAATGTTTGTCGATAATAATAATAATAATAATAATAATAATAATAATAATAATAATAATAATAATAATAATAATAATAATTTATCTAGCTATCAACCACCATCTTTATGTTTCCGTCGAGCAAATGGAACATTAGAAACGAACACCAAAGAGAACTGCACTATTCTAGCTGACTACTTCCGAGACCTCCTCAATTGTGATCCTCCAAAGGAAAGACTGAACTTTGAAAAGCCCATGCCCAACCCCGATTCACAGCCACCGACAATACAGGAAACAGCAGAGATTATACGATCGCTTAAAAATAATAAAGCTCCTGGAGAGGACGGCATCACTGCGGAGATGTGTAAACTTGGAGATGATCTTGTAAGCAAAATTCATGCAATCCTAGTAGAAATATGGGAAACGGAAATGATTCCACAGGATTGGAAGTGTGCATTAATACACCCATTGCACAAGAAAGGTGACAAGGCAGATCCAAACAACTATAGAGGCATATCTCTACTGCCAATCGCATACAAAATCCTTTCCAAAGCTCTCTTGAACCGGTTAGAAGAACAGACAGATCATCTGATTGGCGAGTACCAAGCGGGTTTCAGGAAAGGTCGATCATGTGCAGAACAAATATGGAACTTGAAGACGATATTAAGGATTCGCCGAAGTGCCAGCACGATCGTCACCTTTGTGGATTTTAAGAAGGCGTATGACTCTGTGGACAGACAGACAGTATTTGATACCCTAGAAGAACTCAGAGTGGACAAGAAGACCAGAGCACTTATCCAGCAGACCCTCACAAGTACGACCTCTAAAGTGAAATTCCTTGGAGAAATCTCTGAGCCTTTTGAAATATGTACGGGCGTTCGTCAAGGTGACAGCATCTCCCCTATTCTGTTTAACTTAGTTCTAGACAAAGTTATTAGAGAGTGGGAAAAGGATATCAAGGGTGTGAACATCGGAAATTTGGGAAGCAAGGTCAATGTGAAATGTTTAGCATTTGCTGATGATCTCGCAATCATTACTAAGACCAAGGATGAAACAAGGTATGCCATACAGAGACTACACAATATAGCATCAAAGGCAGGCCTCCAGATATCCTACGAGAAAACCAAGTACATGGAAAATCTACGTCAAAATAGCAAAAGAACTCCGCTAGAGATGGAAAACGGCACAATTTCACAGGTGCCCTCCTTCAAATACCTTGGAGAAATTATACTACCATCAGGATTAGACAGTAGTGCCAATGTAGAAAGAAACACCAAACTACATAAGGCATACAGACTGACGTGGAATTACTACAACAAAAGAGTCATATCGCGTAATGCAAAATTACGACACTACAAGACAGTTGTATTGCCCGAAGCTTTATATGCCTCAGAAACCATATGCTTAGGTGGTCACTCTAAAATTACAGAAATTGAAAAGCAGGAGCGGAAAATTCTCAGGAAAATTTATGGTCCTACGAGAGAAAATGGAATGTGGATTAAGAGGAAAACAGCGGACCTCTACTCCTTCACCGACAGGTTTACTGATGCTGTACGGAAAAGGCGCCTTAATTTCTATGGCCATATCTACAGAATGAACAGCGACAGACTAACTAAAAGATTATTCAAAGTAATCAACTCAAAGAAGGTCAAAATAAAATGGCTAGAAGAAACTAAGGCGGACCTCCAAGAATTAAATATTACAGACGACATCATGGAAAATCGTGGAGCTTTTAGAACCAAAGTAGCTAATCATAAATTTAGGGAGAAACCAAAAAAGACAACTGGTAGGAAGTGGTCGACAGAACGCAAGATGCAACACAGTGCATTCATGAAGAGATTTTGGGAGGATAAGAAGGCACAAACCATCAAACCAACTATCAAGTTCAAACGCGCTCTATGAATGGGCATAACGAAGGAATAATAATAATAATAATAATAATAATAATAATAATAATAATAATGTTTACCGCGGGATAAGGAAATTCTTCTCTGTTAAATTGCATTTAACCAGTTATTTTTGCAAGGATCGTAAGCATATTTAGATAATGTCAATAAAAATGTGTTAGAGTCACAGTTATTAATGGGAAGGAAATTTTGAGACATCGTGTATACCAGTGTTGCGAAAGGTCGATGTGTGCTCTTGGACTCTTGAGGTTCGAAAGTTGTAATAATAGCAAAGTAAGAGATGTGTTTAATAATGGTTGTCGTTTTAACCAGGGGATCGAAGTATGAAAAAAGGGTCTTGAAGGAAAAGGGATTGAGAGCGATGGATTTATATGTACGTGGAGATGAGAGAGAGAAGGGATACCGCTGGAATAAAGCGATGAGAAAGTGTGTTGAGATAAGCTGTATTTTGTACAGGAAGTATTTAGGAAACAGGCTGTGTTGAGACAAGCTGTATTGTTTTCCGCAATCAATCCGAATTTGAGACGACTATGGTGTGAAGCCTTGTAAATTTATAGAACGATTCCAAGTGAAAACGACTCTAGTAAAATGTTAAAGTCTGGGTAGCAAACATCCAGTGACTTTTGTTAAGAAAATGTGCGATCTCCAGGATCGAAGAGCACTTTGGACACACGGTTGGGTTATATTGAATTTGTTCACTGGAGAAGTCATTGATAAGATGGTTGGAATTGATGATAGGCGATCTGAGAATTTCGAATGCGGTGGTGATGATTATTATTATGAAGGCATCCACTAAAAGGGTAAACGTGTGTTGGGAATTTTCATTTGCTTCCCTAACACTTCAGTGCACAGGCTGAGATTGTGTTCGAGGTGGAGAATCGTTCGTCACGTCTATTTATTTTTGAGTTCACATTTATAATGAGGTAGGCATTTACTGTATTTTTCGAGAGGTAGAGACTTACTGTATTTCGACTTGTATTCATTTGATAATAGAGACGTTGGTTCCGTCGTGTGGTATTTGTCTGACCAAATCTAGTGTGGAATATCAGAGTCTGTTTGAAATTGCTGTTCGCCTGATAAGTTAAGAGAGGTGTAGTACGACCCACTTTGACGCCCGACGATAGATTTAGGACGTCACGATGTTATTCTTGGAGTCACTGATGATGAGACGTCCTAGGTCACGCCCGACGATAGAATTTGGAAGGCATCATGTATAATGATTAGTGTTAGGGTGTACAGATTTCATGTGAGCCCGACGATAGGTCTGGGATGGTAGCTGTACACACTCAAGTCTCAGTTTAGATGTTTTTCTTTGTTTTGTTTCTTGAAGCGGCCTGGGGAAAGGTAGCATTTACAGTACGATGTGATTTTATGAAGAGGGTCCATGCGGAGCTCTCCATTGAGATAACGGGACTGCTATCAGAGAAGTGAGGGCTGTCCAAGTGTTGGATATCGGCTCGACATAGATTAAATGTTTTTACTGTAATTCTTCGTGCGTGCTAAGCGTTAATGACTTCGAGATGTTAATTTATTTTTACGGACTTTATTGTTTTCTCGTTTTAACGTCCGTTCTCGTTTGATAGTGTGCATATTGACACTCAGTGTATTAGTGTGAGACGTGAGTTGCGAATGCGGTTTCGATTCGTCAGCCAGTATTTTATTTTATTTGCAATCTTGTCATACTTTCATTTTTTATTCATAGTTAACGTAAGTAAGCAATCACTTTATAGTAGTGTGTTGGGACAGACAGTAAATAGAGAGATCTGTACTGGTAGCATTGTTTTCAAAGGAAAGAATTCCTTAAAATTGTAGTAAATTGTAACGTGGACTGGTAATTTTATTAAGCATAATAAACCCATTTCTAACCTGAAAATCGGTTCAATAATAATATTTTCAAGTGACTTTTCACTTTTTGATTAACTTCAGTGTTTGGCATTTCTTCTAAATGCATGATTAGTAATTGTTTCCTGCATTTCGCAGTTTTGTTCCTTTAGAACGATCTAACGTAAGATCCTCCCGGATCCTGTTGTTGTTGGTTCCTTCCGAACAGCTGTTTGGGGTGATGCACAGTTAGCATCGGGATTACCTCATCACTTAAGGGTGTCATGAATGACAAATACATGGTGGAATTTTATTTCAATAGTGAATGATGCTGTTAACTTGTAGTGAACACCATGCTTTCCCATAATATTTCGCAACCTATCCAAAGCAACTGATAGTCAGTTTGGTTCGATTAAGGGTCCATTCGGCGGATGTTCCGTATCCGTGAAGGGTATTTGACTGGTGGATAACCTTAATTGAGAGGAAATCAGGCGTTCTACTTGTTGAAAGTCAGATTTTCCACGGATCGTGTGGATTAACTCTCAGTTCTTGTTTGGAATAATAGGTGCCCGGTTTTCAGGTCCTCCCCTTTTCAGTTTTTCAGTTTCGCTGTCCACTAACATATTAGCTTCTCCGAAGCAACTCTTCGGCATTGTAAGAAACAAATTGACGTTATGTAATGTGACTGTGTTTGGAACATTCAAAACCAATAATTTATATTTTTTTTCTGCAAGAATGCATATCAAATTAATTATGTTATCGTGCTATTTCAGTTTAATAAAAGTTAGTAAGCACATTTTTGCTCCTCATTTCAAGTAGTTAGGCTTTCTTCTGAACCCCATCGTTTGGTTAAGATCGTGACCGAATTTATTCCCGCAACGACCCATGATTTAAGAGTTCTAAATTGTTCTACTGTAGCAGCCGTGGCCGACCAACGATGGAATGGTAAGTTCAAGGGTTCAGGGGTTTTGTTTTGAAATCCATACAGGCGGACCCCAGATGTTTGCACGTATTCGGACTGGATTCGCCACTGTGAAAGATATCTAGATCACCTGTTGTAGTAGTTTGGGCGTCCTCCGTGTCCATTCAGAAGTGTCCCCGCCATTTCCGTCCCCACTGTGTAACTTGATGTTTACAAACACTTGCTGTGTCATGGTACAGATATACCAGTGCCATGGTTGTTTATCTGACGGTCACTCGTATACTGTGAGTAGCCTATAGATGTGTTTCCCTACACTCGCTCCGCATATGACGTAAAACAAAACAAAAAGCATCGACTTATGTCCTCCCGGACAATAACATAGTGTTGACAGCTTTGCCATATTGTAGCACATATAGTTCCTATGTACGAGGTATATCTTTGACATATTCCGTATAAATTTGCATTATACACTCTATAAATACTGTAGATAAGAACATTAAGTAGAATATGATGATGTGATCAACTCGGGAAGTAATGTGTGCCTCAATCCTATATCCTTCCTTCGTTACACAATACCTGTGTCCTACCTGCCCAATAATTATCGCAGAGAGTTCCGCACACCGGAACAATGTGAGAGGAATTGAAGGGACATGGAGACTTCGACGGAGACAGATCGAACCCAACCGTGTCTCGCCTGGAGCTCTAAGACCATTACATTGAAACGACGTTTCTCCATACCTCAACTAACTGCTCTATCTCCCTCTATCTCTCTCGGAGAAAACAGTTTCCTTGTTCGCGCGGAGAAGGTCCTTTACGTGTTTCTGATGACGATACGAGATGTGAACATCACACGAATACAAGATAAATCGCTGATAAAGTAGGAAAACGTTCAAATATTAGCCTATACAACGAAATGCAGCTCTAGAGCATGTAATAAGCAAAAAGTGAAGGACTTCACATCTATTCAACGCTGTAGTTTTATTAATAAACCCCGACCTTTTGCATACTATTGGTTGTCACTAGGTAGTATTTAAAAGTTTCTGAATGGCAACAACTCTTGTGGGAAGAATTTTGTACCCTTTATGGCTTTATTACAATAAAATACTTCTTATTCTTCTTCCTTTTGGTTTTTACCCAATTACCCGGCGTCGGAACTTTGCAAGGGTTTAGCTCAGTTTTACGGTCGAGAACACCAGAGATTGAACCAGACGCATCCCCGCAGTGCTTGAGATTGCTAACTAATACTAGTTCTTAATGAGTTTAACCACGGCTAGAACAAGACGTCTCTTACTCTCCTTTACGCAGTATCACAGTGGTGATTAAACCTGGTTTTACAAAAATCGCTAACTGCCTCCAAGTCCTTGAAGCATCCTGTAAAGATGGATTTGAGCTTGTCGATAAATTGGAATTATTTATCTAATATTGTACAATAATAATAACAAGAAGTAGAAAAAGAGGAAGAAGAAGTGGGTATATGACCTAGACGATAGGTTTTTTTTTTTTTTTGCTTTACGTAACACCGACACAGATAGGTGTTATGGCGACGATGGGGTAGAAAACGGTTAGGAGTGGGAAGGAAGCGGCCGTGGCCTTAATTAAGGTACAGCCCAAGTATTTGCCTGGTGTGAAAATGGAAAATCACGGAAAACCCTTTTCAGGGCTGCTGACAGTGGGGTTCGAACCCACTATTTCCCGGATGCAAGCTCACAGCTGCGCGCCCCAAACCGCACGGCCAACTCGCCCGGTGGTGATAGTTCCCTTTAAGCAATGATCATTAATAATCATAATAATAATAATCGGTTGAAACCTGCATCCGAGTGTACATTTCTCGATTAGTGTTATTTTCATAACGTATCAACTCTGTGCAATCAATCAATCAATCAATCAATCAATCAATCAATCAATCAATCAATCAATCAATCAATCGAGAAATGTTCACTCGGATGCTACACCTACAGTGTCCTACTATAAAAACAACCACAACCTTTAATGAAATGAAATGTCGTATGGCTTTTAGTGCCGGGATATCCCAGGACGGGTTCGGCTCGCCAGATGCAGGTCTTTCTATTTGACTCCCGTAGGCAACCTGCGCGTCATGATGAGGATGAAATGATGATGAAGACAACATATACACCCAGCCCCCGTGCCATTGGAATTAACCAATTAAGGTTAAAATCCCCGACCCGGCCGGGAATCGAACCCGGGACCCTCTATACCGAAGGCCACGACGCTGACCGTTCAGCCAACGAGACGGATACAACCTTTAATGTATTGCGGTGATTGGACTGATAGTGGATGCTCGTGGAACGATACCGAGCTTTTCTGCAAAGACCTGCAAAATTCTAGGCATTCGTAATAATACCATAAAAGATATTGCAATATTGGCAGTTAAGGGATCTGCCACGATTTTACGAAATTAGTTATATGCTACATAACCATGGGGTACTGTCCTTAAATTCTTCTACTATTTTCTTATCTTTTATCAGCAATTGTAAACCATATTTTGTGTCTTTGTTACGCTTTGTCCCTAAGATAGGGTTGATAATTTTCAGGAAGCTAATAAAATAAGAAATGCACCCTGTAGATGGGGACGCTGACAAAGAATACGCCCACGGTATCACCCCTGTCGTAAGAGGCGACTAAGAGGGCCCCAAGGGCTCTCAAATTGGGAGCGTGGGTTTGCAACCACGGAGTCCTTAGCTGATTCCTGGCATTGCTTCCACTTACTTGTGCCAGGCTCCTCACTTTCATTTATCCTGCCCAACCTCTCTTGGTTAAACCTTATTCTTTTCCAACCCCGACGGTATTAGAGCATTCGAGGCCTAGGTAGTCTTCCATGTTCATGGCCTTTCGTGGCCCTTCTCTTTTTTTGTCCGGTACTTTATTTTTCAACGTGTCGGGCCCCTTCTTCTTTTCTTTTCTCTCTTTCTATATCCACTGTGGGCGGGGGAGGCAGATGAAGATTACACCCACTGCATTCCCTGCCTGTCGTAATAGGCGACTAAAAAGGGCGACCAAAAGATGATGACATTAGAAACAAGAGACTATTTGTGATTAGTGCCATTACCATGGGTCGACGTTATTTGCAACTAGTACTAGTCGGCTTTACTTGCGATTAGTACTACTACATGTGCCTGGTAGTTCTCCCTTTTAGAGCTATAATCACTACTACCTAAGGAACGCGAACCTCTACGGCTTCCAGCTGGTTCTGTGATTATTATCAACGGACCCACTGTCGGCAGCCCTGAAGATGCTTTCCCGTGGTTTTCCATTTTCACACCAAGCGAATGCTGGGGCTGTACCTTAATTAAGGTCACCGCCGCTTCCTTCCCACTCCTATCCCTTTCCTGTCCTACCGTCGCCATAAGACCAATCTGTGTCGGTGCGACGTAAAGCAGTTTGTAAAAAAAAAGTATCATCAGGTGAGGATTACTATGGGAGTAATAGCATTATATGAAGAACACTATGGTTCTGCTTCACTAGTGATTAGTACCATTGTAAGGGGCCGGTGATCTGGAGTTTGGACCCATTTACATAATAAGCATCACATCAGTAATTAAGGCATTGTGAATTTGAGCCACTGATTGTTTTTTAATTCACAATCATTTCCATTCGTTTTGGATTCTAGCCAATGGATACATTCTGAAGTTCTAATTTTCATTTCATTTCACCTCGTGGCGTGAGGAGCCGATGACCTAGCTGTTAGGTCCCTTTAAACAGCGAACATCATCATCATGAAAATAAATAAGAAATACTGCATATCCTGTTTAAATACAGCAAATGAGGTAGAAAAATGGGCGTAAAAGAGAAAGAAATGACAGAAATATGAAAGAAAACCCGCCAACAAATAAAAGTAAATTTCTGATCAGTAACTGGATACACTGTTGAGAGTTATTCTCATCACTTGTAGTTCAGGTTTCAAAGAAATTGTGGACGATCGGAGGAGACGGAGAAGAGGAGAGTAGGGCTCATTAGAGTAAGCTCCTTGCTGTATTCTTTAAGCCCAACAAAAGAAGTTTGCCTTTTCATTAATGTAATTCTTTACTCTGCCTGAGGTGTGCCATAAGATACGAGGCTTTGTGTGAGAGCGTAAACTATTCATCGACTTTGATTAGAGGATTGACCAAGCCCTCCTTTCTCACTGTACCTTACAGAGAGCTCAGTACGTGTACAGAAATGCTAGCCGAGTGTAATTATAATACAAATTCGCCCATTAAAGGTTCTAATGCACACTACGTCACCAGCAGTCGTAAAAGTAGGTAATGGAATGCAAAACCAACATTATTACCAACAATGGAGTATTTGGTCAGAAAAAAGAAAAAAATATATAATAATACACATATTCTCCTCTCTCTAGAAGTGGGGTCGGTGGTTGCAAACTAGGTCTCGGCCTGAAAGCGACCACGGCTGGTCCGTGGTCTGACAGATCTGTACTCAGACCGGTCATCCAAGCAGAGGAGAGATCGATCAATCAATCAATCAATCAATCAATCAATCAATCAATCAATCAATCAATCATCTGCATATAGGGCGGTCACCCAGATGGCAGATTCTCTATTAATTTTTACCTCAAATTTACATTTATTTATAGTTGTTTACATAGATTTTTCTTATATATTTTCAACAAGTTTGGAAATGTATCGAACATTTCCTTTCATAATTTATTCCAATCCCTCATTCCTCGTCCTATAAATAAATAATTGCCCCAATCTGTCCTCTTGAATTCCAAATTCATATTATGATCCTTCCTACCGCTATTTCACGCCAACTCACCTCTGACAGCTCGAAACATACCGCACAGTTGGGCATCTCGTCTCCTCACTTCTAAGTCTTCCCAGGAGAAAGATTCCACATTTTAGTAACACTACTCCTTTGTCGAAAGTAGTAGGGCGGTGGGGATTCAAAATCGCTGCGTCAGCACTTTTTCTGCTGCGACAGCACCGTGGTCATTGACCCCGTTCACGTGATTGTGACGTCACGACCACGTGCAATTTTTTGTAAATAAAGCCACGTGATTGGCTACGTGCTTTTTTGACAGCTGTCAGCGCTGCCATCTTTAAACAACAGAGCATCGCTAACCTCAGTGCTGGCATCTTGACGGGGCTAAACCTTACGGCTGCCACCTTATGCACGTGAGCGCGCGAAATTTGAATTCCACGTGCTTTTTTGACAGCTGTCATCTTTAACCACGTGGGCATCGAGTTTAAACAGGCTAACCTGAGTAAATGTTTATGTTCTTTAAATTCGAGGGAGCAGGGGGCTTAAAGAGGTAGTCCACTTTTCCCTATCTCCCCTTCCAAAAAATAGGGGATGGAGATATGTGTTCTCTCTCCCTAGAGGTCTACCGCCTAGGTAATCCTCTACAAAAATATATTGCCCGGCTAAGAAGCCAGGCACGGCCACCTCTCTTCCGAGAGTGTGGCAAAGAATAAGGTGGCAGCCATGAGGTTTAGCCCCGTCAAGATGCCAGCACTGAGGTTAGCGATGCTCTGTTGTTTAAAGATGGCAGCTGTCAAAAAGCACGTAGCCAAGCACGTGGCTTTGTTTACAAGCAATAGTACGTGGTCCTGACTTCACGGTCACGGGAGCGGGTCAATGACCTCGGGTGCTGATGCAGCGATTTTGAAATCGCACTGCCTTACTACTGTCGGAAATTACCCAAAATAAATCGTGCTCCTTTCCTTTGATATTTTTTCAGTTCTCGTATCGAGTATTCCTGGTGAGGATCCCATACACTGGAACCATACACTAACTGCGGTCTTAGTACACTCTTATACGCCTTCTCCTTTAGATTCTTACTACAGCTAAACACTCTCATAACCATTTGAAGAAATATGTTACCTTTCTTAACTACCTCGTTAATATGATTACCCCAATCAAAATCATTCCTTATATTAACAACTAGGTACTTACATTGTCCCTCATAAGGTACTATCACCCCATCAACACCATAATAAAATCTGAGAGGACTTTTCATCTTCGTGAATCTTACAGCTTGACTTTACATCCCACTTACATTCATACCATTGTCTGCTGCCCATCTCACAACATTAAGTCCCCATGAAGTCGCACAATCCTGCAACACATTTACTACTCTATACAGTATAACATCATCCGCAAATATACTGATCTCTGTGTCCAGATGTTTACTCGTATAACTTATATATAAGAAAACATAAAGGTCCAGTTATGCTGATCTGCGGGACTCCCCTCTTAATCATTACAGGCTCAGATAAGCCTCCACGAATTCTAATTCTCTGCGTTCTACTTTTCCAGAAATATAACCACCCATTCAACCACTCTCTTGTCTAGTCCAATTGCACTCATTTTCGTCTTTAATCTCCCTTGATCTACCGTATCAAAAGCCTTGGATAGGTCAATAGCGGTACAGTGAATTTGACCTCCTGAATCTGAAATATCTGCTATATATTGCTGGAATCCTACAAGGTGAGCTTCACTGGAATATCCGTCCCTAAATCCAAAGCCTTCTTAAACCCGAACTGAATTCTGTCAAACCAGTTAGTAATTTCAAAAACATGTCTGATATAATCAGAAAGAATACTTTCTCAGAGCTTACAAACTACACATGTCAATCTGACTGGCCTGTAATTTTCCGCTTTATGTTTGTTACCCTTTCCCTTGTACACTGGGGCTACTATTGCAACACTCCATTAATTTCGTATAGCTCCTTCATGCAAACAGTAATCAAATAAATATTTCAGATATGGCACTATATCCCAACCCATGGCTAGAGCACTGCACCGATGCGGATATCCGTGATGTTACTGTCTTGGCAGATTAACTGTATGGCAGTCCGACTCGTTGGCTGAATGGTCAGCGTACTGGCCTTCGGTTCAGAGGGTCCCGGGTTCGATTCCCGGCCGGGTCGGGGATTTTAACCTTAATTGGTTAATTCCAATGGCCCGGGGGCTGGGTGTTTGTGCTGTCCCCAACATCCCTGCAACTCACACACCACACATAACACTATCCTCCACCACAATAACACGCAGTTACCTACAAATGGCAGATGCCGCCCACCCTCGTCGGAGGGTCTGCCTTACAAGGGCTGCACTCGGCTAGAAATAGCCACACGAAATTAAAAAAAACTGTATGGCAGTGCGGATAATTTTGCTGATAATTTCTAAATAATGACGTTTATTTATTTTCACTTAGGTATTCTCTTGTTCTTGCTTGTGGTTAGGCGACCCTTGACACTTGTGTAGGAGAACAGTGATATATAAAGAGCCTTGAGACCACAAAGCCAATCTGACCTATGCCTAACTGACTCCTGTCCGCAATTAATGGAAGGAAGGAAGGAAGGAAGGAAGGAAGGTAGGAAGGAAGGAAGGAAGGAACAAAGATCAATGTCGGAAGTTGTCGCAAGAGAAAATCGCTCATAAACCTGTGACTGTACCAGGCCTATTGTTTTATGTTTACAGATCTGTATATTTCAATGCGTGGGGTGTAATATACTGTAGTTAAATATTTAAATTATCCGCGGATAACCATTTTTCGGATGCTGATAACCATTCGCGGGTGCGGGTGCGGATATTATTTTGTATATCGGCGCAGGACTCTACCCATAGCACATCCCCAAAAATCTTATCAACACCAACTGCCTTTCTAGCTTTCAACTTTCGTATCTTTTTATAAATGTCTTTATTATCGTAGGTAAATTTCAGTATTTCGCCATTATTAGTCGCCTCCTTACCAGGGCATTATCTTTATATCCAACTATAATGGCCATGGCTCTACTGTGGCTTTACGCCTTTTTATTCAGAAGACGGGCAGAGGCTGGTCCCTACCACCGACTGTCCTGAGAATGGTTTGCCGTTGTTTTCCATTCTCCTGCACTGAAGGACATGTCCTAGTTTAGACTACGACCACCAACCCCCTCACCGCCACCGCACATCTTCTTCACCGCAACAGATCTCCCTGGCCTGAGAGAAGGGGCGTCGCCCTCTAGAGGCCCGCTTCCCCCTTCAGGGGTGGGGGATAAAACAGTTTATAGTTCCGTTTCTATGAGTTCAGACTTGAAAGCTAACCGGAAGTCAGACACTGCTGCCAAATTGTTACGAGTACAAACAGCTGATTCACGACACACAACACGAACGAAAATGTTTATATGTATCAATACTTTGTATCAACATGCATAATTCACATAAGATTAACTATAACACATGCCATATTTAGGATAAGGCTAGAGTATGAGATTAAAGTAGATCAATGCTCGAACAAATAAAACGCAAGAAAGTGAAATGAAATTTCTACTCACCATCTAGAAGAGCTCGCGTTGCTAATCGATTCAATTTCTGAGGAAAGAAGAATCCTGTAAAGGGAATACACCAATCATTTCTGAGTCACTATCGGCATTGTCATCGCTGTGGAGACCGTAACGAGATAATAACGTCTTCAATATAAATCGTCTGTGATACTTTCCCTCTACCAAGCTTCACTTATCTCGGATTATGTCTCACACTTGCACTTAAGCGGCCTACGGCTTCGCAAAGAAGTCTTTCAACTTCCGTAGCTGTGAATAGTCGGTTATTCACAGCTACATAATCTTTCACATGGCCCCAAATAAGTCCAATGGCATTAAAATGGCAATGGTAATGTGAAAGGCAAACAACTTTATGCAATGGAGCAATCATCGTGAGGTTGAAACGAGCGGTCGGTGCTTTAAGATGTTAACAATTATCTCATTCCCAGTTCAATGCGGACCTCCATTATAACGCCTTGAAGATTTTATTGAATTATTTTAATACGGTTCTACATCACGGTTTAAGAACTGTTAAAACTGAGCCTTTGTTTCTTTAAGAAGATTGTGTTTTCAGTTGTTGTTCTTGTTAAACCCGCGTTAATTTATGAGTAAGCAAACCAACTTACATCGGACCTCATCAACTTAAAGTTTAATACTCGCAAGTCTCAGATAATATGGACTTTGAAACAATATAATTGTAACACGGTTTTTAGATCATCAATATGTTTTTTTTTTAATTTGTTTTATGTGACGTAGATAAACTTATGTGTTTGCCAATGTTTCCTAAAATGTATATCAGCTGATGATGACGCAAAAAAAAGGCGTTGAAACTAGTTCTGATAAAATTAATGTTGTAATTTCATCTTAACAACATTTTAATGTATTGAATAAGGTGGATACAAATGTTAATAAATTGTAACATGTAATAAGGAAGCTTCTTAGACGACGCTGGAAACGGTCAGCAATGCATGAGGAGCCTTAAACGATCTCGAAGTAGAAACAAGATATAGTTTCTCGGGAATATTCCGCGGCCCTATACAGAAGGTACCGGTAATAATAAGATAGGTCAAACTTTCAGGCCACATTCCACACGCGTAAAGGAAGAGAATATGCTATAAGGAAACGGGACCGAAAACACTTCATTTCCACGCTAGAACTCATTTTCTACAACACTATATAGTACATTAATTATGACAAACACACAGGAACAGAACGTACCAGCATAACACATGATATGTTCAAAATGCGTTCCGTTATCATTGATGCATACATCAACCCGCCTCATCACCACATCCGATGTTCAATGCGGCGGTGGATACATTTATGTAACCTGCCGAACTTATTCCACACAAGTACCGAACTTATAGAAGTGAAAGAAGAAGACGAAGAATGAACTTCACGTGTAGACAACATCGCTAAGCACGCACCTCGGTGAACCCTTAGTTTGAATGAATAGGCTATGGTGTTCTCTTCATTTCCCTTTGTTCCGTCCGTTACTAAACACAGCACAATTCATTGTAATCTTAAGAGCGAGTGGCCAGCTGAAGTGCGGCTTTATATTCAGTGGCAGCTCGTCTTGACAGGAATGATGATCATATATTCCAGAGATCATGAACTGTTACTTTATAGACGTGATCTCAGAGGAGTTTCCATATACTACACCCGTGAAATTTAAGAAAGCCTTTTGACAGATGGCGCTGGAGAAGAGCAATGGACGGTGTTGCCACGTTCCTGCATTCCTTTCTCCTTCCCCTCCCTGCTGGCTTACTTGTTCGTTCAGACAGCTGTGTTCCGTTGTACGTAACTCAGAAGTGAGAGGTTTGGTAATTCCAAGCAACACGAGCCGGCCAGCAGGTGTATCTTCATGGCAACCGCAGTGGGTCCGCCCACGTTGCCATGGAAACCATACCCCCTACTCCCTTCTCCCCACTCAGAACTGTCAGAACATATCTTTCAGTATTACGACTAGAACAACACAAGTGTATGATATTGGAGCTTATGTCCATAGGCCTATTAATGCCCTCTAGTTACAATTTCTTAAAATTTTGCACGACCGTTCTCAGAAAAAATCATGTATGTTCTGTTTCAAAATATCGACCCAAAATACATTATTAGTGAAGTTATTAGCAAAGAAAGCCGCGTGTGGAATTAAGATGAAGTTTTGACGGTTTCTTTCTCTTTCACCTGAGCATAAATCACCGAACCGATTAAGCTCAGATTTCATATGCTCCTATTGCAAATGTTCTGTTCAATTACAAGCTTATTTATGTTCTTCAATAACATTAATTTTTCTAAACTGGCGTCCATTGTACGTACGTTTTTACTGAATTTATATGTGTTTTATGTGCTAAAAATGGGCAAATGGTTAATCCTATCATAAGAAGGAACCGCTTTTTCCTTTGCGAAAATCAAATGATTACAAATACGTCTCTCGATCATGGCCATCCATCAACGGCTACTAACCTCAGATGGAAAACAGCCATAAGACATAGTCGACACCCTTGCTAGGCAACATTGTCTGACATCCCATCCATACCTTACATCACTGCCTGCGCGGTTGTTAGGTAACATTGTCTGACAACCATCCATACCTTACATCACTGCCTGCACGTTGCTAGGTAACATTGTCTGACAACCCATCCATACCTTACATCACTGCCTACACGGTTGCTAGGTAACATTGTCTGACGACCCATCCATACCTTACATCCCGTCTGCACGATTGCTAGGTAACATAGTGTGACCAGCCATCCATACCTTACATCACTGCCTACACGGTTGCTAGGTAACATAGTCTGACTGCCCACCCATACCTTACATCACTGCCTACACGGTTGCTAGGTAACATAGTCCGACAACCCATCCATACCTTACATCACAGGCTGCACGGTTGCTAGGTAACATAGTCTGACAACCCATCCATACCTTACACCACTACCTGCACGGTTGCTAGGTAACATAGTCTGACAACCCACCCATACCTTACACCACAGGCTGCACGGTTGCTATTGTTACACATCCGTCACACGTCTTGTCGTGTCACGTTACACACATTTTCGGATAGCCCCAGCAATAAGACATATTTATGTCAAAAACTTCGCATTCGTACATTTCTTCGCTGCACTGAAAAGCATAGAATCATAGGCATGTTTTCGGGCTTAAAGGAAGAGGAAGCGAGTACCGATTATTTGTTTGTCTCCCTCTTAGTAGCCTCTTACGACACGCAGAGGTTACAGATAATGCATGCCTTGTGTGTATCAAATGAATGGCAAAGGTCATGAATTTTGAGGAAATTAAATCCATTCTAGACCTCGACAATATAAATCTAATCTAATAAATATGATTATCGCGTCCTGTGTTCGGTTTTCGACCAGTTCAAGGATTTTAATTCTGGACTGAGGAAAAAAAATGAAGCGTATGGCTTTTAGTGCCGGGAGTGTCCGAGGACAAGTTCGAATCTCCAGGTGCAGATTTTCCGATTTGACACCCGTAGCCGACCTACGCGTCTTGGTGAGGACGAAATGATGATGAAGAAGACATATACACCCAACCCGGAACCCCTGTGAATAAAGGCCAGCACGCTAACCATTTAGCCTCTGAGCCGGACTGGACTGAGGAATAGAACGGGCTTCACTTGATACGAGATTTTTTCGAGCTGTTAGTTACAGGAAGAAAGCGCACGGTGAGAAGATGACATTACTGACCTAGTATACATGCCCTGGTTGCAGTGTTGTCTGGAGATTGATGAAGCTAATTTCTAGACAGATCCCCGGCCCAAAATGTATTCATGTTAAAAGGAAGTAAAACAAATTAATTTACAATTCTATTTTCTAAACAGGTTACATGCATCCTCATTGTAACTGAAAGCGATTCTCCAGGAAATGATGGTCTTTTTTTAAAAAATCCTTTCTGGAGCCTGTAAAACTAATCAGCAAAAACATTACACCAACTGAGTGTCAATTGGTAATTGTTTCTACAGCTGCCACTCATCTCAAGTAGACGGCAGTACCGCTACAATTGTGCCGAACTAAACCGTCAACGAGAGTAGAGCACGTAGTCGGACACACGAAGGTAAAGGGTTAAGTCAGTCGAGAGGAGAGAAGTGCAATCCATTTTTGTTCTACATTCTTCGTGTAATTAATGGGTTGAACCGGGAGGAACGATAACATCTCAGTCAGATATTTCTCTCACACCTGTTGCTTGAACCCAGAGCCACGCTAGGAAATGTTACATTCAGTCTGTTCAAAATCTAGGGTAAAATAAAAATTACAGAAAGGGCTCTCCTTTTTGTGGCTACTATTTCTACGTTTTCTGGTACGGGTTTGGTGATGAGGTGGATTAAATTTTACTGAATGTTTTCTACAGCCGGAGGCCCTTCCTGACGGCAATCTCAGTTATTATTATTATTATTATTATTATTATTATTATTATTATTATTATTATTAACAAATACATTGCACATGGGAAATATCCCGGTGGCAACGGACACTTACAATAATGTAATAATAAAGTAAAGTTAACATAATTACCCAATAACAACAAACAAACAAACAAACAAACAAACAAACAACAAGAATACAACAAGCAAAACCATGGAAAGAAATTATTACAAGAATTACTGCTAGTTTAACATTCTAAATCCAGCATCATCATATACAAATTCACACACAACTTACGTACTTCCAGTGCTTAACGCTACGACTTACAGTATTGAGCTTACTACTAGCTTTACAATGTTAATAAAGTAATGTTAAAAACAAATGGTGCTAATGAATGAATAGGAACTGTTCCGGTATTTTCCTGCAAGTAACAATGGGAAACCAGCATTCTAAGGTCAGCAGACGATGGGATTTGAACCCACTCAACTCCCATACGGCTCCATAACCGTAGCACGGCCAGTCTCTTCGGTGCCACAGTATTTAACTTTATAACAATAACTTGCAGTGGTGGATTTCGTCAATAACACATTCCTTGTTAGTCAAATATTCTACCGATAAAGTGGCTGTGTGGATTAGGTCACGTACCTGAGAGCTTGTGGGTTCGAACCTCACTGTCAGCAGCTCTGAAACTGGTTTTCCGTGGTTTTCCTATTCTCACACTAGGCAAATACTGGGGCTGTAACTTAACTAAGACCATGATCGCTTCCATCCTACTCCTAGCCCTTTCCTATCCTATAGTCGCCAAAAGACCTATCTGTGTCAGTGAGAAGCAGATTCATGTTTCACTAGGGGGTTGTAAAAATTCGGTGACGACAAAGCTCCTCTTCAGGGCCCCCATATTGCATGGGACATCCCTTGAAAGTATTTATTAAAGAATTTTCGACATCTTTAACTCAGACTAATCGATCTACAGCGATACTGGAAGTAAAGAGAGAATAAGGAACACGGAGGTCTTAGAAAATATTCTATCAGAACTCCAGGACTGGTTAGTCTTGGATTCAAAAGACTAACGGTTTAAAAACTGCCGGAGGCGTTCAAGGCGTTGTAATAACCTTGGCAGAAACACTGAAGAAATTCTCTGCCATAGGGTAGAGCAAACTTTGAATGGTAATGAAAATGTATACTGTTGGCTAATGAAGAATACCAAAAGATTTTTCTTCAAATAATAATAATAATAATAATAATAATAATAATAATAATAATAATAATAATAATAATAATAATAATAATAATAATAATAATAATAATAATAATAATAATAATAATATAGTCTAATATTCTCAAGTTCTGACATCTTTCTTCTTCGATTTCTGATTCTATGGACAACGTAAAATAAATTCATGCTTTTTTCTCCCTTCTTAATTTTATATCTCCCCAGTATCTCTTCGCCCTCCCATTGTGTTCTCTTCATACTTCCTTCGTCCAGACAGTTATACTTCTCATCTTCTTCCTGGAAAACCCCGAACCTTCTACTCCTATCGCGAAATGTAGGCCCGTCTAGAATTTTTGCTTTCGTAGTCATACCTGCTAAATCATTTTTCACTAACCATCACCCCCTGTGGGTGGATGACGCAGACGAAGAATTCACCCACGGTATCCCCTGCCTGTCGTAATAGGCGACTAAAATGGGCGACCAAGGGATGATCATACAGAACCATGACACTGCTTGTGATTAGTACCACCACGCGGGGAACACCATGGGTCGCTTTTACTTGCGCGTAGTACCATTATGTTAGGTACCAAATAGGTTTGTGATTTGTAGCAAACGATGGCTCGACGACTTTTACAGTACCTGTGATTAGTAGCACTAAATGAGCAACACCATGGGATGAGGGAACCCATGGTTCTCGCTTGCCTATGATTAGTACCCACTATATGAGGAACACCATGAGATAGTACGAGTCCCTGTGGTTAGTACACTAAGGTGATGAACACCATAGGTTTGCGTTGCCTGTCAATGGCACCGCAATGTGTAAAAACGTAGGTCTGTAATACATGTGCGAATTTCATTACCTGTGAGTAGTACCATAATGTGGAATACCGCGAGTCTACGTTACTATTGATTAGTACCGCAACATGACAAATACCATAGTTCTACTTTCCTAGCGATAAGTACCATTGTGAGGGGCCGGTGATTTAGATTTTGGACCCCTTTTGACTACAAGTATCATCGACTGAGTATTGTGCTATAGAGGCAGTCCCTTGGTCAGTAATACTATTGTTCTACGTCAGCTTTTGTGCATGTGAGGCACTGTGGGTCGGTTCAACTGATCATTTTAAATTCACATCCATCCATCCATCCGTCCGTCCGTCCGTCCGTCCGTCCGTCCATCCATCCATCCATCCATCCATCCATCCATCCATCCATCCATCCATCCATCCATCCATCCATCCATCCATCCATCCATCCATCCATCCATCGTCCTCACGTTTTGAATTGTGGTCAGTGGCTGTTTTTGGGCTTTTAATTTATTTCATTTCGTCTCATTTCGTACCATTAGGGGCCAATGACCTAGATGTTAGGCCCCTTTAAACAACAAGCATCATCATCAGCATCACTAACCATCCACACAAGGAGCCGGATTATTATTATTATTATTATTATTATTATTATTATTATTATTATTATTATTATTATTATTAATACTCATTCATCTTAGGATCACATCAGAGAATGTTCTTCTTCCTGCTTTCCCTTATGGTGACGATGGAATAGTAAAGGGCTGGATGTGGGAAGGAAGTAGCCGTGGCCTTAATTAAGGTACAGCCCCAAAATTTGCTTGTGTTAAAACGGGAAACCACGGAAAACCATCTTCGGGGCTGCCGAAAATGGGGTTCGAACCCGCTAGCTCCCGAATGGAAGCTCAAAGCTTCGCGCCGCTAACCACGTAACCAACTCGCTAGGTAAACTTCATCCTTCCGCGGTCCCTGATTTCTTGGCTCTCTCTGGAAAATTACTATCAAACATTTCTTTTGGCTCCCTCTGGAAAATTACCATCAAACATTTCTTCTTGGCTCCCTCTAGAAAATTACCATCAAACATTTATTGTCTCCTTTGGAAAATTACCATCAAACATTTCTTCTTGGCTCCCTCTAGAAAATTACCATCAAACATTTCTTCTTGGCTCCCTCTGAAAAATTACCATCAAATATTTCTTCTTGGTTCTCTCTAGAAATTTACCATCAAACATTTCCTCTTGGCTCTCTCTGAAAAATTACCTCAAATATTTCTTCTTGGTTCTCCCTGAAAAATTACCATCAAACATTTCTTCTTGGCTCTCTCTGACAAACTACATCAGATATTTCTTCTTGGCTCTCCCTCGAAAATTACCATCAAACATTTCTTCTTGAATCTCTCTGGAAAAATTACCATCAAACATTTCTTCTCGGCTCTCTGTGGAAAATTACCATCAAATATTACTTTTTGGCTCCCTCTAGAAAATTACCATCAAACACCTCTTCTTGGCTCCCTCTGAAAAATTAACATCAAACATTTCTTCTTGGCTCCCTCTGGAAAATTGCCATCAAACATTTCTTCTTGGCTCCCTCTGAAAATTACCATCAAACATTTATTCTTGGCTCTCTCTGAAAAATTAACATCAAACATTTCTTCTTGGCTCCCTCTGGAAAATTGCCATCAAACATTTCTTCTTGGCTCCCTCTGAAAATTACCATCAAACATTTATTCTTGGCTCTCTCTGAAAAATTATCAATAAACATTTCTTCTTGGCTCTCTCTGAAAAATTACCTCAAATATTTCTTCTTGGCTCTCCCTCGAAAATTACCATCAAACATTTATTCTTGACTCTCTCTGGAAAATTACCATCAAACATTTCTTTTTGGCTCTCTCTGGAAAATTACCATCAATATTACTTCTTGGCTCTCTCTGGAAAATTACCATCAAAAGTTTCTTTCCTAAATTATTTTCTATTTCCAAAAATTAGATCTTATTTAATGTTGTTAAATTCCAAATCTTTTTCGGCTTCTATAAAAGATGCTCGTTTGGTTTTTTAATTTGCATAGTGTTCAAAACTTCGTTTAATTAATCTGTCTTTGTCCATTCTGTACAGGCAAAGAAAGAATATTAATCTTCTTTTTCTGAAAGCAAGACCTGTTTTCTCTGATGCTGTGTGTAATGTTGTTCTGATCTCAGTTTGTATATGTCATTCTCCCAAATAAGTCCCATGATGTTTGTTAGGATTCTATTTTCTTTTTTGCATATTCTTCTATATAAGAAGGTATTTCGACGCACTGTTGCATATAAAGCTGCTTGAAGGAGTACAGTTTTGTAATGTCTCAGTTTAGCAGTTCTGGATACTTATTATTATTATTATTATTATTATTATTATTATTATTATTATTATTATTATTATTATTATTATTATTATTATTATTATTATTATTATTATTATTATTATTATTATTATTATTATTATTATTATTATTATTATATAATTCGCTGGGGCCATCAACGACCACGTTAAGTCTTGTTGCATTTGACACTCAACTTGGACTTCTTTAGAGCCGAAATTTCCCTCATTCTTTGCCCATATAAAGTGCATCTGGCAGCTCTCCCTGCAGCCGGACAATAGGGCCTAATTGCGTCCATGAGAACGCCGCCCAGACCAAAACCGAGCCACCTCCCACCTGTAGCTTCATAGCTTCATTGGGCATACGCCATACTCTCACGAGCAAAGGGACACGAGTTGGTCGTCGGCTGGTGAAGTCTATACTGTGCAGTTGCCTCCTTAGGCCTACGGTCCTGGTAGAAATGGGTTCGTGACTCCCAACGTTCAACTGGGCGGTGATCTGACTCACAGTAGCCAGTCGAGCGCCCGGTATGCTTCTGCGGAGGTGACGTGATGCCCGTTCATTTAACACAGTGGTGTTCCCGTACGGCGGTTTACGCCGGTGGTAACATTCTCTCTGCGATATTGAAGATGCATCCTCGACTCTCTTGACAGAGGCAACCCGAATTCGCGTGTAATCTCCGCAATGCTATGACCCATGCGCCGCGCGCCGATGATCACCCCACTTTCAAAGTCTGTCAACTCGTGACGTGTTGCCATTTTCACGACAGCGTCTGTGACAGATTGCTCAGCTACGTCGCAGCTAGCCGCAACGCTCAGGGGTCATACACGGCGCATTTTCTAATGGGACGCCCCTTCCCGGTCATGGAATTCGCTACCTGCGAACATTAGAGAAAATCCTTCTCATCGCAAGTTTAAAGTGGCTTGCCGGGAGCATTTGCTGGGTAGATCCCGCTGACTTGCTGGATAATTGTTGAGTGAATGAAGGAATGAATGGGATGAATGAATGGATTAGGCCTACTGCAGTTACATAATTTAAGTGTACGTTATTTTGTGTATTATAAAAATAAGGATTCTTTCATTATTATTATTATTATTATTATTATTATTATTATTATTATTATTGCTATTAGTATTATTTGTTTTATTTGTATTCGAAATTATAAGTTATGTATATGTATACTCATCTAGTGGTTAAGTGTAAGAGAGGGCCTTGAGCCCTAACTTCGCCACCAATAAAGGCATTATCTATCTATCTATCTATCTTTCCGTGACTTTTGGCCACTCAGTTAAAATTGAAAGGAAATAAGATTATAATCTGGACAATAGAATATTGTATTGCTAATACTATCAAAATTGTAGACCATCTGATCTCCTAATGCAGTAGTGAAAGAGTGGTAGTGTAGTGGGGGTGTAGCAAGGAGCAACGATGAACAGGAAAGCAAACAAAAGGGAAAGGAAGAGAAACACTCTCAGCAGTACAGCGGAAAGTAAATAACGGCAGACCGCGCACCTTAAGAGCTACTATCTGTTTCGATGTGTTATAAGGTGCTAGCTTCCGCGAAAGGCGTGTGAAAGGATTTGGGGGCTGGGCGCTGTGATTTAGGCTGCGCGCACACTCCTGCTGCTTTAGCGGCTGAACTGCGTTTTCTTGGCACATCCGTATTACTTTCTGCTTCTTCTGCCATCTTTACTTAGTTGGTCCAAGCAGCAAAGAACAAATAGGCTAATGTGTCGATCAATGACCTAATCTTCACGCGAAAGTCAATAAAATTCCTCACAGTTTCGCCCCACTAATACTGTAATGTAAATACAGTATTTATTTCACACATGGTTTTGAAGTTATGACTTAATTCAGGTAATAATAATTTCGTGTGACTATTTCTAGCCGAGTGCAGCCCTTGTAAGACAGACCCTCCGATGAGGGTGGGCGGCATCCGCCATGTGTAGGATGTGTGTGATTGAGCATCAGTTTGTCTGTATAGGATGCGTCATAAGTAGTAAAGCTTGTTACATCAGTTCATGTTGACGTTCCCCGGTATTTCTTTTTGTGATTTACTGTAAGTATGTGAAGTAATGTAAAATACAGTCATAACCGTTTATTGCGACACCGCTTTTAACGACGTGTTCGATATAACGACAATATCTAACGGTCCCGTCTAAATCCTGTATAAACACTGCATTTAAAAATTTGCTTAGTACGACATATCGTATAATACGTGGATAGGTGGTCTACATTGTCAACTTTGTATGTACAATTTCAGGAATGATTTGCCAAATTATGGGCAAAATAAGGCTCAACGAACTTTTGTGCATGTTCCATTTTATCTTTTAATAAAATTCTTAAGCATTTGCAAGGAAACAGTTGCAAGTTCTTGTACTTGTAGAATAGTAAACCCTTGGTGACCGTTTAAAATATCCGTTCCCTTTCCTAGGACGGAGCCTCCAGTTTTTCCTTTTGAACTGCTTTAAAGTACTTTTGTTTGTTTTTATGATGAGCCTTAAAGTTAATAATTTGAGTGCCCCGTTCAACCCTGTAGTACTGATTAAGCCGGGCTGAGTGGCTCAGATAGTTGAGGCACTGGCCTTCTGACCCCAACTTGTCAGGTTCGCTCCTGGCTCAGTCCGGTGGTATTTGAAGGTGCTCAAATACGACAGCCTCGTGTCGGTAGATTTACTGGCACGTAAAATGACTCCTGCGGGACAAAATTCCGGCACTTCGGCGTCTCCGAAAGCCGTAAATGTAGTTAGTGGGACGTTAAGGAAATAACATTAATTAGTACTGATAAGATGGTGCCAAGATATTTAATTGTAGATTCCGTATGTTCATATTTTTGTTGTTGTTGTTTACTTAGTTGCGTTAGATTCGAAACGTAACACCCTTGACATAAATGCTGGTTGGGATTCAGGCTTTGAGCGGGTGCAGTACCAGCGCAACTACCGCTCCTCCAATTTCTCACTGGTATTGGTCGTATTAAATGATCGTCGAATTGCACCCGCCCCCTCCCTAAATGGCACCGGCATGGAATCTACAGGGTCGCACATGGGTCAAGAAGAATGAAATAAATAGGCGCTGAACTAAAGTAAACTTAAAGGCGTACAGGGGAGGAGAAGCGGGACATACATAACTAAAATGAGAACACATTCGAATTAAAATATTTAACTCACAAACCGGTTTATTCAACCTTAATGATGATGGGAAATGACGCATTAAATAACACTGATGAATTACATTAAAATTTATAAATGTTTGTTGTGACTTGTTATGTGAACATCTGTTCGTTAGGCTTGATAGAAACGAGTACGTTTATCGCGAAGCGATGTATCGTGACATGTAGCGAATGGAAACTTTATCATAACACTGAGGCTATATTATCACTAACACCTAAAACTAACATGCACCCGACAACACGTGTGAGCAATCCCTATTCTTACGAAGACCTATATTCCCCAATGAACTGACATAAAAGAAAATACACACATATGATACAACACCTGGGTTCGAACCGACCCTCGCTATTATAGATATCGCCAAGCTGATGAACAGAACCACCACTGACCTTATTTACAACCACACATGACATAAAAACACATAAATCATACATGATATGCAACAAATACGTAAAGGCACTTGATCTTTCTTCTGACGCTGTAGGCCTCCTATGCCTACGTTGAGCATCGAACTGACAACCTCATTCGATGAAGGCAGGGTCCTGTAATCCCTATCTATATTATACTCGAACAATTCACAATGATTCGCTGGCAAACGTTATCATTATCGGCCGGGTCGCTTGTTAATTACTACACTGCTCTGGCGTGTTAGGTAAATCACATATTTTGCCGTTCAAAGAAGCCAACTTCTCTTTAACAGCAATGTCCCTCCTTCCTCAGCTTACGGGACACCCAAACAAAAAAAAAAAAGAAACACAACTGGGGCAAGGTCAGACGGGCGCGTCCGCCACCCCAAGGGTCAACAGCCCACATAACACGCGTGACGTTCCCTTTTCAAAGGAAACAGTAACACTTCACTCGGAAGCACGTCTACAATAAACTGCGGTCTCAAAGACTCGCGCAAATCACCTTGAATTCAACACATATTTACCCAACAGTATCACATCATTTTCACAATGCGACTCCGGTATTACAATGGTAACCTTTGCCCGATCACTGTTATTATTATTATTATTATTATTATTATTATTATTATTATTATTATTATTATTATTATTATTATTATTATTATTCCTGCCGTCCTACATGGCTTACCCACTACGTTAATTATGCATGGTCATCGTGCGGAATCTATTCAGCAATTACAACACAATTAAGTGCTCGCGCGGCAAATAACATCCGATTACCGACTGCTAATTAATCGATGGTCAGCACATGGTTGCTTTATCGTCACACGACAGTACATTCATTAATTAATTAATATTCACACGGATTGATGTTTGACACACGCATTATGATCACTTCCTTTTAAATTTAATCACATAATCAATTAAAATCATATCACTTCCTATCTAAGTATTTCAAAGGGTGGGATTTTTGGCTGTCAGTTCGGCCGCTGAGCCTCGTAGTTACGTGCCTTACACACTGTAGTACTTACCGTTTTACTTGCCATGCACTTATCAAATTAATGGTTACTCTAATTAATAACTACTCTCACTGTACTCCCCTAAACTGATTACTCCTGGTCTTCTGACGCCAATAAACAAACAGAATCTCCCAAGAAAGAAATAATTGAATGAATCTCTACCACATGCACAGCTAAAGTATTATATTCCCTAAATTATTTACAATCAATTACTCAGACCTGTCGTCGGTTTCCTAAACTAAGAATTAATAACTACGCGCCCATTTCGGCGCTATATTTCAATAAGACTACATCTTTAATCTCTTATAGCGTCAGTTTACAATAAACATTCCCATCCCCTCTATGCATGCCAGATATTGAAACTTTGTACTCATCTCGATCACATGATGACACCTTCGTCAGCTCAGGAGGTCCATCCTGAGCTTACTCCTGGTCCATGGGCACCGCGGTGATTACTTCATTTTCCATTCCATCTTGAACTTGAAGATCCATTGTTCGATGCTGGTGGAGCCGCTGGCAGTTAATCCTGTACACACACAACGTCACTGTTTAATTCACACTCCGGTTAACAGCGTTCACTGTGAACGTCCGGTCACGATCCCGTAAGCGACTACGTAGTCCGCGGTTCAGTACCGAATCTGGTCTATCTCTCGGCTACTATTCAGTCTGCTGCTACGTAAGATTATTATGCTATAGTAATGATAATAATATTACTTTACACATCACGGTTTTATAAAAGGTTATCACTGGCGTCACAGAGACCAAACTATACACTGTTTATGCGAATTCTATTATTTATTTTAAAATGGGAGTTAACTTCACTTGGACAAAGAACTAACGAGGGCTTAACCGAGCATAGCTTCGCCGTCGATGAGCCGCTAACCCCGAATGACGCTCGTCCCTTCCTGCAGTAGTTTTTACAAGGGAGCGATACCCCTTCCACAAATTTGCGTATCGCCTATTCACGGCATACTCGAGGTATAATAGTACGGCTAATCGGTGACCAATGTATAGTTGATGCGATTGAGACATAACCATTCCATTATCCTTCGGTGGATCTCCTTCAATTAATTAAAATCTGTCCGGCTTCCCCCTCCTTGCGTGGTGAACTCCCTTCTTCGAGGACGTATCGTGAGACTAACCAGATGGCCCAGTACTTTTCCACGCAGAAACCACACAGTATTCTTTCTTCTTCTAAAAGTTATCAAGAAAAAGGACTTTAAACACTCTAAATAAATGTCCCAGTGACATTTATCCCTTTTAAATCGGGAGACGACTGCATAATTTGAGTTTCATTAATTTTCTGGATCGTAGGTAATTAAGTTGGCTAGTCCGAATCCAAGATGGCTCCTATATTTCGTTTCGAAAAAAGTTGGTTTCCCCTCATTCTGTGAGACTTGAGGAGGGATGACTTCTCTCGAGTGATGTCACGGGGAATCCCCATTCATAACCCCTCCCGGGTCTAAGTTGGCTTGGCTTCCTATGCGGGCCTCCGCCACACAAAGGACAAAACTGCGCAATAAGTTGCAGACAAAGAAATCTCGTAGAATAATTTTAAAGTACACAATTTAGCCATCTCAATGGCATGAATATTAATTAGTTTCAGTATTACCTCTATCAAGGATATGAATATTAATCAGTTTCTGCATTATTTCCCTTAAATAGCATTGCGTGCGTAATTACGAAAATCAATATCAACCAAAGGTCCTTGGATCATGCCCCTGTCGGGTTCAGTATATGCTCATTGCGCACTCAGTACAAGAGGGTGATACCCCCTGACCATCGCAGCATCCGCATGTCCGTTACTTTTTCTTTCTTTTTTCTTTTTTCTTTTTCCCTCGTCCAACCCTCGGAGCCGTAAGTGAGATCAAGTCTAACAACAGTCTTGTACGGTGTACGGTGTATCTTACCTTTCGGCTCTATAGGCATCCACCTGTTAGCAAACATAATTTGGTCCATCCAACGTTGATGCGATGCTTCACGTCGTCGTCAATCGTCGTATAGGTGGTAATAACTGAGCCCAGGTACTTGAATTTAATCGTCATTGGCTATGTTTGTACATTACTGTGTAAATACAGTCACTCGCATAAGTATTCGTCCATCTGTCCTGTTCATATATTGAACATCAAAAAAGCATTACAAGGCTTCGGGTACGTTCAGAAACAAATACGCAGTGCATATGCAATATATAGGTACAATAATACCGGCAGAATATACATCTTGCACGTCAATACTAGTTAGTAAATGATAATGAGTGTGGTTGGGCTAGGAAATGGCAACGTAAAAGTATTCGTCCACCATGTGCACTGGCTTGTAGAACGAACCCAGCATTGAGAAAAGGAGACACATCACCAGGCTCAGTCCATCAGTGATACGGACAGTGTAGGTGAGTTAACATCTAGTGCATGCCTTGAGTGTAATGGGTAAGATAAGGTAACGAACTGTTGTTGAACGCCAACTAATTATCCAACTCCACCAACTTGGTAATTCGTAACGAGTAATTGCTGAAAAAACCGGAATACCGCGAACTACAGTCGCAAGTATCATTCAGCGATATAAGACCAGTGCAACTGTACTCAACAGAGCAAGACGTGGGCGGCCAAGGAAGCTGACAGCACGCGAAGAGCGAAGCATTATACGCACCGTCCAGAAAAATCCCCATGTGTCTGCACCTGTGCTTCGAACAGAAGTACAAACCTCCACTGGGAAGAACATCAGTACCGACACCGTACGACGTGTGTTACACAGGGCTGGTTTGCAGGGGCGTACAAGTCGGAATAAGCCCTGGATAAGTGAGGTGAACCGTAAGAAGAGGCTGGCGTTTGTCAAACAGTACGTTATGAAGCCACCAGCATTTTGGAAACGCGTTTTGTTTACGGACGAGAGCAAATTCTGTTTATTTAATTGCTCTGGAAAGCGACGTGTATGGAGAAAGAAGAACGCCGAGTTCCACAAAGTCAAAATCTGCAACCAACCGTAAAATATGGAGGAGGTTCCATAATGGTATGGGGGTGTATGTCGGCGGCTGGGGTAAGCAACTGCCATATAATACCTGAACGGATGGATAAGATGGGGTATATGAATATATTAAAGCAACACTTACCACCCAGCGTAGCATAATTAGGTCTTAGTAGTGGATACTTCTTCCAGCAAGATAATGATCCTAAGCACAATGCTCGGGTTGTTCGGGAATGGCTACTGTACAATACACCTCATGTGCTGCAGACACCACCCCAGTCCCCAGACTTAAACCCCATAGAGCATTTATGGGCGAAATTAAAGTGTGAATTGAGCAAGCAGCGTATTCCCATTAAAGAAGCTCTGAAGCAATCTTTCATGGATGAATGGCACAAAATAGGCCCGGAAGTGACAGAAAAACTGGTGACATCCACGGTGAAACGCCTTCAAGCCGTGATTGATTCCAAAGGACGTTCGACGCGCTTCTGATACTTAGGCAATGACTGAACATTCCTTGAGTTCTTATTGTGGATGAATACTTTTGCAACGTGACTTTCCTGCAATCAGTGCGATTGTTTTTTATTTATTCCAAATGCCAGCGCTTAGGGTGCTATAAATTATGTCCTCAGCTGTTCAGATGGCAAATAAAACATACTATTACTTGTTTACAATTAACTTCTTTATTGTATTGGTGCTGTGGGCTATTGTCCTAACATGACGAACGCGGACGAATACTTATGCGAGTGACTGTATACTGTATTTTTGTTTCATTCTATCAGTAATGCGGGGTTTTCTTCTTCGCGAAAAATACTTAATTGAACCTCTATAATCGTAATATTGAAGTATGATTTCTGACAGTTCTTACAAAGAGGGAGGTCAGTTTACTGCCTGCCTGGGTGGGGAGAAAGGAGTACCGGGCATGGTTGCCATGGGAACGACGGTGGACCAACTGCGGTTGCCATGGAGATAAGCCTCCTGGCCGGCTCGTGTTGCTGTGAGTTGCTGAAACTCTCACTTCTGAGTTGCGTACAGCGAACGAGCAAGTGAGCAGGAGGCGAAGGGAAGTAGAAACGAATGTGGGAATGTGGCAACACCGTGCAATGGTCCTTCCTGTAGTTCTACCTGTCAAAACGATTTCTTTAATACTACGGGTATATACGTACACTCGTGTACTCTATTACAGACACTTGCACTTCGCAATCGTACATTTTCTCCACTATACGGAAATAGTCGAATCGTGGATATGTATTCGCTCTTTCGTCTCCTAAGCCCCAAAATATATGCATGATTCTATGATTTTCGTGTGGCGGAAAAAACGTATAAGTGCTTGTGTCAGTCCTGTGAAAACAGTGCGGCCTGGAAACTCACTCCGTTAACATAACATTTTAATTGCAACTATCTATCTCTCTTTGCTTCTAGTCCACAAAATAATGTATAAGCACACCGCTTCTTATCTAGCAGAAACTTTCCAGTTGCTCTCAACCATTCATAACGTTCCGATCAGAGCTGCGGCTGACGTAATCCTTAAAACAGCACTTAACATACCTACAATCCACAAAAGTGATTTTGTTGTTAGTACAACTAGAACCTGGAATTCGTTCCCAATCATGTCAGGGGCACCATCTCAATCGGTATTTTTTAAACATTTTAACAGCTTGCTTTCAGTGATTCGACCGGGTCAGGAATGGAATGAAGGAATCTCTATCTAACGGCGCGTATAGGAACTGTGCTGGGCTGCCGAAGCCTGTCGTTCTCTTCTGGGGCAATGATTAATGACTGACAGATAAAAAGGTACAGGGGAGTGTTGTTGGAATGAAAGATGACAGGAAAAACCGGAGTATCCGGAAACAAACTTGCCTCGCCTCCGCTTTGTCTAGTACAATTCTCATATTGACCGATATTTGAACCACGGAACCCAGCGGTTAGAGGACGGCACGCTGCCGCCTGAGCCACGGAAGCTCTGTGTTAAGTTGAGTGTAAATAAATTCTGTTTTTATGTTTTGATATTTTAATCCATGTGTTACTAGGTATCGAGCTAAATTTATTTTTGTTGGCAAATTGGGACTACTTTATTTTTTCTAAGCTATTTTAAATGTTTCTTTTTCTTCAATTTCTTTATAACTACGTAGAATTTCTATATATGTGTCCAAATATGTCTATATATTGTTATATATACATTGCTGTGTTATAACACATTTTTTTGGAGAAAAGGTGACTTCATAGACTTAGCCACGGCGTGGAATTAAACTAACCGGGTGAGTTGACGATGCAGTTAGGGCGGCGCTGCTGAGCTTGCATCCAGGAGATAGTGGGTTCGAACCCCACTGTCGGCAGCCCTGAAGATGGTTTTGCGTGCTTTCCCATTTTCATAACCGGGACTGTACCTTAACTATCGTGATGATGATGATGATGATGCTTGTTGTTTTAAGGGGCCTAACATCGAAGGTCATCGGCCCCTAATGGTACGAAATGAAAGAACAAAAATTGCAAAGGCATCCACTGACCAAAATAAAAATAAAATATGGCATGAAGAATGAATGGATGGACAGGAACTCAACAAAACACAAAACAAACAAACAAAAACCAGTGGATCGGACTCAATACAGCTCGAAAATAACATTATTACCGACCAAGGAACCACTTATAAAGCACAATGATGCTTGGTGTCTAAAGGGGGTGCAAAATCCACGTCTAAGGCCCCACAGAATGGTACATGTCGCGAGTAAAATAGAACCATGGTATGTGTCATGTTGGGGTATTAATCAGAAGTAGCGAAGACTCACGGTGTTCCACAAGAGATGGTACTACTCACAAGTATTGCAATACGTACAAGTAACGCAGACCTATGGTGTGTCTCACACAATGCCGCAACTCATAGCCAACGCAAAGCGAGAAGGTTCCCCACCTAGGTGTACTAAACACGGGCGCTGGTATTCCCGTGGTGTTCCTCACATAGTGGGTACTAATCACAGGCAACGCAGACCCACGGTGCTGCTCATATAGTGGTACAACTCACAGGCTACGCCCAGACCCGCGGTGTTGCACTCATGGGTACGACGCACGGGTACTGGAATCCACCAGGCCAGACTTTTACTGCTACTAATCACAAACCTATTTCGTACCGAATTTAGTGGTACTACTCGCAAGTACAGGCAACCTATGGTGTTCCCCGCGTGATGGTACGATTCAAAATTAGTTTCATGGTTCTAATTCAGTCAGCCCTTGGTCGCCCCTTTTAGTCGCCTCTTACGACAGGCAGGGGATACCGCGGGTGTATTCTACATGTGCGTCCCCCACCCGCAGAGGGTGTGTGTTTGGTCCGCGAGAGGTATTTTATTTCCCTCAAGTCCGCCGGCAAGCCGGTTAGGACCCCCCTATCCGCCACCTGGGACGCGCCACGTGGGAGTATCACCTCTCCCCCTGCTACGCCTGCATAGCAGGTTCGTGGACCTTAACTATCAATAATTATTATAATAATTTAGCGTATGGCCTTTAGTGTCGGTATCCGAGGAAATTTTCGGGTCGCTTGGAATCTACTTATTTTACATCCATGAGTGACCTGCGCGACTGGATGTGAGATGATGATGATGATGATGATGATGAGGTAGGGAAAGGTGAAATCTTGTGTCGGCACATAGCCTACTCCTGTCGAATTAAATCACCATTAACAGCGTCATATGCCCTCGCTCCAATGAGCAAGGCGAAGAGGTTTGGAATTTACTCTAGGCTTTTGACACGCAATCTAAATTTTATGTTTTGATATTTTAATCCATGTGTTACTAAGTTTCGTGCTAAATTTATTTTTATTGGCAAATTGGGACTACTTTATGTTTTCTAGGCTATTTTAAATGTACCTGGGCGGCCAACTTGGTGAATTTTTGACATGAATTGCCTGAGGGGACATTTGGAAATTTACCGTTACAGAGTATGTAACGGAAGTGTAATCTAGCGACCGTGCAGGTTGTGATGTAAAGTATGGATGAGTGGTGGTGGTGATTATGGTTTTAAGAGGAAGTACAACTGGACAACCATCCTCTGTATGTTGTATGTTGGGAATTCAGCCCGAAGGCTGGTTTGATCCTCCACTGCTCCACCCAAAACTATCATAGAAAGCCCAGGTGTCACTGAAGAGGCATACTAGGGAAATGAGGAGTTAACACCAATCAGGAGGAAAGAATGGAAGGGGTCCGACATTTCGAAAAAATGAAGGTATTGGTCAAATAAATACAAGGGCCTCGAAGTTCGAGGAAATGAAAGACTCCCTAGGCCTTGGATACCTAATACCATCGGGGTCTGAAAAGAACAAGTGTTGACCAAGGGAGGTCAGATAGTATAGATGAAAGTGTGGAGCCTAGCACAAGTAGATGGAAACAATGCTAGGATTGAGCTAAGGGACGCGTGGTCGCCAACCCACCCTACCAAGTTACGAGTACCTGGCACCCCTTTTAGTCACCTCTTATGACAGGCAGGGTATATCATGGGTGTCATTACACCGTTCTCACCCACAGGGGGAGTGTATTAGTGAATGACCATGATTGAGTGACATAAAGTATATATTTGTGATCATTTGACTTTGTCATGTACCTAGCTCGATAGTTTCAGTCACTTAAGTGCGGCTAGTATCGAGTATTCTGGAGATAGTGGGTTCGAACGCCATTGTCGGCAGTCCTGAAGATGCTTTTCCGTGGTTTCACAGTTTCACACAGCTGGGGCTGTACCTTAATTAAGGCCACGGCCGCTTCCTTCCCTCTCATGGCCCTTTCCTGTCCCATCGTCGCCATAAGTCCGATCTGTGTCGGTGCAACGTAAAGCAAATTGTAAAAAAAAAATCTCATAGGGAAATTTGACTCCTTTTCTTTTTCATCAGCGGGTCTAGAACCAGCCCGGCTCTGGAAATTGATGATGCATTTTATTTCCATGGAATGGAAAGGGAAATGCTCCGTTCGTCGTTAGAACTTACGAAACTCGCCCATGTCAGACAACGGATGGGTGTTGCACCAATTTCAGATAAGATGCCAGAAGCTAGACTCAGTTGGTATGGACATGTCATGAGAAGTGAAGATCGATCGATTACTAAGACAGCTGTCCATTACAACCCAGGAGGGAATCGACCACGCGGCCGTCCCAAGAAACAGTGGCTGGAACCTCTGAAGAAGTCATGAATATCGTAGATGTCTGACCTGATGATGTCCTTAACAGGACGAAATGTAGAATGACTTGCAAAACAGCGGTCGCGGAAAGCATGCTAGAAGGTGGAAGGAGAAGAAGAATTCCTGGCAAAATCCTAGCCCCAAACATATCCATATTAATAGGATTGAAGCAGTTCGTAGAATGTGATAGATTTTTCTTTGAGCCTAATACATCATCGGCAATTGCTGCGATCTGCTAAAGGTCGTACTGGTTTAAATTGTTCTGGAATATATAATTATTATTCGTTGCTCCTGCGGATCGGTTTATGTTGAACAAACAGGCAGGAAGGTAGGAAGCAGAGTTACGGAACATCGCAGGCACTTACATCATTGCTAGCCAGAGAAGTTTGGTGTATCAGAACATGCCATACATAATGACCATAAAAACATTTTTGATGCAACTACTGTAATTTGTAAAGAGAAATATTTTATACCTCGAATCGTTCGTGAGACGATAGATATTGCTAAACATCCGAATAATTTGCTTTCATACTGAGTAAATCATGGTTGCCTTCCATACTTAACTCGTCAACATCTTTCTCCTTGACTCTGGCGGCCCTATCATAACTCGAGTAACTGAAATGTAAGCGAACTCTGGGCATCAAGAACAATTAGTGTCCAGGATAGCGTTAATAAAGGCTAGCCTTATAAGGTGGACGACCATATAAGAAAATTTAAATTGCAGCTATGTTATATAATTGTGACTATTGGTTGTTCTCAAAATGTGTATTATCATTCACATATTATGTCTATATTACATATCAGTTGTGTTGAATAACATTTCATTTCACCGAGAGAGTTGCCGCGTATTATGTGCATTACTCTCTTTACGCCCGTCCTGAATACAGAGGAAGTTCTGAGTTACGACCACAGATGGCGTTACTATCTTCACTGTCCTCAGATCCTGCGTAAAGACAGACCAGTGTGGTCTAGCCTAGAAATTATCATTAGTGAATACGTCGAGTTGAAGTATTCGAATATTATCAGGACTAGAGATATCTCGAGAACTCGTAAGAATCGAATTTTTCAACGTTTCGGTTTCGAATACTCCCATCACTAATTGCTCTGAAGACGATCATGGTCGCAGGTCCGAAACGCGTCAGCAGATTATAAGCATTATAGGCCTAATATCCCACATATTATCTTATCTTACATTATATAACAATGTATGTATGTATGTATGTATGTATGTATGTATGTATGTATGTATGTATGTATGTATGTATGTGTGTGTGTGTAAATGACACATCTCCTCCTAAACCACAGGGGCAATTTCAATCAAATTTTGAACACTTATTATTTTCTATCTGAAGACGAGCACTGTGGGGGTGAGCAATTTCTATCCCCCTTGGGGGTGGGGGGTCAGGGGGGTCAGTTATAAAAATAATCAAAAATAGTGTCAAATCCATAGTTTTCGGGGTCGCTAAGGTGAATAGTGACACTCCGAATTTTTTATAAGTCGAAGTTCAGCCCCCTTCGTCGTGGGGGGTGAGGGGGGAGTGAATTATAAAAATAATAAAAAATGCCAAATCCATGCTTTTCGGGGTCACTGAGATGAATAGTAACACTCCGAATTTTTTTAAAGTCGAAGTTCAGCACCTTTTGCGGCGGGGGGCGCGGGGGAGTGATATATAGCAGTAATCGAAAATAGTGTCGAATCCATACTCTTCGGGCTCCATGAAATGAATAATGACTTTGCGGATTTTTTTAATATCCAAGTTCAGCCCCTTCGGAGTGCGGGGCGATGGGACAGTGATATACAACAGTGTTGAATGCATAGTTTTCGGGGTCGCTGACATGAATAGTGAAACTCAGAATATTTTATAAATCCAAGTTCATCCCTCTTTGGTATGGGGGGCGAAGGAGGAGTGATATATAAAATTAATCGAAAATAGTGTAGAATACACAGTTTTCGGGGTCGCCGAGGAGAATTATACACTCCGGATTTTTAGTATCAGGAGACAAACCACGTGGGGTAAAACACCCCAGGAACCCTTAGGGGCGGGGGTGAAGGGGTGAGATCTAAAAACCATCGAAAGTAGTGTCGAATACATAATTTTTGGGCTCCCTGAAATGAATAGTGACACTTCAGAATTTCTTAATGTCCAAGTTCAGCCCCTTCGGGGTGGGTGGATGGGTGGGTGGGGGGCGATTTGGGAGTGATGTATAAAAATAATAGAAAATAGTGTCAAATCCATAGTTTTCTGAGTCGCTGAGATGAATAGTGACACTCCGGATTTTTAGTATCAGGAGACGAACCACGTAGGGGTAATACACCCCAGGAACATTTACGGGCGAAGGGAAGAGGGCTGAGATATAAAAATCATAGAAAGTAGTGTCAAATACATAGTTTTCGGGGTCGTCGAGGTGAATTGTATACTCCGAATTTTTAGTATAGGAGACAAATCACATGAGGATAAGACACACCAGGAATCCTTAGGTGCGGGGGGCGAGGGAGTAAGATATAAAAATCATCAAGAGTAGTGTCGGGTCCATGCTTTTCGGGCTCACTGTGATGAATAGTAACACCTCCGATATTTTAAAACTCGAAGTTAAGCCTCCTTTAGGGTGGGGGGGGGGGGTGAGATTTAAAAATAATTGAAAATAGTGTCGAATCCATAGTTTTCCAGGTCGCTGAAATGAATAGTGATATTCCGAACTTTTAAAGTCCAAGTTCAGCCTTCTTTGGCATAGGGAGCGAGAAAGAGTGAAAAAATAAATTGCCTAAAATGGCCGAGATAATGGACGTATATATATTCCAGTATGGCTTACAAGTATGACTCCCTACATGGAAAATATACTGTGGGAGTAAGACGCCCCTAGATCCACTAGCGAAGGGAGTGAAATATAATCCATATGAATAAACGGAAGTCAGTATGGAGCGATTTATATGTACTATACTGCATATATATATGCATAAAAATGAAAACAGACGTGAATTACTGAGACACTTCCAAGCATCGTAGAAACTTAAAACTTGGTATCAGACAAACTGAAGATTTCCGGATCCCTGGAAAAATCGAAAATTCTCAAAATTCTCTGAGGGGGAGACGCTGGGAGTTTCAAATCTGCATAAGAACGCAGTCGGATATATTTATCCTAAACGATAATCTATAGGTTTCATGGGCTTAAAGTTTCTGGGAAGTGCTAATTTTTAATCCCCTACCCATATCAAGATGGCGGTACAATCTGTCAGACGAGCTAGAAAATTGAAATTTGGAAAAATTTTAGCTTTTAGCCTGTAACCGACGGGAAGTTTACGAGATGTTTAATTTTTTATTTTTTACCCCCGATAAATATCGAAAGAGAGGCAATTTTAATGACGGTGCAGACCTTCCTTTTGAGATATTTGGTGGCTAAACGTTAAATCGTATCACAAAGCAGATGGCACAACCTCTGTTCAATTTGGAGTGATCTACAACTTTGGTCCTACGAATTTTTGTCGTATCCCTTATACGTTAAATTTGGCTCTATTTCTGGATTTAACTAAATTTTGCAATTTGTACACGTATAACTGATCGTTTGAATCACTTATAGGAAAGATAGGATCGTCCAATTCTACACGAATATTGGCCCACCCAATAGCCATTTGTGAGCCAACTTCTATGTTTGAAGCTGTCACATAAGAAACTGAAAAGTTATGCAATGTGTGAAACCCTTACATATAATTTCACCTTATTCAACGTTTCTAAAAAATCTTATCTTTAAATAGATGAGATACGCGGAAATATCAATAGGACCCGCCATTTAGATCGCTAAGTGAGGCCAGAGGCGTCTTATCGTACAATCCGTTTTTCGATATGATGCACCGTCTAACAGCAGTTATTCTGTAAATGAAGGTGAACATGCATATACTTCCGTATGTTGATCTATATTTATTCATTGAAGTCGATTTTTAGCGATCTAGAAGGGGTGTGTCTGCCATTGTAATTAATACTTTACAAATCAATAGTGATTGTCAGCAGGGGGGCGTTGTAACCAGTACTCCCCACATCGACTTTAACTGGTAGTGGGAATGGGGTACTCCTCCAACTCCTGTGTACCATTGTAATGGCCTTGTCGATTTGACTAGCAGAAGGCAAGGGAGCGTGCAATTTCTTCAAAACTCCGATTCTGTTTGTCAGTAAGCAAAGGCGGCCCCTTGCAGAAAATTACCCAACAAAATGTGACTGACGTTACGCATAGTGAATAGCAGTAGACAAGTGGACCTGTCGTTATTATCACTCCGCACTCCACAATTCGAACATCACATTAGAAACAACGTCTGCGGACCTCCCTATGAAGTTTCTCGGATAACGCCAAGAGACATGCAATTTAAAAAATCTTATTCACTTTATGTACAGTAATTTACTTCGATATCCGTATACAATGTAGAATACCGTAGCGAAGCACGGGTACATTTGCTAGTGTAAATGACGACTCGACAGATAGTGAGATGAGTGATGACAGTGACCAAGAAATCTTAGACTGCCTTTTAGCTACAAACCGGTTCTTGATTGTAAATTAATGTAAACCCATTCTTTAAAGTAGTTCTTTTCCTATATTACTCAGTCCTATAAAAATTATTCAAATATTTAAAGTTATAATGTAATGAAAATGATACAGATTAATATATAATCCGAAAGTATTTACTGCGCCCTGTAGCCTATGCTGGCGCGCTCGCCCCGAACTGTCTCAGCTAGCGTAATTTACATGATCGCTTTCCGGGCAATTTTCCAGGAAAATTAAAAGACTCACGGAAATATGTTTCAGATAAAAAATGTACCTAAGTCAGGCGATTTTTTACATTTTTCCAGCAGACAAAATTTGATTGGTTGAAGAAATAAAAACTTGGCCGCTTACTGAAATTTTCAATACATGATTCTACGGATTTAAATTTACTCGTTCAAGATTGCATTTTTTTATAATTATTTAAAGTGGTTTATGTGGAAAATAGTTTTACCACTGGAATCAGCAGTCTTTTCTGAAGCTTGTAGTATAATTTGTTTCGAAACATTGTATGAAGTATCATCAGGAGCTTGAGAGAGACCAACCTGCCTCGCGCTCCGAAATGATTTGTTCAGTTAGACATTTCTTCGCCAGTTGCTACATAACCTTGGCAACAGCGTAATTTCTCTGACCCGCCTAATTTGGTGGCCGCGAGAATAGTCATATTGCTGTAGCCTTAAGTCACAGTACCACATTCATTAATTATTTGTAATGCCTCGCCTACGTTCGAACAGAGACCGCAGTTCTCCATACGCAATCACAGAACGTCAGGGGATATCAAACCGCACCCATCAAGAACGCTTAAATGACAATGAACGCGTTAGAGTCAGAATTTCTTCAAAGGCGAGCAGAAAAATCGTCGGATCAGCGGGAGGAAATAATTGAAGTCTTACGAGTTGAATCGAGAATAATAATAAGAAGAAGAAGAATTGCAGCACAATCATATCAACAACGCCAAGAACAATTAGATCAATAGCGAAGACGTAGGCTATGTAGTTGCAATGTCTGATTGATGGAGCTTCATATAACCGAATTGCTTTTTCATACGAACCGGATATCCAATACAAAACCATATGTAAATTCGTTCAAATCGGAAAGAAACGGACAAAGTTTGTCCGCACTGCACAGCAATGAAATTCAAAGGAGAAACCCAGGGAATGTGCTTCGCGAGCAGCAAAGTGAAGCCATGTGTAGCTACCTGAAGTGGAGCAGCCAAAGGAACCACTGAGAAGTTTGTTAAATGGAATTACTGATGATTCAAAACATTTCCTCGAATTACAATTCCTGTTTTTCAGATGACTTCATTCGGCGCTATCGTTATAGCAGAGCATTTTATGTCGACACTTGGACAAATTTACCATAGACTTCCTTTTCCCAGCAATAATCATAAATTTCTCCAAATCTATTTCATCGGAGGTGAAAATGATCAATTGAATGCATGCTGCCAAATCTCTACTAGAATCAGAAGGCATATTGTTGAGTCGTTGCAAAAATATGTTACATGACAACAACAATAATTTAATTCGGATATTCAAAAGTGCGATTGATCTCATGTACGTTAGAATATATTTATTTACTTAGCCATTCATTTCATATTAGACTAAGCCATAGCTAAGCATGGGCGGGCTTAGCTAGTATATTATAAATTCGTTTAGTGATCGTTTAGTGATCGTGAAAATCTACGTCTTACGATAGTATTATTATTCAACCCATACCAGGAGTGGTCCACGTCGCCTTAATGTGAGATGCAAGGCTGCAAATATTTCTAAGTATGAGGAATGCAGTTCGAGTGCGCAAAACTGGTTCAGTGGATCACCGTGAAAGAAACCATACAAGTGGATCACAGAGCCGTACGGAAGCCCTTCAACTGAAAGTGACTGGTAAGCAACAGCTGAAACTCACTGAAGTACGAATGCATTGTACTGGTGCCTATTCTTTAACTTTCGGGAAGCAGCTCTATATTTATTACTGTGTGAGAGAAAGACGGAGTTATATTATATCCGACTTTTCTCATTGAGACAGTTCTAGTTAGAATTGTGGCCAGTACATGTGGAAGTTTTGAAATTAGAAGTTTCTTCCCTGTGCATCGTTATAATGACACTGGTAGCAGTTAAATATGTTAATATTCAGATTGCAGAACTTGTACAGTACAAAATATTACATGAAAATACAGAACAAGAACAATATGATCAAGATCAACAGTTTTACAGCAAACGGTATGTTGAGATCACAGCCTAAAATTCAACTTTCTGGCTTCTTAGAAAAAATTTAAGAGATCTGTTGTTTTACAATGATGTCTCTGGGAATGTTCAAAAAAGCCAACCCACTGAGTCTACTTTCACGTGTTTATTAACAGTTTCTGTTTCTCTTTTGCAAGAATTCCATGGGGGGTTCTAACCGCCCCGTAAGCCTCCTTGGATACGCCCTTGTCAAGAGGACACATTGGGGCAAATATTCATTTATAGGAAGAGGACCTTGGGATTAGAATAATTTACCACGTGAGATGTTTAATGAAAATCCACAGCCTGTTTCCAGTCATTTGACCAGGTTAGGAATGAAATGAATGAAGCCGTAATCCAGCGGCGTGGACAGGAATTGTGTCAGCTGGCGAAGCCTGTCGCACTCCTCTGAGGCACTGATCAATGAATGACAGATGAAATGATACTGGAGAGTGTTGCTGGAATGAAATATGACAGGGAAAACCGGAGTACCTGGAGAAAAACCTGTCCCGAATCTGCTATGTCCAGCACAAATCTCGCATGGAGTGACCGGGATTTGAACCACGGAACCCAGGGGCGAGAGGAAGGCGCACTGCCGCCTGAGCCACGGAGGCTCTGAGCCATTCAATACATTTCCGAATTCTTTGCAATTGCTTGATCATAAATCCGAATGAATGGGATTACATTACCTGATGTATCTTCAGGCGTAGTTACATGCTGTTGTTAATTTTATTTAAATCGAGTCCTGATAGATGGCACTTTGTTACCATAAACTGAAGCAGTTATGTCCATGAACACTTCGAAAATTGTACCAACAATGGCCAAAGAAGTTGCTTTGCCTCATTTCGATTACTGCGACGTTGTGCACAGGAACGCAGGTGTGATCCTACAAATCGTCGACATCGAGCACAGCAGGCATATGTACGCTACATATGCAACCTAAAATACTTTGACCATGTATCGCCCTCATTTACACGCTTATCTTGGCCACGTTTAAGCGTGCGACGTACTTACCACTCCCTAAGCATCCTTCATAAAATACTAAACTTTCACAACCCACCTACCTGAGAAATTCCTTCAATTACCTCTCCTCACACCATGACAGAAATACCCGACCACTTACCACCAACCTTCTTGTTCTGTCGGCCCACAGAAATCCCACGTTCACTAATTCCTAGACAGTTTTCGCATCTCGTGAAGGGAACAAAATTGCTGAGAATATCAGGGCTATAAAAAGTGGAATTAAAATTGCAATTAAATTGTTTCATTTTCAGGTATAATACTGTCACCATATGTTTCTCTTCCGTCAGGTAGTTTAAAAATGTATTACTCAAAAATTAGTTTCGGAAGAATGAAGAACCTAACAGTAAAAGAAAAGGATAAGATAATGCTGTAAGCAAGCATCTTCAAAAATGTTCTCATATCTTAATTCGTTTTGGTGAAAATAAATCTCAAAACTTCGGACAATGTTTTTGAGAAGTCAATAGGCACTGAATACTCTCCTCCGCTAAACAGAATTCAACACAGCTGTGATTTCACCAGGTCGCCTTCTCCTCCAAGGCTGTACAATTTCGGTCAATATGTCTCAAGGTCAGTGCACTGCGACCTGCAGAAGATCTCTTCAGTACAGGCAAAATGACTTTATCAAATAATGAATTGTTTGATAAGAATTTAATTTATGGTGAGCCAAGAGTGGGACGAGTGTCTCGAGAACGTTTTACCAAAACGTTTTACCAACCGAAGCCATTACAATCAATCAATCAATCAATCAATCAATCAATCAATCAATCAATCAATCAATCAATCAATCAATCAATCAATCAATCAATCAATCAATCAATCAATCAATCCTGATCTGCATTTAGGGCGATCGTCCAGGTGGCAAATTCCCTATATGTTGTTTTCTTAGCCTTTTCTTAAATGACTCCAAAGAAATTGGAAGTTTAATGAACATCTCCCTGGGTAAGTTATTCCAATCCCTAACTTCCTTTGCTATAAACGAATATTTGCCCCAATTTGTCCTCTTGAATTCCAGCTTTATCTTCTGAAACGTGTTCGTCTACTAATGTCATTCCACGCCATCTCTGTACTGTCAGCTCGGAACATACCACTTAGTCGAGCAGCTCGTCTCCTTTCTCCCAAGTCTTCCCAGCCCAAACTTTGTAACATTTTTGTAACGCTACTCTTTTGTCGGAAATCACCCAGTACAAATCGAGCTGCTTTTCTTTGGTTTTTTCCCAGTTCTTGTATCAAGTAATCCTGGTGAGGATCCCATACAGTGGAACCATAGTCTAGTTGGGGTCTTACCAGAGACTTACATGCCCTCTCCTTTACATCCTTACTACAACCCCTAATACCATCATAAGCATTTGCAGAGATCTGTACCCTTTATTTCGATTCATATTTATGCGATCACCCCAATAAATAACTCTCCAGGGTTTGTTTTTACCTCGGACTCAACGAGGGATCTCACCTCTACCGGCTCAAGGGCAGTGTCCCGGAGTGTGAGACTTGGGGTCGGGAATAAAATTTGGGGAGGATGACCAGTACCTCGCCCAGGTTACCTCATCTGCTATACCGGACATGGACCTTTATTTAAGCATCAAACAAATAAGTGAATAAGCACAGGGTGGGCAAAACAAAGCTGTCCCGGAAAATATTTATAAGACTCACACAGATTCGATCCTTATTAATGAACAGGAGAATTGCCTATCAGAGGAAATGCTGGAAACCATGATATCAATGCTCCAATCGGTTGCTATCACACGTTTGCATCTCCCGAGTACGTCGTTGTGTCATTCCGTGAGTGAGTGAGTGAGTGAGTGAGTGAGTGAGTGAGAGGAACAGACGTGTTTAGTGTCCAGTTGAATGTAAAACCTCCTGCAAAGTCTGCAATGCAAAACATAATTGCGTGAAACGGGCTCTGTAGCGAATAAAAGCCGTAACTATCCGAAAAGAGTTCGAACCCCAGTAAACATTGTTCAAGTAAAGGCAAGCCAGGACCGGAGCCCGACGAAATCTGAACGCCGTTTATCTGTGCAAGTGGGAATTAACGAGACCGCCGTGTCGAAACATTATCAAAAAGGACCTGCATCTGTATTCTTACGCATTTACTGTTGTGCCTGCGTTAAAGCGTCCAGATGAGCCATTGCGTGTTGAATTCTGATGGTAGTTTTCGAATGAAGTAGACTCTCGGTTTTTCACATCTTGAGATGAGGCCATTTCCAGCATCTTCTGTGATGTTCCGTAACAAGGGTCAATTTCATGTCCGTCCTATTGGAATTATTTTCCGAACCACTCTTATTTTGCCCACCCAGTACATGTAAATGAAGATAGATTATGAATATCAGCCGAGTTCTCCTCCGTATCTTTAACGAGAAAATTGGCTAAGCCGCTAGAGTGCGCCGAGTTACTGAGTCCTGCCCAGTAAGGGTCTTCTCTACCCACGTACAGATTTAAACATCAGAATTTTTCTTTCATGAATATTCAAACAATTTTCCCGTGACGGAATGTAATAAAGTGAGAAATTAAATTAAAACTTTTCTCGGAGCTTCAACAGGAGCGAAGCACCGTCGCTCTGAGGTGATAAAACTTTCATTGTGGTGTCATAAGTTGGGGTACGGACCTCAAGAGTCCATCCCAAGCTAAGCTGGTTCGGTAGAGTATACTTCACATTATCCGCTTCATAAATATTGAAATACGGATAAGTCATCATCAATGATAAGTAAATAAATAAAAATCCCTCAAGCAAGCAACTCAATGTTTAAAACTTCGTAGGGATATGGCCCATGAATTTTAGGTAAATGAAACAGAGTAAAGTATGAGAATATATTCTTTATTAATCTTGAACATTACAATCCTTTCCTTAATCATCGCTATCCGGTCGATTAGATTAGCAGTTTGCCCTTTTCTACCACTACGAGCGCTAATGTGAGTCATTGCACTGTTTCCCTTAAGTACCACTACGAGCGCTAATGTGAGTCATTGCACTGTTCCAATTAAGCACCACTATGGGCGCTAATGTGAGTCATTGCACTGTTCCAATTAAGCACCACAACGAGCGCTAATGTGAGTCATTGCACTGTTTCACTTAAGCACCACTACGAGCGCTAATGTGAAGCATTGCACTGTTCCACTTAAGCACCACTACGAGCGCTAATGTGAGTCAATGCAGAGTTTCACAAGCCATTATATTACTTTCGGTATGGACATTTTTCAAAAATCCAAAAACGCCTGACGGTATTGGACTAAGGAACACATTACAGGAAGAATTATGTAATTAACTGAATTTGGTTCCGATCTGAATAAAAAGAAAACGAGTAAAGAAACAAACGATTTTAGTCTGTTTCTCCGGAAATGAGTCTCCGTGGTGCAGACGGCAGCGCGTCGGCCTCTCACTGCTGGATACCGTGGTTCAAATCCCGGTCACTCCATGTGATATTCGTGCTGGACAAAACGGGAGCGGGACAGGTTTTTCTCCGGGTACTCCGGTTTTCCGTGTCATCTTTCATTCCAGCAACACTCTCCATTATCATTTATAGCATCTATCAGTCATTAATAAATCACTTTGGGAGTAGCGACCCATCGTACTAACAGCCTATATATGATTCATTCTTTACATCCCTGACCCGGTCAATGACTGGAAAACAGGTTGCAGGTTTTCATTTTCATTTCTCCGGAACTGCAGTTAGGCCGGAAGATAGAGCTATGCAAGGTTCACAATTTAAAACCTTCCAGGCCCCTTTATCCCTTTAACTTTCGGCACAATTGAGGAAATTGCTTAATTTTAAGTTTTTCATAGTATTGGGAGCAGTACTTTATCTGCTAAGAAATGTTTTCAACATTACTAATTAAATAAATAATAATAAATAAGATGGTAAAGGAAGGTGTTATGCTAGCTTCAAATCACAGGTAAGTGCACAAACATCCTTTGGAGTTAACCATTCCCATTGTCTGGCCGAGAACCAAATACGGGCACCCTCAGGTCTAGGGCAAACGCGCTACCACTGACAACGGAGCTTCTATTGCAATGACCCTTGGTTGGTTGACGAATTAAAACATGGTGTATTTTATGGTAATAATAATTCTTCCGTAAATAGTTATTTACGTAACAGCATCGGAAAGTAACGGAAAGCATTGACTATCTCACAACTGCGACAAATCCCAAACACTCATTATAGCCAATCCAAGACTATTACACGGAGCATACCGTGCAACTTTCCCAGTGATACTGATAGAGAAAACAGTCATATCGTACAGTAAAACTGTAAACAATCTTGAAATCACTCTAGATGAACACCTATCATGGTCCGCACATACGGCATCAACGCGCAGGCGAGTATTTGCGTCAATGCATACCCTCAGCAAGTTCAAATTTATATTTCCCTTTAAGCTCAAAAATTATTTTAATTGAAACACTAGTTATGCCAATTCTTTATTGCTGTTATATAGTTCACATCGACTGCACTGATGAATCACTGCAGAAGTTACAGCGCACGCAAAACGTATGTGTGAGGGTCGTCTGTAACCTTAAATATACAGACTATGTGACATCGTCCTACACCAAAGTCGGACAGGCTCCGTCTACAAGACATACGTAACCTTCACTTTCTAACCTTACTGCATCCAACTTTAAATGTCAATTCTCCTCCTTATGTAAAAAAAAAAAGTTTCTGTAATCTCTCATTCCACCAAGGAAAAGACACAAGAGCACAGAACACGCATGTTCTTACACCATACGCAATCACAAGTCCTCAGTGTGTGGCAATTCCTTCACAGTTACTGCAATTCGTGAATGGAACAACCTGCCTCAAGACGTCAGAGGGATATCAGTGTCCAAGAAATTTAAAAGTGCTTGCACGAAATATCTGATGAAAAGGTACAATAAGCAAGGCAGAAAGACATAATCACGTTCCTAATTCCTCGTCGTCCTTCCTTTTAAATCTTCTTCCCTCCGTTTACTTCATCCTTCCCCTGTACTTTCTCAACTTGGGTGGAAACTCACAGGACGAGAGTTGTATTTCACAGATAATTCTACAGTTTTTTAGTAATTCTCTTTTTGTTTTTACAACTGTAGTGTTTATGTATATTTTAAAAACTGTACTCCTTTTCTGTATTATTATGTTCTTTCCCCTTGACTCAATGTACACGTAGTTACTGTTAGTATAGTTCTATATAGTTTAAGTTTATGATAGGTTACTTTTTAATAAAATGTAATCAATTAGTTATCTACCAAAATTTGATACGGTACTGGTTAAGTGTAAGACAGGGGCAGCTGTCCCTAACTTTGCCAGGGTAAATAAATTATCCATCACTTTGACATGGAGATTCTCAGGTTGGTGGACTGAACGCAGAGTATTCTAGCCTTGGTCATTTATTTATCTGAGATCTAATCGTCGGTAAACGATTTTCGCGATGTATCTTTGGATTAGATCACCTTAGAGCTCTCGGGTTTTGATGTAATGTTTCATTTCGGAATGTTTGTAATTTCTTATGCAGTGTTAGATATAGTGATGGGAACGATATATCGGTGTTTATGAAATACCGATATTTTCGTTTCGATTTTTCGATATATTGATACCGAAAATTTGATTCGGCTTATCGCAGAATATATCGGTTTTTCCATGCATGTATCGTTTTTCTTTGGATAATAATAATAATAATTTCGTGTGGCTGTTTCTAGCCGAGTGCAGCCCTTGTAAGGCAGACCCTCCGATGAGGGTGGGCGGCATCTGACTTGTGTAGGTAACTGCGTGTTATTGTGGTGGAGGATAGTGTTATGTGTGGTGTGTGAGTTGCAGGGATGTTGGGGACAGCACAAACACCCATACCCCGAGCCACTGGAATTAACCAATGAAGGTTAAAATCCCCGCCCCGTCTGAGAATCGAACCCGGGGCCCTCTGAACCGAAGGCCAGTACGCTGACCATTCAGCCAACGAGTCGCACTTTCTTTGAATAATAATAAAGAGGCAAGATCACACAACAGGAAGCGGACCGGCAGTACCTGGTCGCAAGAAAGTAAAGAAGCCCATTCCCAAAGTATGAAGAAATACTGTGCTAATCGAAATAACTAGAAATGAATGATGCTTAACTTGAAAATTTTTCCATTTTGAAATAACCCAGAAGTACATGACGATCATTTTATGATTTATGTTCTGTCCTGAGCAGTTACCTGACCAGACAGTGAGGATGTGTGTTTCATCAGTTAGATGATTATTTGCCGTCCATAGTATACCCTAAAAACAAAACAAGAACAAAAAAAATTGCACATTAATCATATAGTGGTCCCACAGTTATTGTGGTGAAGGGATGAAACCTTAAATATTGATAATAGTAATTATCTAAATGTATATTACATAACGGGTTTTACAAAAATATTTTAGTAATATTATTTCTAAAATATAATGCAATGAATAACTACTTTTAAAAACACATATTCAGTCAAGGTGTTATGGCTTTATTATTTATTGGTAATATCATTCATTAACTTCATTAAGAATACTAATGCAGTATTTACTCATTCCTGATGCTGGGAGCAAGAATGTAAAAATGACCGAAACCCTCATGAAAGTTATTGTTGAGGATGGCCTACCTTCCAACACAGTTGGGAGTGGTTTGATGAAGCTGATGACAGTTATTTCCTCTCATTATATAGTTCCTTCAAGAAATACAACTAATGAGCTAATAGATAAAAATTATGAAGCTTATGTATCCAAGTTTAAGACTAAAGTAACACCTTTAGATGTTGTTGCATGAACAATAGAAATATGGGTGGACATTAAGAAGAAAACACTTTTAGGGGTGACTCTGCCCTTTGCAAAGGAACAGGAAGTAAATTCTGTAAATAATGGGTAGCTGAATGAGCCACACATATTAGAATATATAGGTTGAAGTTCTGAATGACTATGGAGTTCCGAAAGGAAACTAGCTGCTGGTGGAAATATGGTTAATGATATAGTTAATAAAAAAATCACCATATAGGCCTACAATATTTTGCACGTACATTGAATCTGGTGTGGGAAAGTTTCCTGCAACATTCAGAAGGCGTTGTAGAGGTACCGGTAATTTCAGAGTTTATTGTCTTGGCTTAAACGTCATGTAAGTCCAAATGATGATCTCCAGAAATTGCAACGAAATTCAGGAATTTCTGAGGGGACGTTGTTGAAACCCGTTGTAAATGTAAAAACAAGGTAGGACTACATTCTATAAATGACGAAGAGATTTTTGCTATTGATAGGATTTGTAGGACAAGTAAATGTAAATGTATCAAATCAAGTGTGAAATTTGTCAAAACTTGCAATATTCTAAATTCTGTTTCCTTACGCTTAAACATGTTAGATAGAAGAGAACATTATATTTGTGTCCTAGATTGAAACCTATCTAAGGTTAAAATCTCTGAGTCCTGTTCCTGTAGCAATAGCCTAAAACAGATCCATGCGAAGTTTAATTAACTATTTTCCATTGTTTAGCCTCATCTCACCTACACCATGATTTAAGTAGGATGTTCTTTTTAAGTATATCGACGAACAGAAATGTATTCGTCCTGTCGGCAACTAAAAAAATGCTTATCGTTTGCGATATATCGATACCACTTCAATGTATCGATATATTATGAATATTATATATCGATTACCGAAAATAGTTTTTTAATATATTGCAATATCGATAAATCGGTATTTAATTGATTTTTTCCATCCCTAGTTAGATACATAGCACCTGGCTTCGTGACCGTGCAACAAATCGTAATTGATTTGTTTTCCCTTCATGATTCTCTATTTCGGTTATGACGTAATGCAAGTTTTCATTCCTTATTCCTTGCACTTACTTTATAGCATCATTGCCGACATTTAGCACACGTGACTTGTACCACTTTGTATTTAATACTCAATTGTGTAGAATACTGATATGAAATTCACAAAAGAATGTGAAAGATTGAATAAATTACACGTAAATACAAGGAAGAGTAGGACGCACATTAGACTAACTTATAGTGTTCCCGTATCTGACAGTGTAGTTTTGCAGTTGTAGCGGTAGTGCGATCTAGCGGTATGGAGTGGCAGTGGAAGGGACAGAGGTAACTCCAAACCATTCTGCAGTGTTCAAATGGAGTGATGGCGTATGGGGCTTCTGATAGTAGTTCGTCCATCGAATGGGTACGTTAAGGCTTGGCGTTATTCGACAGGCGTATGATATGCGTCGACACTGAGTTTCATGAAATGGAAATGGCGTATGGCTTTTAGTGCCGGGAGTGTCCCAGGACAAGTACGGCTCCCAAATTGCAGGTCTTTTGATTTGATTTGACAACACATACACCCAGCCCCCGTGCCAGCGAAATTAACCAATGATGGTTAAAATTCCTGACCCTGCCAGGAATCGAACCCGCGACCCCTGTGACCAAAGGCCAGCACGCTAACCATTTAGCCATGGAGCCGGACACTGAGTTTCATAATTGGATAATTAGGCTACGCATTTTGCTCATTGCATATGCAATTGCATATTGGGAGTAGTTTCATCCTGGAAAATTCCACATGTATTTGAGATAACATACGTGCTGGAAACCTGGCATGACTCGTGCCGTATTCAAGGAGCTGAGCCGTGCTTGTTATCGCCAGGTGGGTATAGGGTGACCAACAGGCCCGTATTTTGTAAATGTCCCGCAAGTGTTTCGTTTTCTATCTGAATGAATTTTCGTACTGTTGCCATCGGTACCAGTATTCAAAATACGCAACTGTCCTGCCATCTAGCTTCAACTAAACATAGCGTAACAGTATTACCTTTGAAAGTGCAAAGAGCCATGTTTTAGCATCTTTGGGGAAGCGCACCGGTTGTACCTTCCAACTTCCGAGTTACAGTTAGTCCATGGCCATTCTGTAGCACGAAGCGCATCAACATAGACGTCTTGCATTCATTGAAGTTCTTTAACATTTTGTTATTTTTGAAATGGATTCGGCGTCGGATAGTGATGACTGCACTTCTACTTCGTAATACCAATATAAATGGTCCGTTATTGGACATTATAAATTTTCCAGCTAGCTCATTCTTGGTTGCCAGCGTTTCGCCCTCGTGTGCTAGGGTGGGCTCATCAGTTGGTACCTAGCACACCTACGAATACGCTGGCTAGTGCATACCGTGGAGGCCACTGCGTAGGCTAACTGGAGCCACCGGCAGTGCCAATGCACTAAGAGACTTTGTCTCATCACTAAAAATTGATGCCTGCTTGGCCATCAGATGATATAGATGTTGATTCCCATAGGGAATCTGAAATATTTGTCCTGAATGAGCAAATTTATAATACCAATATAAATGGTCCGTTATTGGACATTATAAATTTTCCAGCTAGCTCATTCTTGGTTGCCAGCGTTTCGCCCTCGTGTGCTAGGGTGGGCTCATCAGTTGGTACCTAGCACACCTACCAATACGCTGGCTAGTGCATACCGTGGAGGCCACTGCGTAGGCTAACTGGAGCCACCGGCAGTGCCAATGCACTAAGAGACTTTGTCTCATCACTAAAAATTGATGCCTGCTTGGCCATCAGATGATATAGATGTTGATTCCCATAGGGAATCTGAAATATTTGTATTGGTATTATAAATTTGCTCATTCAGGACAAATATTTCAGATTCCCTATGGGAATCAACATCTATATCATCTGATGGCCAAGCAGGCATCAATTTTTAGTGATGAGACAAAGTCTCTTAGTGCATTGGCACTGCCGGTGGCTCCAGTTAGCCTACGCAGTGGCCTCCACGGTATGCACTAGCCAGCGTATTGGTAGGTGTGCTAGGTACCAACTGATGAGCCCACCCTAGCACACGTGGGCGAAACGCTGGCAACCAAGAATGAGCTAGCTGGAAAATTTATAATGTCCAATAACGGACCATTTATATTGGTATTATAAATTTGCTCATTCAGGACAAATATTTCAGATTCCCTATGGGAATCAACATCTATATCATCTGATGGCCAAGCAGGCATCAATTTTTAGTGATGAGACAAAGTCTCTTAGTGCATTGGCACTGCCGGTGGCTCCAGTTAGCCTACGCAGTGGCCTCCACGGTATGCACTAGCCAGCGTATTGGTAGGTGTGCTAGGTACCAACTGATGAGCCCACCCTAGCACACGAGGGCGAAACGCTGGCAACCAAGAATGAGCTAGCTGGAAAATTTATAATGTCCAATAACGGACCATTTATATTGGTATTATAAATTTGCTCATTCAGGACAAATATTTCAGATTCCCTATGGGAATCAACATCTATATCTTCTACTTCGTTACATTTAAACCCGAGAAGGCGAAAGGGAAAATAGAGCGCATGTGCAGCTAATGCTAAGTGGGAAACCAACACGCCATATTTATCTCCAGATCGAAGTAACGTCCATAAGGCGTTTTGTAAACTTTACAAGAAGACGTTCAGTAATCGAAATAGACCTTTAACCTATTAGGTCGTGTTACGTACCTGTTAAAGAGATGTTCAGTACAGAATGGCCAACCGGACACCAGTGGGATTCGAACCCACAACCTCCAAATTTCGCGCCGATTCTTCTACCAACTGAGCTATGGTGGCCTAGGCCATCTTTGACTTTGCTGGAAAGGATCTAAGCTACTGCCATCACACTGTAAAGTGCGTTCAAGTCGTCCGTTGTGGGCCAAGTCAAGGCCAAGTCAATGAATGTTTTTCGGATCCCACTGGTCTCCAATTAAGTGACTAAGAAATCAATTTCTGAAGTAATGTCCTTATGTAATTATTAACAATAAAATACTTCCTACGTATTTTTCGCAGATTACTTTGAAGGCATGAAACGCTATATCTTAATTTGCATCAAACATATATGGCACAAAAACACAGTCATCAGTCAGTAAACAGTAAGGAATACACGGTTTCAAATCATTTATTTCAACGATAAATTCCAAATTAAATCACATCAATTACCCGTTAGAAACACATGTTCAGAGGCAGCCGATCTCTATTTATCTCCTGTACTGTATATCAGCGCCGCGTAGTGAAGGAACATATCAACCAGCACAAGTCGTCACACTATACATTTTTATTCGTCCTGCTTATACAGTAAATGATTTGGTTTTCAAGCCCCTGTCATCCATGCAGCTACCTAAACTTCTCAGATATTTTGAGGCGCATTACCTTATTTTTTTCGGCTGCATATTTATTGCGGATATCTTGATACAATTTTGTGTCAATTTCGTGTTCGGATATTTTGAGACTGCACACTACATCCGGTCATGGCCTTGTCTACCTGCAGCCTAATTAGGTAAGTAGGCAACTGGTTCCTGGAATTTCATTTACGACGAGGCTGTCGTTTTCCCGCTTCGTACATACCGTAGTTAAGTACAATGTCCTTTCATGCAAAGTAATTACTTCTTGTAATTCCTGTTTGTTGAGTTGAAGTAGGTTGTGGTTCATTGCACATCAGAAGGCTGTGTTGTTGATAGTTCATTTATAATACGTAAGTAGAAGAGAACTAATAGTGTTGTATTGGAAGCATATGTACGCGAGTTTGACGATTTTTCGACTGAGGGAAATATTCCGGTCTCCGCAAACTTAAAAACAGTTTTGGTGTTCTCCAAGACAAAGAAAAATGTTGACGGTGCATCGATACTGGTAGTCCCTAATTTCAGTAAGTTGGAGTATGCTCCAATTATGGCATGCGATGTAGAGATAATGCTTTCTTAGTACGAAAATGTTTTAACTGAAAATAGGCGCAAGTTTGTGTTTCAGCTCCCGTTGCACCATGCTATTTTTATAAGTTGTTAAGTGCAGAAAAAAGCCCTACAGCCCTAACTTCCCCTCCAATAAAGACGGTATCTAATATTTAGAGCAAGTTATTGAATCAGACTAGGTCTGACTGGAATAAGTTATAGTGTATTTGAAATTCGTACATCATGCTGTATTAAGTTTAATCAAGACCTGTGAATTTCTTTGGGAAACTGGAGCATTTTATTGTCGTACGCCATGTAATGTTCTTAAATTATTTTGACGATGTTTCGAAATGCCATTGAAACCCACTGAGCAGCGACTGTACTCTGTGCTAGCGGTGGCTGCAACCAGCGTCTGTTCTTCGTATACGGAACGGTTGTATTTATACAGGGGAAGGCAACGGAAAATAATCCAAGTGTAATGTTTCCTAGGAAGTTACTATGGAGAGAGTACACAGAATTAAATGGGTGCTTTCTCCAGGCTGATCGCCAATGTCTGGAGGACCGGATATAGCACTTAAAGAAGAAGAATAAGAAATAAAAATTATTCGGGAAAGATGGAAGGGAGTTGGAGAGTTTGAGGGAGATAACTAGGATTCTCACAGAAGACAGGAAGGAAGGTAGGCCTCCCTCAAACAATGTACAGGTTACAGCAGGTGTAAAAGAGGAATGGGAAGGAAAGGGGGGAATTGTAGAAGACAGGTGGTCTAATGTTCTAAGGGGAAGGAGATTGCAGGCTAAGGGCTCTATTCAGGATCAGAATTCAGGACAGGTGTCTGTGAAAAATCGGTACGAGTCTCTCCAGGTAGAACAACAGAGAAAAGATGAGGAACAGGGAACTGTTGCTGGGATGTGTGGAAGTTGGAGGAAGGGGCAAAGGTACGAAAGGGAAATGTAGAATACAGGACAGGGAAAGACAGGTGGAACAGGGTCATGCGAGATAGAAAAAGGAGGATGAAGTAGATTCTGCAGCTAACAGTAAAGATAGGGCTGACCAGGAGGGGACGGGATCAAATGAGGTGGGTAGGGTTGAGGCTCTGGTCATGGGGGATTCCATCGTTAGACATGTGGGGAAAGTGTGTGGAGGAAAGGGAATGAGGGTAGAGTGTTATCCAGGAATTAGGTTGAGGCAGATGTTGAGAAAAGTAGAAGAGAAGGAGGCGGGAAAGGAGAAGGTGGTAGCTGTTGGTACCAAGAACGTAAGGCAAGCTGGTATAAGTACCAACATGGTTAGGGCGATCTGGTAAATGCAGCACGGGCGAAGTTTAAGGAAGCAGAGATTGTTATCAGTGGAATACTGTGTAGGAGGGATACTGACTGGAGAGTGATTGGGGATTTCAATGAGACTATGAAGTGGGTATGTGGGAAACTGGGAGTAAAATATCTAGATCCTAATGGGAGGGTAGGAGAGAGGGATCTGCGCTCAGATGGCCTTCACTTAAACTGCAGTGGTACGTATAAGTTAGAAAATTTGTTTGGAAAGGAAATAGGGAGGTACATTCAAGGAAACGGGGTTGTATAGGGAGCGGTGATAAGGGTACTGTGAACTGGAAGTCAAGTAGTGATGACATAAAAATATTAGTGTTGAAGTCTAGAAGTATTGTAAAGAAAGGAATAGAATTAAGTAATTTAATAGATATATATTTACCATATATTGTAATAGGAGTTGAATCATGGCTCAGAAATTATATAAAATTTGCAGACATTTTCTCACGGAAGGGGAGTGTGTATCGTAGAGATGCGATAAGAAAGGTGGGAGGGGGAGTATTCATTCTGGTGAAAGAAGAATTTGTATAAAGATAATAGGCAACTTGATGTCTTTGGAGTGTACAGACCGGGAAAGGGTAGCGCTGAAACGGATTCAGAATTATTTGATAATATAATCAGCTATGTGGGAAACGACATGGAAAGGAATGTGATTGTAGCGCGAGATCGGAATTTACCAAATGTCAATTGCGAACGACAGGAAGCATGACCAACAAATGGCAAATAAGCTAATATGGGAAGGACAGCTGATTCAGAAAGTGACGGAAACAACTAGAGGGGAAAATATCCTGGACGTGGTGCTGATAAAACCAGACGAGCTCTATAGATAAACCAAAGCAAGAGATGGAATTAGTGATCATGAAGCTGCTTTTGTCGTAGTTAAAAATAAATGTGATAGAAAGGAAGTTTTTAAAAGTAGGATTATTAGGCAGTACCGTATGGCCGGTAAATAAGAATGTAAACAGACTCTGGGATGGGTTTAAAGCAATTGTTGAGGAATGTGAAAACAGGTCCGTACCTTTAAAGGTGGTAAGGAATGGTAAAGACCCACCTTATTATAATAGAGAAATAAAGAGGACAAGAAGGAGGTCCAGACTGGAAAGAAGGAGAGTTAGAAATGACTGTGGAAGTAAGGAAAAATTGAAGGAACTTACTAGGAAATTGAATCTAGCAAATTAGGCAGCTAAGGATAACATGATGACAAGCATAATTGGCAGTCATACAAATTTTAGTTAGAAATGGAAGAAAAGTATAGGTATTTTAAGGCAGAAACATGTTCCAGGAAGGACATTCAGAAATAATTAATGAATAAGGGGAGTGTGTGTGTGAGGATCTTCAGAAGGCAGAAGTATTCAATCCTCAGTATGTAAAGATTTTTGGTTACAAGGATAATGTCCAGATAGAGGAGGTAACTAATGCTAAAGAAGTCTTAAAATTTAGATATGATAACAATGTTATTTAAAGTAAGATACAATTGTTGAAAACTTGAAAAGCGGCTGGAATTGATAAGATTTCTGGGGATATACTAAATACAATGGGTTGAGATATAGTACAATATCTGAAGTACTTATTTGATTATTGTTTGCATGAAGGAGCAATACCAAATGAATGGCGAGTTGCTATAGTAGCCCCTGTGTATAAATGAAATGATGATAGACATAAAGCTGAAAATTACAAATCCAGTAAGTGTGACATGCGTTGCATGTAAGCTTTGGGAAGGCATTCTTTCTGATTGTATTAGACATGTTTGCGAAATCAATAAGTAGTTCTATAGAAGGCAGTTCGGTTTTAAGAAAGGTTATTCCACTGATGCTCAACTTGTAGAATTCCAGCAAGATATAGCAGATATCTTGGATTCAGGAGGTCGAATGGACTGCATCGAGATTGACCTGTCTAAAGCATTTGATGGGGTGGATAACATGAGACTACTGGCAAAAATGAGTGCAATTGGACTTGACAAAATAGTAATTGAATGGGTTGCTATATTTCTAGAAAACAGATCTCGGAGTATTAGAGTAGGCGAAACTTTACCTGACCCTCTAATAATTAAGAGGGGAATTCGTCAAGGCAGTATTATTGGACCTTTATATTTTCTTAAACATATAAATGATATGTGTAAAGGAGTGGAATCAGAGGTAAGGCATTTTGCAGATGATGTTATTCTGTATAGAGTAATAAATGTTACAAGGTTGTGAGCAACTGCAACATGACCTCGATAATGTTGTGCGATGGACACCAGTCAATGGTATGATGATAAACGGGGTTAAAAGTCAGGTTGTGAGTTTCACAAGTAGGAAAAGTCCTCTCAGTTTTAATTACTGCGTTGATGGGGTGAAAGTTTCTTTTGGGGATCATTGGAAGTATCTGGGTGTTAATACGAGGGAAAATCTTCACTGGGGTAATCACATAAATGCGATTGTAAATAAGGATAACAGATCTCTGCACATGGTTATGAGGGTGTCCAGGGGTTGTAGTAAGGATGTAAAGGAGAGGGCATGTATGTGTCTGGTAAGACCCCAACTAGAGTATGGTTCCAGTGTATGGGACCCTCACCAGGAATACTTGATTCAAGAAGTGGAAAAAATCCAAAGAAAAGCAGCTCTATTTGTTCTGGGTGATTTCCGACAAAAGAGTAGCGTTAAAACATGTTGCAGAGTTTGGGCTGGGAAGAACTGGGAGAATGATGACGAGCTGCTCGACTAAGTAGAATGTTCCGAGCTGTCAGCGGAGAGATGGCGTGGAATGACATTAGTAGACGAATAAGTTTGAGTGGCGTCTTTAAAAGTAGGAAAGATCACAATATAAAGGTAACGTTTTAATTCAGGAGGACAAATATTCATTTATAGGAAGAGGAGTTATGGATCGGAATAACTTACTAGAGGAGGTGTGCAATAAATTTGCAATATCTTTGAAATAATTTAAGGAAAGGCTAGGAAAACAACAGATAGGGAATCTGCCAGCTGGGCGACTGCCCTAAATGCAGATCAGTATTGACTGATTTGATTGATTCTGCATGCTTGATATTTTCTCAAAAATATGTATTTCATTCAGAGAGATGGTATTGTCATTGTGGTGCAAGTAACATCAATAACATAATCTGCTGATGTATTCATGACTGTCGACCCTATGTACACATTTTATTCATAATATACTTGTTAATTTCAAATGTGAAATTACTTCTCACACAGTAATTTCAGCTGTCGAAAACAGGGTTTCATACTACTACTGCTACAACTACTAATTTGTATTTATTTATTTATTTATTTATTTATTTATTTATTTATTTATTTATTTATTTATTTATTTATTTATTCATTCATGCATTTAACCATCCATCAATTCATTGATCTATTTAGGTAGCTGGTATTTCTTCCACAAATAAAAGTTCGTTATCTCGTCAATTGACAATCAAGTACGCATCCTCTACTGAATACTCTCTCCACAGTTGGTGGCTATCCGTGGCTGGGAGAGAGGACGTGGAATCCAGTCATTACATTCACGCACTCAGTCATTCATCATTCATTCAGGCAGTCAGGATCTCACTCATAATGGAATTCATTGGATTGCTCAATGCATTCTATTACAATTCAATCATGAAACCATCCATTTACCAATTCATGGAGTCATCTACCATTCAGTTCACCGGGCGAATTGGCCGTGCGGTTAAGGGCGCGCAGCTATGAGCTTGCATCCGGGAGACAGTGGGTTTTGAAGTCCACTGTCGGCAGCCCTGAAGTCGCCCAGGTGGCAGATTCCCTATCTGTTGTTTTCCTAGTCTTTTCTTAAATGATTGCATAGAAATTGGAATTTCCCTTGCTAAGTTTTTCCAATCCCTAACTCCCCTTCCCCTAAACGAATATTTTCCCCAATATGTACTCTTGAATTCTAACTTTATCTTCGTATTCCTACTTTTAAAGACAGCACTCAAACTTATTCGTCTACTAATGTCATTACACGACATTTCTCCATTGACAGCTCGGAACATACCACTTATTCAAACAGCTCGGTTCCTTTCCCCCAAGTCTTCCCACCGCAAACTTTGCAACACTTTCGTAACGCTACTCTTTTGTTGGAAATCACCCTGAACACATCGAGCTGCTTTTCTTTAGATATTTTTCAGTTTTTGAATAAAGTATTCCTGGTGAGGGTCCCATATACTGGAACCGTACTATAATACCCTCATAACCTAGTGCGGAGATCTATACCCTTTATTTACAATCCAATTTATGTGATTACCCGAATGGATATATTTCCTTTTATTAACACCTATATACTTACAATGATTCCCATAAGGTATTTTCACCCCTATCAACGCAGTAATTAAAACTGAGAGGACTTTCCCTATTTGGGAAACGCACAACCTGACTTTTAACCTCGTTTATCATCATGCCATTGCCTGATGTCCATCTCACATCATTATCGAGGTCATTTTGCAGTTGCTCACAATCTTGTGACTTATTTTATTACTCTATACAGGATAGCTTCATCCGCAAAAAGGCCTTATCTCTGATTCTACTTCTCTGCTCATATCATTTATATATAAGAAAACACAAAGGTCCAATAATACTGCCTTGGCCGGGCTGAGTGGCTCAGACGGTTAAGGCGCTGGCCTTCTAACCCCAACTTGGCAGGTTCGATCCTGGCTCAGTCCGGTGGTATTTGAAGGTGCTCAAATACGACAGCCCCATGTCGGTAGATTTACTGGCACGTAAAAACTCCAGCGGGACTAAATTCCGGCACCTCGGCGTCTCCGAAGACCTTAAATAGTAGTTAGTGGGACGTAAAGCAAATAACATTATTATTATTATTAATAATACTGCCTTGATTAATTCCCCTCTTAATTATTACAGAACCGGGCGAGTTGGCCGTGGGGTTAGGGCCGCACGGCTGTGAACTTGCATCCGGAAGATACTGGGTTCGAATCCCTCTGTCGGCAGCCCTGAAGATGGTTTCCCGTGGTTTCACATTTTCACACCAGGCAAATGCTGGAGCTGTACCTTAATTAAGGCCACTGCCGCTTCCTTCCAACTCCTAGCCACTAGCAAAAAAAATATTACAGGGTCACATAAAGCTTCACCTACTCTAATACTCTGAGTTCTGTTTTCTAGGAATATACCAACCCATTCAGACACTCTTTTGTTTAGTCCAATTGTACTCATGTCTCCCATGATCTACACTATCAAATGCCTTAGATAAATTCCTTACGTGCCTTCCATGCCACTTAATGCCTTTCAGAAGATGATCCATGTAAGCTATCAACAAAGGTTTTAATAATAATAATAATAATAATAATAATAATAATAATAATAATAATAATAATAATAATAATAATAATAATAATAATAATAAAATACTGCGAAGCACTCACCTCTGTAGTGTGATCAACGGGACACTCACCGGTAGGAACGTGACTGATAATTTTCGGGTAAATTAGCGTTGAGAACTTCAGGTTATTGACAAAGGATATTAAATGGGCAGAAACTTAGTTCGTAAATGTGTGAAATATTCCTTTCAAAAGAAGTATTCTTCGATTTTCCGGAGAAGTGGATTTTTGAAGTAAAGGGAAACATTTGTAGCCCGGCTCTCCTGTGACGGGGACGACGCAAAGCGGTTTCTTTTGTTCGTTGTAACGAGATCAATTCGAGTGTAACAAGCGTACTCTGGTATCACCCTACACAAAGGAAGACTTTTATTGCGAGTCGCATCGTCATTGCTGGGGTTTTCAATAAAACATTCCACAAGTTTTTGAGATTAAATGGAGGTATATCTTCTGTCCTGATTGGTGACACTCCTGTATTTCTAAAATATTCGTACTCATTCAGAAATATGTTCTGAAATTCCTGCACGGGTCAGCTACTGAATAATTGCAGCTTTGCTACACCTGAAAGGAGACATAGTTTTCAAGTTATGTAACGGAAAGGAATAAGCAAATGACAACTCAAGTCTTGTATAGAAAGAATAGGAATACATGTGGTCATGAACAAGAAGGCAATACAATAAATAATAATATTATTATTATTATTATTAATAATAATAATAATAATAATAATAATAATAATAATAATAATAATTTATCTTTCTTTATTAATCCGTTTACCACCCAGGTTTGGTTCTTCCCTCAGACTCAGCGGCGGAACACACCTCTACCGCGTCAAGGACAGTGTCCTGGAACGTGAGACTTTGGGCACGGGCGATACAACTGGGGAGGAGGAGCATTATGTCGCCCAGGCAGCCTCACCTGCTATGCTGAACAGGGGCCTTGTGGGAGGGATTTTAAGGGATAAACAAGGAAGCGGGAATGAAGGGGCCGTCGCCTTAAGTTAGGTAAAATCCCGGCGTTTTCCTAGAGGAGATGTGGGAAACCACGGGAAACCACTTCGAGGATGGCTGTGGAAGGAATCGAAACCGCCTCTACTCACATGACTTCCCGAGGATGAGTGAACCCCGTTTCAGCCCTCGTATTAATTTACAAATTTCGTAGCAGAGCTGGGAATCGAACCCGGGCCTCCGGATTTGGTAGCTAATCACACCAACAACTGCACCATAGTGACGTACAATAATAATAAGAATAACCAAAAGATAAGGTATGGTAGGATTCAGGGAGTTGAGAGCTTAGATACGTCGATGAGATGGTCCAAAAGTAAACATGTGAAAGAGAAGCCAACAACAGCAGGCGAGTAAAGATGGCTATTGCTTTTCGTTGAACTTCAACCTTTATGAGAATAAAGCAGTCTCATTACAGGTGAAGATCAGACACTAAAACTCTGTGATTAAAACGGAATGTCTGTATGCCAGTGGTTGCCTCCGAATGATTGGGAAAGCTGGTCTAAAAGACGCTGAGAAGGTTGAGAGAAAAAAAAAAATTCGTAAGATAATGGGTCCACAAATTTTAAATGGACAATATTGGTAAAGGGGAAATGGACTGTATCGGCAACATGAACGACTCATGGAGACTATTAAGAAAAGAGGGCTGAAATTCTATTGACACCTCTTCAGAAAGCTATCGAGAAAATCTGTTAGATACCTGATAGTTTGTATACCTAAAGTTTCTGACCAGTGGTTCACGGAGGTGAGGAAGGACTTCAACAAGGCTACACTAAGGCGACAGGGCATCTCAATACGTGTTACAAATCAACCACTTCAAAGGTTTCCATGAGGCAGAACAGTAATTGGACGGTGATAGGGCGCAGGATGCCAAAGAAAGATTGAAGCATTTCTGAGATACAAAGGCCTGGTGCAGGTGTTTTACTAGTAGACGGCCTGTAGGCGACCTGCGTGTCTGTGAGGATGGGACCGTACGTAAAATTACTTCTAATGATTAAGATCGCATACACACACAGCCCCCGAGCCAAATGAATTTACCAATTATGGATAAAATCCACGATACGATCGGGAATCGAACGCGGGACCCTCTGGATCAAAATTCATAACCGTAACAAATTAGCCATGGAGACGGACGGCAACACAATGCATTGTTATAAATATACGTTCGTTCACTATCGCCGTAATTAGGCCTATAAACCACCCCTAGGAGTTCGTCAGTTTTTCTTCTCTCTCTTTAGGGTTGAAAGCGACTGTAGATAGTTTTAACATTAACAAATCAAATTTTAAAATATTCAAGCCCGTTTGGGATTTTTAAGCGTTTCGTCCCAGTGTGGCAACGGGCTCGTCAGTTGGATTGCCAAACCTCATCCAAGACGCTGGCGGTTAGTGCGCCGTTGAGGCAACAGTGCAAGCCTGCTGTGTAGGTGTATTGACGGTGCACTAAATTTTGCAACATATATTTTTCCACACAGAAATGAAAAATCATCGATGATGCATACGCGCGTTAGCGGCACTGCGGAGCAATAGAATATCCCAAGAGCCCATTGAAGCATAAGTGGATTGTCGCATAGGACAAACAGAGGAGTAGTGTAACGTAAATGTTGCAGACTTTGGGACCGAGCAATTGGCCGCGCATTCGGGGGATAGTGGGTTCGAATCCCACTGTCGGCAGCTCTGAAGATGGTTTTCCATTTTCACAGCACGTAAATGCTGGAGCTGTACTTTAATTAAGGACAGGAGCGCTTCCTTCCAACGTCGCACCGTTGCCAAAAGACCTATCTGTTTCGGTGCGACGTATAGCAGATTGTAAAATATATATGTGGAAAACACTTTGGCGTGGGAAGACTTGGGGGTAAGGAGACGAGATGCTCGACTAAGTGGTATGTTTCGAGCTGTCAGTGGCGTGGAGTGAGTTTAATAGACGAATAACCTCGAATGGAGCTTTCGATATTGGGATTGAAGAGGAAAATGGTGGCAAATATTTATTTATAGGACGAGAAGTATGGGATTGGAGTAATTTATCACGGGAAATGTTCAATAAAATTTTAGATAAACAACTGATAGGGAATATGTCACCTGAACAACAGCCCAAACTGCAGATGATTGATTGATTGATTGATTGATCGATTGATTGATTGATTGATTGATTGATTGATTGATTGATTGATTGATTGATTGATTGATTGATTGATTGATTGATTGATTGATTGATTGATTGATTGATTGATTGATTGATTGATTGGTTGATTGATTGATTGATTGATTGATTGATTGATTGATTGATTGATTGATTGATTGATTGATTGATTGATTGATTGATTGATTGATTGATTGATTGATTGATTGATTGATTCGTTCAAAAATTGGACCGATTCCTGTGCAATGCAGGACGAATAGCCTGGTCCTGTGGTGTAATTTATTGGCACAGTGGATGTGGGAGGTCTGAGAGTATCCACCTTAATAATTTGACTTAAATCTGTTCTCCAAACTTCCTCTGAGAGAAGCGTGCTCATACATGAGGCACCACTTTACACAGTAAGGCACTCCATCAGATATCTACAAAGTTGGCACTGCTACCGGTATTCTGCACCTTCAACACATGTGAAAAGGTACAACGTGTTGCAGGGGATTACAAGCCTGTAGAGGTATATGTGTTGTCACTACTCTTCGTTCCGCCCTCGTAGATCATAAGACAAACCGGGCTGTCAGAAATTTGCTCGATAGAAGCTGTTGGAGGCCAACGGCACCAGAATATTTGTATTTGTATTTATTTGTTTGTTAAGTCTTCAGCCTGGAGGCTGATCGAACGGCGCTGCTCGAAGTTATGTGAGTATTAGGAAACCACAAAAGCCGATGGCGATTTTATAATGAAGTGCACTAAGCAATGCGAGAAATTTTCCTTTGTTGTCAGATGTACACCGCATCACACACAATGTATCCTTTTTGAAGTAAGCCCAGTATAAAGTTTATTAGCTTCATTAACCCCGTATTGATTGTTCCAAAAATCACATGTACAAGGCTGGATTTTCCACCTAATCAACACTTTTTCATTTAATTTTGATGTATTTAATACATTTTGGAGTACCGGTTTCGGCCTGTATTATAGTCCATCTTCAGCTGCTGAAGAAACTTAACTTGGTAAAATAGCATACAATGTTAAAATAGTATCGCAGAGAACACCCGTTATCTTATGTTATGTGACTCCCCTTCAGACTGATTCTGATGGTTCCGTCAGTTTCCGCTTCGAGTGCTAACGCTGTACCACGTACGGTGAGCCATCTGGTGACGAATAAACGTACCAATTCCACTTTCATTATTAAAGTATAAATTTGAACCTTATTCTTGGAGAAGTCTTTCTCATGAGCAGTCGAGATTTTCTTCCGAAGACGCAGAGTATGTTCTCTGCAAAACATAAAGAAGTTCGCGTTATTTTCATGACACGGCATAAACCCTAAAGCCTTTATCATGTCTACAAGTACGAGCCGTGAATGCATCAATATTAACATGTACGTTATTAAAAATGACGCAACAGTTTAAACAACAATTCTCAAAATATAACCAGACATGACCTTATATTACTAAAATGACCAAAATATAAGCAAAACAATTAAAATGGACAAAATATGCGTTAAAATGGGACCAGGGACCTCTCACTCACAGCTATATTTTAGATTTCGGGTAAAATGACCTTAGGAAAGAAGTGTGACTTTTCCTTAACATTCGAATCTTACTTATGATGGAAATCCACAGCCTGTTTCCAGTCATTCGACCGGGTCAGGAATGGAATGAATGAAGCCCCCATCTAGCGGCGAGGATGGGAATTGTGCCGGCTGCCGAAGCCTGTCGCAATCCTCTGAGGCAATTATTAATGACTGGCATATGAAATGAAATGATATTGGAGAGTGATGTTGGAATGAAATGTGACAAGGAAAATCGGAGTACCCGGAGAAAAACCTGTCCCGCCTCCGCTTCAAACAGCACAAATCTCACATGGAGTGACCGGGATTTGAACCACGGAACCCAGAGGGGAGAGGCCGGCGCGCTGCCGCCTGAGCCACGGAGGCTTCCTTACTTATAATGAAAGGTAATATTTTGAGCAAATATCCTTCTTCATATACATGGGCAGCATACTGAACAAGCAATGTGAGTATAAACTAGAGAAATCTAGAATTAAAACTAAGAAAGATGAAGATAAAATTGGAGTTCAAGAGGACAAATGGGAGCAAATATTTGTTTATAGGAAGGGGAGTTTGGGATTGCAACAACTTACCAAGAGAGGTGTGCAATAAATTTCCAATTTCTTTGAAATCATTCAAGAAAAGGCTAGGAAAACAACAGACAGGGAATCTGCCACCTGGGCGACTGCCGTAAATGCAGATCAGTAGTGATTGATGATCAATTGACTAAAATATTGATCAGGCCAGGAAACAATTCATTACCATGAAGAAATCCTTCGCAAGGTTAGATCTCAGTCTGCAGCTATGAATCCGCCCGATCCGGAACATATTCTCTATTCTCGTATATGGATGTGAAAGCAGGACCCTGGATTCAAGATTTGAAAAACACATCGATGCTTTTGAAATGTATCTCTTGTGCAAGCCTTGAATAGTGAAAATTTCAAATGTCGAGGTCCTTCATAGAACGAAGGAGCAAAAGAACTGCTACTTATTATAAAACAAATGAAAACGCAATACCTAGGACATGTTGTGAGAGGCAAAGGGTAACAATTATTACAGTAAATTAGAGGGGGGAAATTCGTTGGGAGACGGAGAATTTCATAGCTATGGGACATTCGAAGATGGCACAAATGTAGATCAGAAGAAGCATTTCATGCTGCATTGCCAAGATCAGAGCTGGTTACGTGGATCGGCATCTTAAGAAGAATAAAATGACAGAGTTTTACAATACTGTAGTGTATATACTGCACCCGTCCACCTCCCGAATCCCAGACTAGCATTTATCTCAGGGGTGTCGGTTCATTATTTAAATCATCAAAATATAAATATAACGGCATAATAGAACACGGGGATGAACGGAGCAACTTAAAATTAAAAGGGGGAAGGCTCGATTGTAACTTGAATTTAAGGACTCCATGATAGGACTAGGAAGTGACTATTACTTTAAAAAGGGCATCATCTAACTACAATAAAAAGATTATGAGAGTGGTTTCCTTTGAAATAATTTGCCAGAAGGAGCGGTTTATTACGCCATTTGACGTATGAAACTTTGATACACTTGGCAACAACATTTGAATTTCCACACATGTTACATACATAAATCACTTGCCATACCGCAAGTGGTATCAATATCTTGCTGCGTTGCTTCTGAAATAAAATGACATTTTGGAGGTATAATTTACGGATCGATTCCATTTGAATCGAACCGTTACTCAAGGATATAGCTTCCTTCTATCGGGAGCCCGAGCATAACCCATGTTACGGTCGGCTTCCCGATTTAACTAAGATGATGTACTCCGGCTATATACATTTTTCCGAGACCGGTACTCGGACTGGGTAATGTTTCTCGTGAAGTGCGAAAACTGGATTCCACGGACAGTTCCTATCCTACGATATCCAGCTGATGCCATACCACTGAATCAGCATTTATATTTTATTTACATGTGATCTGAATTGTTACCAGTTAGCCTCAGTATACTACTGCCACAAATGAGATAACGAGAAGCGGTGGGAAATACCGTGCCACTGACCCCCCTCGCATCGCGAGCGACGTAAACAAACACGCCAAGTATACAGTCACATCGTCCCGTACGGAAACCGTACACTAAAGAGCTACCAAATGACTCTAATATTATCATTCTCATTATACGAACATACGAATAGAGGGATGTTGTCACAAACAATTTAATCCACGATCGACGGAATATTCATGAAATTATCATCCTCGAAATTATTATTATTATTAGTATTATTATTATTATTATTATTATTATTATTATTATTACTATTATTATTCAACGGTTCCTGGCACTGTCACGTTTGATTAATATCATCATTATTATGCGGGATGCAAACACAAATGGTTATTACTGTTATTATTATTATATCCCTCTCGTGGTTATTATTATTATTATTAATGAATAGGTGACTCAAGATATTATTATTATTATTCACGTCACTTAAGAGGTTATTATTATTAATGAACCGGTCACTTCCGCCAAAACATATACAGATATCGGTCGCAATTACAAATATTTCACTGATCAACCAACGACATCATTACAGTTATTATTATGACAATTATTATTAATCTGATCGCGATGATTTAACATCGTCCTTACATTGTTATTATTATCGGTTGCATATTCTCATTTAGATTCTCGTTTAACATCTTTATCAACGCTCATTTAATTAAGGCGGTCCAATCCTTTATCTGCAATATTTATTATTATTATTATCACGACATCATGATTGTCCTCGCTCGTCATTACAATGAATACAATATACGACCATTTATGTGGAATCTGAACTCTCATTATCCTTAGATCCGTTGTATCTCAACGAATAGCTGTGCAGTCTATTTATTTCGTACATGCTGTCACGGGTTCGAATTCTACCCGCTGCGTAACTCAGTATTTCTCTGTGACACTGCCCGTACATTTTACACTCATATCAGTATCCTAAGTGTCTCTCGTACGGAATTTATTTTCCTCTCTATCTCAATATTCCTCGATTCATTTATTTCTCACAGAATTATCAACTGACTTATTTATTCATTTCTGACATCGTACGACCTTTTATTATCTGACTGCAGATTCTCTCACATTTTCTATCTCATTTTGATCTACGCTTTAGTTCATTCTCCACAAATAATCGTAACATCTTGAAATTATATTTACCAAAATTTTGACAATCATGGTCTCGTAATATTAGCCCTACGTTTTCCGGCTAATAAATCGCAACTTTAAAAACGCGACATTTATACGTAAAAAAAAATATTGGACCGTAATTTAAACCACACGTTAATTAACATGTACGGATTACTAGCACCGATCTACATTTCAATATTATTAATTGATCAAATTAAATTATCACGCACTTTAATTCCGAATTAAAACCGACCTCCCGTCATTAAATGATTCCCAATAAACTCAACACTTGATCACATGAATTATTATTATCTCCAAATCATATTTAAAAACAAAAGAATATCTTCACAAAAAAGTAGTTATATTATTTATTTATTATTATTATTATTATTAATATAAAAAAATAATAATTTCGCCTGTAATACGGTAGTCCACTCTTAATATGTTAAACGCATAACCCCTTGTACAAACTCGATTTATTCTGGCACTAAACACTCCAGATATGATTTATTTGGAAATTATTATATTAATCGCATCTCACAAATTTAACAACTTCACTTTGAAAATATGACCATATTAATTACAACAAAACACACTTGGTATGGCGAAGCTGGATTTTCCTTCCATGTCATTAAATGGCTCGTTAAAATTGACAAAACATAAAAGCACATATCGGGTCTTATTTAACTAGCATAACCAAAATCAAATGTAAAGAAAATTATTGACTACAAAGAAAATATGAATGCATGCATGACTTAACGTACTACACTATATATACAAATTTACATCTCCAACAAACTGAATACATAAAAGACCCGATTATTTACATTATTATGATTTACTACTGTCCGTGCTACAAATTTAGGATGGGGTCGTTAAGCGACCCATCTTGTTACAGAAGGTAACCAAGTATAATCAAATTATTCCCATTTTTCCCATCACGATAACATTTCCCAAATATTATTTACAGTTTAGTACTCATCTTAGTTATCGGTATTCCATTACAGCTTTGCAGACGAGAGGCTCCATCCGGCCCCTCTCTGCGTTTTACTCCTCCATTCTTGATGGCGTAGTTTCACAAAAGATTTCCTGGCACATTATCATTTTACAGTCATATCTTGAATACCACAAACCTTCACCATTTACTACGTTAACACTGTATACTTTAACTTGGATACAACAAATTTCTATCCTAGACCCAAGAATTTAATATATTTACACTATTTAATCTTCGTCCAACTACCGCACACTGGACCTGGACACGTACGACGAGGTGTCAACTATTACGCCCGTAGCGATACGCCCGATTTATACGGCATTCTTGACGTGTTCATGACATCGGTTCGGTATAGCTAAGTACAGGCTACTACTTCCTTAAAGTACTGTTCGTCACACAGTCTATTATGTACGTACTTATGGTGATATAATTTATACTACTCTCTTGCAGCGTAATTACTTTACATCACTGCTATTCACAAATGACAAACACTGTCCTACGTTAACTATTTCTAATTCCTGTTGCTTGAGCGCGATCACATTTTACAAACACTGGCGGATGCTCGCGCCATTAAATGACTGTACGTCCGTAGAATTCTAAGTTAGCGGCGACCAACCGTTCAGCTCCCGATATTCAATTCACGTGTGCTGGCGACCGTCAATTCAGCTCCAACGATTCAAGACAAGTGTGCTGGCGAGGATCCCTTGCCCCGTATATATGGATGAAGCCTTTTTCCCGCGGATTCATTGACGTCATACCCCTTAGGGAGGGGGTGGATTTTTAATATCGGTACTTGCACTCCGAATTGGAAGTTAAAATTTACATCAAATTAATCCACTCCGCTAGCATATCTGCTGGATAAAATATGAACTCCTGGTGATCACAGATTTAGGAGATATGGATGGATTTAGCTCCTCACATTTCGCGCCTTCGTAAGCGTCCCTGACAACGTGGTCTTCTTTCAGCCAATGAGATTCAAGCTGTCTGGTTTCCAAGAAATCCAGCCTTCGATTTAATTAATTTGCCAATAAGTATTGATTATTTTTCCATGCGTGACCTCTAATAAATTCATTACATCCATCCGCGTACTCACAATAATTTATTACTGAATACTTTTGTAGTTACGAAAGTATCTCATCCATCATTCCTTAAGATGGTATCACTGAGTCTCCCATCAAATTTTTACTATTGGCCGGCAAGCGGTCACGTGATTTAAATCTCCACCTGCTCGAACTTAGGCTAGCGAACGTACACTCAGCCGCTGTAATTTTCCATGAGGTCATGGAATTTCCGTCCTACCAAAAATATCCCAGGGTATTACTCATGTTGTGAGTTTCCTTTGTATGACTCTCCCCCTTCCTCTTTCTGACCAAGACTTATTTGTGGACTCTGTATTTCCTTGTACGCCAACTAATGATATTCCCTGCTGTGAAATAGCTAAAAGTTGTCGTGTTGAGCTAATCCGTCAGGCTCCAGTCTGTCGTCCTTCCTTCGCTCTGATTTTGACATTACATAAACGAAATATTTTCAACGTCCCTTCTGTATTTCAATAAATGTACCATATTATTTTACCGATCAAATCATGATTGACTATGGGCCTAAGTCACTCGGGTTCAATACGATGTGCATTACGTTACACCGACATGGATAGGTCTTACGGCGACGACAGACAGGAAAGGGCCAGGAGCGTGAAGCAAGCCTGGGTGTGAAGTGTGAAGGAAGCAACCGTGGTCTTAATTAAAGTACAGCTTGCCTGGTGTGAAAACGTGAAACTTCGGAAAACCATCTTCAGGGCTGCCGACAGTATGGTTCGAACCCACCGAATGCGAGTGTATGTTGCTGCCTAAGTTGAATGGTATAACTAGACAAAAAAGATCAACCGTCTGTCTCTGCGGTGTAGTGGTTAGTGTAATTTGCTGCCATCCCCCGAGGCCCGGGTTCGATTCCCGGCTTTGCCGCGAAATTTTAAAAATTGGTACGAGTGCTGGAACGGGTCCACTCAGCCTCGGGAGGTCAACTGAGTAGAAGTGGTTTCGATTCCCACCTCAGCCATCATGGAAGTGGTTTTCTGCGGTTTCTCACTTTTCCTCCAGGCAAATGACTGGATGGTACCTATCTAAAGGCCGCGGCCGCTTCCTTCCCTTTCCCTTGTCTATCCCTTCCAAACTTCCAATCCCCCCACAAGGCCCCTGTTCAGCATAGAAGGTGAGGCCGCCTGGGCGAGGTACTGGTCATTCTCACCAGTTGTATCTCCTGACCCAATGTCTCATGCTCCAGGACGCTGCCCTTGAGGTGGTAGACGTGGGATCCCTCGCTGAGCCCGAGGGAAAAACCAACCCTGGAGGGTAAGCAGATTAAGTAGAAGAAGATCAAGTGCTATCTTTAATGGTTTCACTCATGCTTCTGATTTCCTTAAGTCCGAAATGATGTTTCTATTATTTCTGTCATTATTACATAATCTCTGGTTGACAGGTATTCCTCGAATAACTTCTACTCCGGCTAGCGACCAAAAACTCTTTTTCGACTGTGGTCTTGCTTTTCTAGCCTCCCTGGCTTTTTTTTAAAAGTGAGTACATGCGAGCCACAGAGCAAAAACTATGCCCTTTTACTCATCTGTATCCGAGAATATCCGATGAGTCGGAAAATTTCCATTGTTTTGCACTGTCGGGGGAGAAAGGTGTCTGTTATAGAGAAAACTCCAGTTATCTTAATTGCGTAAGGATTCCTGAACCTTGAGGAACAGCATAGATTCCTGCACTCTTTTCTATGCGTCACGGGCAGTTGGGCAGTACTGGATATGGCATTATTTACTGCACTCCACCGGGCGAGTTGGCAGTGCGGTTAGAGGCGCGTAGCTGTGAGCTTGCATCCGCGAGATAGCGGGTTCGAAGCGGACTGCCGGCAGCCCTGAAGATGGTTTTCGTGCTTTCCCATTCTCACAACAGGCAAATGCAGGGGCTGTGCCACGCCTGCTTCCTTCCCAATCCTAGACCTTTCCAATCCCATTGTCTCCATAAAGCCTGTCTGTGTCGACATAAGATAAATTGTAATTAAAATTACTGCATTCCCTCTACTAATTCTAACATCCTCAGCGCAGAGAGTATTTCTTATTTATTACACCATATATCTTAACTCTATCGCAGCTTCACTGGTCCAGTACTGGAATATTATACCTCTATAGAGTACATACTGGAGCTGAGCCTCAGTAAGTCCAAACCCATGGTGATTCAAAGAGCAGCACAGGTCGTTGGAAAGAGTTCGATGTAGTGCACGACTTCGTATACCTTGGGTCAACTATTACTGACACGGGAAGTTCTGAGAAAGACATAAAAATAAATATTTTGCTAGGACAAGTAGCTGTGATGAAATAATTTAAGATCTGGAAGAACAGACGAATTACTTTGATACAAGAATTCATCTCGTTAAAACCTTTGTATGTTCTGTTCCCTCATATGGTTGTGAGACCTGGACCGTATAGACTTTGGACAGAAAACCCATCGATGTCCTTGAAAGGCGGCGCTGGCGTTGAATGCTGCATGTGCCTTGAACCGCAAGAAGAACCAATGCTTCGATTTTTCCGGAGCTGAAGATTTCAAAACGTCTTTCTTCTCGTGTAAATGAAGAAATACTGCAGTTCTCTGGACACATTGCAATACGACTTGGAGAAAATCTAGAGGAGTATTGCAACCAGATGGATGGAACAAGTGAAGACTATCGCCAGTTTATCTTCCCAATGTGCCCTGAGGAAGACTGAACATCGTCTGGGATGGCGAAGCTACAGCAGAGATGTAACCGGCAAAGCCAGTGGGGCCGTGATATTCAGGAATGTGTATATCGTCTTGTGATGATGATGATGGTGATGATTACATATAATTTGCACTTTTACAATAAGTATTCAATTACCTTGTTCGTTCAATTAACTTCATTCTTTCTTAATCCGTCTACCATCCAGGGTCAGATTTTCCCTTGGACTCAGCGAGGTATCTCACCTCAACCACCTCAACAGCAGTGTCCTGGAGCGTGAGACTTTGGTTCGGGGTGATATAACTGGGAAGGGGGACCAGTACATCGATCAGGCGGGTTCATCTGCTATGCTGAATAGGGGCCTCGTGGATGGACGGGAAGATAGAAAGGGACAAGCAAGTAAGAGGGAAGGAAGCGGCCGTGGCCTTAAGTTAGGTACCATCCCGGCATTTGCCTGGAGGAGAATTGGGAAAGCACGGAAAACCACTTCAAGGATGTCTGAGGTGGGAATTGAACCCTCGTCTACTCAGTTGACCTGCCGATGCTGAGTGGACACCGTTCCAGCCCTCGTACCACTTTTCAAACTTCGTGGCAGAGCCGGGAATAGAACCCGGGCCTCCGAGGGTGGCAGCTATTCGCGCAAACCACTACACCACAGAGGCGATGCTCGTTCAGTTACCTTGTTATATATCGTGTGATTCAGCTGCCCTTTCTTTCTTTCTTTGTTTCTTTCTTTCTTAATCTGGTTATCCTTCAGGGTTGGTTATTCCCCCGGACTCAGCGAGGGATCCCACCTCTACCGCCTGAAGGGCAGTGTCCTGGAGCGTGAGACTTTGAGTCGGGGGATACAACTAGGAAGGCTGACCAGTACCTTGCCCAGGCAGCCGCAACTGTTATGCTGACCACACATTCACTCCTCATCGTACTTGATGGGCCACCTGTCATACCCTGTGAGGATTGTCCGGACTCCGATAGTGCATGTTGTGGCGATTGACGTTCCCGTTATTGTGGAAGCGTGATTCGTCCGAGAACAAGAAGTGCGATACGAATGCTGCATCGTTGTTCAGCCTGCCTTATAACCACCGACAGAACTCCATTCGAGCTTTGAAATCCCGCCCTTTGAGCTCTTAGTGTAGCTCAAGATGGTATGGGTGAAATTTATGTTCATACAGTATTCGCCAGACGGATGGCTGGCTGGTGTTCATTTGTCGTGCTATCCCCTTGTACTGATGTGTGGATTATTACCAGCTGCCTCCAGAACGGCCTTTTCTGTTTCATCCTATGTAACGGGTGTATTGCGGACTGGTGGCTGCTTGGACATCACCGCTCTTGTCCTTAGGCGTCTTTATTGCGTAGCAGCTGGGTGTCGCTTTCAGGATACCGTTCCTGGTACAGACATAGTGCCTCGCACGCGTTTTGTCTTGCTTTCGCATAAATGATGAGCATGGCAACATATTCCTCTGTGGAAAACATGCCGAATGCAAACGTCGTTAGATTTTTTTCTTGTGGATGCATTTGAAGAACGTCGTTTACATTCAAGCGCCTGAAAACCCCGTCCAGCTCTGCAACTCATCACGGACGCCTGCTAAGCAATTACAGCTGGAATGCTTCAGCGCGCAAGACGATCTATTTGACACCGGGCCAAATGTACATAAACCAAAACGGTCATCACATCGATAAAACTTCATCAGGGCAGTTGTGTTACTATTATTTTCGACCAGTCTGTGCCTGGCCTTAATCGGCCCTTCTTAGGGTAGCAAACGCATTTATTCACACACAATTTGCATGAAAGCGGGTATGGAACTTACATTACTTGCGCTAGGTATTAAGCAAACATTTGAAATTACGGAATCTTAACCCCGGACTCAAACCACTCACCTCACACGTAAGCCCTCCCCGCCGCGCCTTTACCAACTACTCTATGGTTCCATACGGCACACTGTGCAGCTGATAACATGTATTAAATTTACTGCGGTCACAATATCAATTTAGTGTTTCGCCGGCGTGTTGGATTCATATGATCTAGAAGGCACATGCATGCCTTCCAGTCGTAATGCAAGTATAATATTACGGCGTCCTATCATGGTGAGGCGGTAAATACCAAGATATCGGGTTGTGTTGTCTGAGCATACCGGCAGGGCAGATGGTTTCAGGACGGAAGTAATATTGCGGTGAACAGCTGAGTCACGCGGTATACTGTGCTACGATGTGGCAGTAAGTTCTGTGTCGTCGTGTTAGGTTGATTTCAGGTTTGGTTCGATGTCTCTCTTCCCTCTATAGAATACAGAAAATCCGATAGTACGAATTATGCAGCGAACTGGTCCAGGTTTTCTTTATGAACTTGCACCTACGATAGAAATTATGTATTTATTGATTTATTTATTTATTTTTTTTTGCTAGGGGCTTTACGTCGCACCGACACAGATAGGTCTTATGGCGACGATTTATTGATTTATATTTAAAAAAAAAATTCTGAGCGTGGTCAGTGAAAATCTGTGAAGCAGGACGCTACCCTTACTTACACATGGTCCCAGTGAGGATCACTCCTCTAAACGGGTTAGGGACCACCGGTGGATTGCATAGTCCTAGCCACCTGAGCACAAGGAGGGCCATGACTCAGAATATATCTTAAGATGCCTACTCCCTTTCCATAGCAACTGGTATCCCGACTCTCTGGCCCACTTACTAAGCCACTCAGCCGTTGCTCGTGGTTCACGAACTAGGACATGACTACAGTAAACCACACCATGAACACGTTCAGCGCCGGACAGAAAGGAAAGATGTTTTCACGTCCTAAATTCCTTGATATAGAAAAATGTGAGTGCGTATATTTATTTATATATTACGTTAAGAAAACCGGGAGAAATAAACGTCTCAACAAGACCTGTGGGGACATCGGGCAACAAGTGAAAAACGGTACTGTCCTGTTGAAAACGGGTCATGTGGTCACCTTATAAGAGGATGATTGGCCAGTTTTCTACCACCACCACAATCAATCAATCAATCAATCAATCAATCAATCAATCAATCAATCAATCAATCAATCAATCAATCAATCAATCAATCAATCAATCAATCAATCAATCAATATCAATCAATCAATCAATCAATCAATCAATCAATCAATCAATCCAATTATCTGCATTTAGGGCTGACGCTCGGGTGGCAGATTTCCTATCAATTAACTGATTTTTCTTAAACCTTTTGAGAAAAACTTGGAAATTTATCAAATATTTATCTTGGTCATTTATTCCAATTTCTTACTCCCCCTCCAATAAATGAATGTTTGCCCCATTTTTTCCTTTTGAATTTCAATTTTACCTTCATGCAGTATTATGATCTTTCTTGCCTTTGAACATTCCTCTCAAGTTTATTTGTCTACTAATGTCATTCCACGCCATCTCTCCACTAACAGCTCCGAACATACCACTTAGTCGAGCATCTCGTCTCCTTACTCCCAAGTCTTCCCAGTGCAAACATTGCAACATTTTCATAACACCAGGAACGAATCAAGCTGCTTTCCTTTGGATTTGTTCCTAGTTCACGTAACAAGCACTGTAGTCCTGGTGAGGGTCCCTTACACTGGAAGCATACTCTAGTTGGAGTCTTACCAGAGACTTATATGCCCTCTCCTTTACATCATTACTACAACCCTCTCATAACCATGTTATGAAAGGTATCCTCAATGATCATTCCTTATATTATCGCCTAGATACTCACAGTGTTCCCCCTGAGGTACTACCACCCCACCAACACAGTAATTAAAACTGAGAGGACTTTTCTGCTTGTTGAAACTTACAACATGACTTTTTATCCCGTGTACCATCATACCATTGTCCTTCTGTCATGCAACACTGAATACTGTGGTGTGACAACGTCTGAGGTAACGAGAGACCTTTCTAGACTCCCTGAAGGAGACAGTTTACATCTGCTCCACCTACCACTACCAACTCCTCTCTCCTAGTAACCCACTACGTGCGGTCTTCGTGACGTCAAACTTCGACGTCACAAGCTCGACAAATGACTTCCACTGACGTAATCACAAAGGAGGGGTGGCTTGCCTCGTTATCTTTTACGGGATCGATTTCCCTCTACTCTTACTACATACCCACCGTACCTTCATTTTGAAGGAAATCTAGTCATTGCTGTATGCATCATTAAACTCGCTTTCTTGGAGATTTTTAAACCGTACGTTTAGAACACAATAATCATGTTAATATTATTTCTTATTAACTAGTCTGGCGCTGAATGGTAGTCAGGTACGTCCATACTTGTTTGAGATCACATCACTCTATCTGTAACATTTGCGATATGAGGCCTAGTTTTCAATCTATTCCAATCAGTTTTGTTTTCCATGGAGCGGTATTGTATCATTTGCTATTTGCTTTACTTCGCACCGACACATAGGTCTTATGGCGACGATGGGATAGGAAAGACCTGGGAATGGGAAGGAAGCGGCCGTGGCCTTAATTAAGATACAGCCCCAGCATTTGCCTCGTGTGAAAATGGGAGACCACGGAAAACCATCTTTAGGGCTGCAGACAGTGGGGCTCGAACCCACTATCTTTGCACGGGAATTTGCAATGGTTTACATATTTCCTTCGTGAATGCATGCGAATTAACATGGTCTTATTCACACGTTTAATACGATATATAAAACTGATATTTTTCGAAAGCATGTTGCAGTAACTTGAAGCACGATAAAGTTGGAGAAAGTGGATTCAGAATGAGGAAGATTTCCGAATTTATTCTATGGTACAGTTCCTGCTCCGAAGTTGTGAAAAATTCTTCCTGTTTCTGAGTTACATGTTGTGATATGACAATGTGATTGAAGACTCATGAAACCCACCCGTATTATCTGTTCTGTCATAAAGAGTACAATGGCATATTTGTTCTTTCCGTTAACCCACGTTCAAGCGACACGCACCAAGTGTCCCACGGGACTTGGACTAAAACTCCAAGTTTTCGTAAACATCTCCGTTATTATCTGTCGTACGATAAATATATAATGTGGCAAAAACGAATGGATAACATATTCATAAACGATTTTTATGTACAGTCTTTTGATAGATCTAACGTTAACGATGATATTTGAGAATAATCTTCTATAAACCCTAACACCGAGTGATGACCCTGACATCATATGCACCTGATAACACAATCCTGAATGAGTAAATTGCAAATGAGAAGGCTAGTTCGGTTGAAGTATGTCCAGCAATTTTACCGTTTTAGGAACACAAACAGACTGACACCAAAGGGAAAAGCCCATTAGATAATCAGTATCACGCATAAAACACAATTATAAGGAAACCGTGCCTTACAATTTTAAGTATGTATAGTAGGGCCCACGAGAGTTGAAGTCTGACAGGTGAGCGGCGAAAGCTGTAACTACGAAGTACGCTGCGTTGTCATAGTTACCTCCATTTGCAGCCTACCACCCTTTCAGACAGGCTGAGTGTTTAATAAAACATGTAGGCCTAGGCGTAATACAATTCGTTTACCTTAACCGGTTCCTAAGCTCGTGTTAATAATTCCAGCATTTAAGACAGAACACGACATTATCGATATATATATAAAAGATTTCATAATCACTAACAAAATCATCAGTTTCTGACAATAACCTCAACAAATGCACATGTTAATCACAGAATATAACAACACTACCCACATTGATAGTTTTTTTATTATTTAACTCCGATTGTTAACGGTACCTGTACAATTCAAAAATAATCTACGGTATAATAAACACAATAGGAAGACGATACTTCATCGAGAAAATAAATCAGTCAGAATATGAATGACAAAAGTGACTGAGAGCAAGCCAACCCACGTGGTGATAGCGTCCTAAAATGTTGCAACTCTGTTATCGTTGCCATAGCAACAGGCCATTTTCGAGCAGCGTTAGTCAACTTTTTCTCGCCGGTGGCGCTAAACGTCAGACTTCAACTCTCGTGGGCCCTACTTTAGATGATTATAATGATGATTTAAAAAATAATAAAATAATAATCATCCCGGTATTGCCATGTTTCCTCGGTATTCGGGTATTGTGCATTAGGGGGGGGATTAACCTCTAAACTGGGCGAAATATTGTGGATCTTCTGATGTACTCCAGGTACAGGTCATTCAAATCACTATTCATTAATTGCTTCAAAGTCCTGCTGGTTTCAAATACGACCTTCCTCTGCTATTCAACATAGATATCCTACCAGAGATTTAGGTGAAGGAACGCATAAGGCGATTGGTGGGGGAGTTGTCCCAGTTCTCGCACGACTATGTTAATAGCAGGATATCTTTGATATTAAGAGACACCATTTCCAGTTCTTCCTGCCTAATAAATTTAGTTCATAAAACTGTTGTCCCGAACAAATGTAGATTCTCGAGAAAAATATTTGTAAACACGCTTGTTCCAAATTAAGTAAAATGTCTAAAAATGTCTAATAGCTTTTAAGTACACTCTATATTGTTGGAATGTTATACGTCAGGGGCTCTGTGATTTCCTGACGGCAGCATCACAATTTCTTTACTTGCCATTAGTTTAGTATTGCTTCAGTGTCTGCGTGTTAATTTTTCAGTTCGATTAAGTACTAATAAGAACTTAGATGATGACGTCCCACAACAATTTATAGGCGATTGTAGTATTCCTCGGAAAGGTTATTAGTCCTAGAAAGTCGCTGAAGTAGGGATTAGTATTGGTTTTATCGTTCTACTGGATATCGAAGAGGAATTGCTTGTTGGCTTTCCCTTGTTCTTCTTCTGGGAATGTGAGTAATTTCAAAATAATTGCAGACTGGAAGGAATTTCTCTGGATCATCATCAGAGAAACTTTCGAAATTCCTGGGCAACTTCCGATTGCAGCACAAAAATAAATAACACATCATTTATCCCTTTATTTTATTGATTATCACCAGTAGAATTGGCCATCATAGATGGGACGGCACAGATTCACACACAACATATTGCAGCTGCCCCCTGCCCATAGAGTCTCCGGCGAAAAATCTACAAGGTCGTTATCTGGATTAAAAATCAAGTGGGGATCAAAATATATAAATAACTTAGGGACATAAAGGGTAGGAGAATACGGGTGCTATATGACTTCCATCGAATGATAAAAATAGTTTAAATTTTTTAATGAAAGGAGTTTATTATAATCCTGATGACGATGAAAAATGACGCAAATATACAAGGCGAATACATAATCGAATTTCACGTAATTACTTCTGATTGTTGAGTATTGTTCAAATTTTAGGGATAAGACAGAGTATAACCATTCAAGAAGAATCTATTTCATGACTTCGCATGTACGGAATAAATTAAGTATTAATCACTGAAGCTACTCCCAATTTTACTGGGCAAACAAAATCATAATACTCATATATAACAAACCTAAGTGACACCTAATCTAACATAAATCGATTTCCCACTGGAATAACTTTCGATAATATAACATAAACAACACAAACTTCAGATGCATTGGGTTCAAGTCGAATCCCCACCCGTATATACATGAACCCGCCGTACCAATCAACGGTAGACACCATTGTCGACGCTGAATGACATCACAACACAATTAAGCACATAAAAACGTAAGAGAAATACAGAAGTTATATACACAACACAGGTGAAACACTAATCACCAGTCCCAACCATGTGAGACTGCCAGTCACACACCCAGAACCAAACCCGGGATCTGAAATCCCCACTAATGATTTTATATACATGAAAACAATTAAGAAAAAGAAAACCGGGTCATTGATTTCTGACATATATCTAAGTCAGCTGAAGAAATGAATCAATTAGCACTCCACGCAGGAACAAAGATTAGAAACTTTTTACATGTCACTAACCGGACCACGATTTCACGGTGCTGGGTCGAGGGAAGAAAAAATACAAGAGGCTCACTCGTAACTACAAGTCCCCAGATCCTCTCACTATCTCGGCCTAGGCTGGCAACGGGACATAACTTACCGCTGGCGGGGAAGAACAATTTCGTCCCTTTAAAGTATCACTTAAATACATCAATTCGCTACATAGAATAAACACCCTCATTACAGCGAGGTGATTCATAATTCATTTCTTACTTCTCAGTTCATAAGCCTTCAATATGTTCAACCTCAGTCTGACTTCGAACATTCACACCGTGAGTCGTGACTTCAAATCCATTCTAACATCGTCGCCTGACACATTTTTCAGCAGACTAATTCCTTTTCTTCCCACACAACCTTTCACACAGATGGTCCGACAGTAACTCAGCAAACACAGAAATCTAAACAACAAAACACCGGCTTCTATTATTATTATTATTATTATTATTATTATTATTATTATTATTATTATTATTATTATTATTATTATTAACCTTTTAAAATGGGCCTAATGTCTACCTGATGGCCTACGTGAACTACATGGTCACTAATTCGTTACTTTACACATACATCATGACGATAGAAACTCATAAACACATAAAGAACTACAATTATAACATCACACAATTCGCAGTGTAATTAGGGTCCTATAGTTATCGAAACCATACGTTATAGACGTTCACAATAAAAATGGGACCTAGCTATATATCTCATTGGAGGTCGTCGCTTTGGCTCTCTGGGTGATTTCACAGCAACATATCCTCTTTCATACGGGATAATATACACAAATATTACTTGGCATTCATGATAGGTCAGCCGGTTGAATATCAGTCCCTCTTACACAATCAATCCCAAACTAATGATACTAACCATTATATTCAAATCAACTACACAGAAAAGTAACCCCAAGAAAACTAGCAGTATTCCCCAAGTAAAATGGAAAAGGAAAACCTTCCCCAAAACAAATTTCCACGGCCGCTTCCTTATGACTCCTAGCCCTTTCCTATCCCATCGTCGCCATAAGACCTATCTGTGTCGGTGAGACGTAAAGCCACTAGCAAAAAATTAGAAAAGGTCAGTTTCTTTGTGTGATTGGTAACACCCAGTTTTTGTACATGGAATTCTTTTAAAGACATCAATATCGGTAAATTTTAGTCAGTGTATGCCTGTAGACAATCTCTAATTTCGGAGTAATATTGAAATCTAAAGTTATGCTATTGCCTCGTCCAAAACCAATGTTTCTACAAAAGAATCTTATATTCCCTTCATTTTTAAACACAGTAACCTGGCTTCTGTTTTCATTAAATTGGTTTTTGTTCTTCGTTCATACTGTATCGTGTTGTTGTTCTATGTATACTTGGGTACAAAACGTCTGGCCCATACCTCTTTATCGGAATATTGCTTCTTTCTTTTCATAGGATCTATTTTATGTTATTACAACTTCCTTTACAAGGAGGCTGCGACAAGAACAAAGTATAATGAACACAAGATTACGAATTGAACGAGGGATCAAATCAGAAACGAAAAACAAACAATAGATTACATACAAAAAAGAAGGAGATGTTGATGATGATAAAGGAGAATAATAATAAGACGAATAAGAGAACCTATTTGTGTTATTGTTGAATACTCCTCAGATGATGCCGGTAGATTGTCAGTAACCCTCTGATGGCGCTGTCATACAAGTGGGTCCAGTTGAGCTTTAGACGATCATAGAATTCCACAAGGAATATCGTCCAAAATATATGTATTTTTGTAGTACGGTACGATTAGCTGGTAAATACTCTTTTGACCCACACTAACACTCCCTCAGCCGTTACTGCTTCTCCCTGTAATTGGCTTGAAGTAAAACAGGAGAACGAAGTAACAACCAAAGAACGATTTTATATTCGGTTTAAAAGGAATTTTGTAGAATTAAGGACAGCTGGAGCTAAGCCAATGCTCTCCGAAAAAAAAAGAAAAACTCTATTTTAATCAAGCACAAGCAAAATTTTCTGTACGCAAGTGTACATAGAACATCAACACGGTACAACCTGAACGAAGAGCATAAACCACGCAAAATTTTTTTAATTCTCAATTTAATACTAACAAGAATCAGGTTACTGTGTTTAAAATTGAAGGAAATATAGGAATTTGTTTGTAGAGACATTGATTTTGGACGAGGCAATAGCATTACTTCAGATTTCAGTATAAAAAGAACCTCGTTTATCCGGATTAAATGGGACTGGAACCGATCCGGATTATTGAAAATCCGGATAATCCGGAAAACTAAACAACACATGTTATATAATAACATAAGTTGTACAGTAATACCTTTTTCAATTATACAAAAAATATAAGAACACCTTTCTTACATTTACTACTCTGTTTTATGCACTAAACTAATGGGTAAACCTTTTCTGTTTTACATTTGTATAGCGTTTGCACGCACCACCGTCACGAAGTACTTTTTACTAACATTAGTTCTGCCGGTGTGGTTTCAGTCTGGGATTCTAAATAGACCATCAGTTTGTCCAGCTGCATTGTTGCATCTCCATGAGTCATTGTTTCTACTGATGGAGCACGGGTTTCATTTTCGAACTCACCATTACTCTCGTCATTACCTGCTGAGGAACAAGGTGCAATAATTTATTCATCTATCATTATAGTGTAGTCTGAATTGCAGTCATTTTTCAACCAGTCTTTTACGTCGTTCACATCTACGTCCGAGCATCCATGAATGACTGAAAATTTGTCGAGGAACTCAGAAGAGTCCACAGATTCCAACTCTCAATTCCAGGCGAATGCCAAGACGGTATCTTTCATAGACCACAGCCGACTGACTTCCAATTCCTGTTCTTAGCTGTCCTTGGCGGAAGAGACATTAAAGAAGAATAGACCCCGCAAAAGAAATATTGTAAAAGTAAAAATATTTTTTTATTATTTGCGATCTGGATAAACCTGAGATCCGGATCAATGAGGCCCGGATAAACGAGGTTCATGTGTACTGCGAAATTAGAGATTATGAACTCTAGATTACGAATTGAATGAGGGATAAAAAAAATTTTGCTAGGGGCTTTACGTCGCACCGACACAGATAGGTCTTATGGCGACGATGGGACAGGAAAGGCCTAGGAGTTGGAAGGAAGCGGCCGTGGCCTTAATTAAGGTACAGCCCCAGCATTTGCCTGGTGTGAAAATGGGAAACCACGGAAAACCATTTTCAGGGCTGCCGATAGTGGGATTCGAACCTACTATCTCCCGGATGCAAGCTCACAGCCGCACGCCTCTACAGGCACGGCCAACTCGCCCGGTGAGGGATAAAATGAGAAACGAGAAACAAACAATAGATTGTATACAAAATGAAGGAGAAAGAGAAGAAGTAGATGATGATGATGATGAAGGATAATAAAAAGAAGAATATGGGCCAAACCAATGATTAGGTTGTCTACTTTTTTTTGCTAGTTGTTTTACGTCGCACCGACATAGATAGGTTTTATGGCGACGATGGGACAGGAAAGGGCTAGGAGTGGGAAGGAAGCGGCCGTGGCCTTAATTAAGATACGGCCCTAGCATTTGTGTGGTGTGAAAATGGGAAACCACGGAAAACCATTTTCAGGGCTGCCGACAGTGGGGTTCGAACTTACTATCTCCCGAATACTGTGTCTACTTTTTTGTCTTTACGTTGCACCGGCTGGGATAGGTCTTACGACAACTATGGGGCGTTAATTAAGGTACAGCCCCAGCATCTACCTGGTATGATAATGAGAACCCACGGAAAAACATTGTCAAGGCTGTCGACAGTGGGGTTAGAACCTACTATTTCCCGAATGAAAGCTCATAGCTGCGCGCCCCTAACCACACGGCGAACTCGCTCGGTAATATGATTAGACACTCGGTCTTGCAGAGTGAGGGGTGTGAAGTGATCATCTCTTAAGTGAAGGTTAGTAACTGGTCAGTCCTGTTGCTAGTATACTGCATGTATTAATAAGGTGCGGCCAAACACACATTCCTCACACGTAGAAGAAAATATGTTATATGGACATGAATTCGGTAACGCTGTATGTCTATACTGGAACTCATTTTATACAAACATGCGTAGTACGATAATCATGGGAAACACATAGGAATAGAGCGTATTAGCATACGACATGAAAATATCTGGATACCTCGTCACACGTACACCGCTCTCTATTTGACGAGGTTTTTAGGAATCTGATTACGTCGGATCGATTAGAAGAGGTACAGCGTCTCCTTCATAATGCATATTGCAAGTTAATCGAAACGTCGGCATACTTTACATTACATACATAGAACGCGACTCACTAACCAAGACGAAGAATGTATTTCTGTTCAATAGATCGCGGAAGGTCCATCTCAAAGGTACTACGTAGCCGTAACCACGTTTACTCTGCAATAGAGCTCTCAACACAACACATCTTCAGATGGAAGCAGGTTATTATGCAACAATTAGTTAGACTCAATCTTATTTGATGGATAGGTGTCCTCAGTTAAATTTTGGGACTCATAAGAACTGTTTTTAACTGATTTATGTAATTTCTAGAATTTATGGAAATTTCATCAGCAGTACGTTATATTTGCACTAATGAATTCACCCATTAAGCAGATATTCAATTTTTTATTTTTACTATCCGCTTTACGTCGCACTGACACAGAGAGGTCTCACGGCGTCGATGCGATAGGATTGGGAAGGAAGCGGCGTGCATTTAGTTAAGGTACGTTCTTCACCGCTGCCGATGGTGACGTTCAAACCCACTATCTCCAACCGCTAGTTTTTAATATTTTTAAACTATATTTTTATGTAACTCACCTTCAAAAATTGATATTCTCCATAGATCGCTTCATCAAAGTATGAAAATGTACGTTTTTATTGTACTCATAAAATGGCGCCCAAGTTGGGTGCAGTATAACGTATTTCCTTGGGGACGTGATAACCGCGGGACATTGTCGCTGATTTTCCGCCAAGCTGGCGCACTTTAGAATCCCGACCAGGGCACGTAGGTTTTTGAAATGAGAAGTGACGTGACTGAGGTTAGGTTTCCATGTAAAACTGAAGGTCCCGTACCTGTGTTCGCGATATTAACAGTCACCTAAAACTGCTAGCTTCTTCTTATTCCTAGTTAATGTCGGAGGAAGTTATATGATACAGAAAGCAATATATGTGTGCAGTAGATAGGAATAAAAGGCGTTCAACTGAAAGGGCTTTCGGATTAAGGAACAACAGCAACAAAATGAAAAATCAAATTTTGATTTTATTTTGCTGAAATATCTGTGTCACACACACATTGTGGTGCCTGGATTATCATGAGTACATCTTATTGTTCCAGGATAAAGTCTCATTTATTATTGTATTTATATATATATAATAGCGAGAACCGATTAATTATCTTAAGTGAATACAAAAGCCAGGTGACATGTCTTGATAATGGTTCACCAAAGAATTTGTCTGTCACAAGACCCTGGTAATAAAATTGCATTTATAAATGAATTGACTAAATAGAGGTTGATAAATAAAGGTCATGTCTGGGTCACCACTTTCTGTCTCGCTTTGTTTGAGACTTTATCCCATGGCTGCTAACCTATGCGTAATCATGTAATTAATGTTGGACTTTGATCGAGTAATGTTCTAATCGAAGGTACATACTGAACTGGAAAATTATAATCATGGTCAGTGCACTATAACATCTGTTACTCGGAGCTTGTACGATGGAAAACTTCACTTGAAGCTCTAAATAAAATATTTTGTTTCAATCTTCTTATTTAAACGTTATCAGAATACTGTCACGTGCCAGCCCTGTTGTAGCCTCTTCTCGGTACTTCTCGGAAGGGACTCTTGAGTCGGCCGACTGGGGAGTTCCCACCCGGCCTGTAGGGTATGGCTAGCATTTCCGTGTATTGTTCACATCGACTGACTTCCTGTGAATTGCTTGGAGATTCAACGGGAATGTTCCATCTCTAGCCACCTCGCGAATTTTCTTGTCACATCACCCGAGCTATAAAAAGGGCGGCTAACCGCGGACAGTCGGTCAGTGTGGTGGAGTGTTGGTGCTGGACTCTGAGTCAGTGTTGGGCTGCGTGATGGAGTCAGTGTGATACTATGTGTGTTGGAGTTTGGTAGTTTGACTGAAGGCAACATAGGTGTTGGCTGTCGCTAGTGCCCTACCGACTTCTGAACGAGGAGCGGTTGTTGTTGTGTCTGAGATTCCAGTGAGTAGGTGGGCTGGTGACGACGTGCGGAACAGAAGACTGTGTACTACCTGAGAGTACTACAATGTCTTCATTTATGCTTGGAAAGGACTTTCTCGCTCAACCTTGGCTGCCAGTGACGGCTCTGTTGCCGGCTACCGCGCGTGCGTATGTACGGCAGAATACGGTGCTCAAAATCATTATCATGCATTTTACTCATCATTTTTACAGTTTATGCTGAAAATGTTCCCCATGCGCTCCCAAACAAAACCGGCATCTCCTACTGAAGTTTTCCTGTTACTCTACCAAGTTCTTCAGCACTGACGGATGCAATTGCAGCTCTTATATTTGTCTTTATGTTCATCTAGTGTGTGAGGGCTGTTCCCATAAACTACACTTTTTAACATTCCCCACAAATAAAAAGCACATGCCGTTAAATCTGGGCTACGAGTGAGCCACAGATGTTTACATGATTCTCGTACCAAACACGCTTCAGTAAGGAGATAACGACCTTTACGTCTATTTTTATTGTTTACTGAACCTGTACGTTTTAATCTCTTGGTCAGTTGTTTTATTTTCCGATTGACAGGAATGGGTCTCCCTGAAAATTTCACTCTAAACTTTTGTCTTGTCCTAGCGCACGATTTTCTGCACTTAATGTAAATATTGTTCAGGTAACGAATATTTCACATACATTACAGCACTATACACAATCACAATAAAACACTATACAATACGACATACAGTACACAGTAGCTTAATTGAACACCCTACCATCTCGGAGCTCAGCTCTCAACAACTGCAGAAGTGCCGGAAACCGCGCGCGCCAGCGGCCGATAGCGGCCTGTCATCAGCGGCCAAGTTTGAGCGAGAAAGCCCTTGCCAAGCATAAATAAAGATCCTGTATGTATTTCTGTAGACCGAGGATCGCCGTGAGTCAGTGAGGGAAGCCGCTATCGTGAGTGTAGGGGAAAATGACCTGTGCCAATATGTCAATATTACCGGGCGAGTTGGCCGTGCGGTTAGAGGCACGCAGGTGTGAGCTTGCATCAGGGAGATAGTGGGTTCGAATCCCACTTCCTTTACAAGGAGGCTGTGACAAGAACAAAGTATAACGAACACAAGATTACTAATTGAATGAGGGATAAAATCAGAAACGAAAAACAAACAACAGATTACATACAAAAGAGGAGATATTGATGATAATAAAGAATAATAATAGTAAGACGAATAAGAAAACGCATTTGTATTATTGTTGAATATTGCGCAGATGATGCCGGTGGATTGTCAGTGACCCTCTGATGGCGATGTCATACAAGTGGGTCCGGTTGAGCTTTAGACGATCACACAATTACACAAGGAATGTTGTATTTTTGTAGTACGGTACGATTAGCTGGTGAACACTCCTTTCACCATCAACTTCATCTGGATGAGTGATGTGGGACTCAACCCACACTAACACTCACTCAGCCGTTACTGCTTCTCCCTGTAATTGGCTTGAAGTAAATCCAGAGAAAGAAATATCAACCAAAGAACGATTTTATATTTGATTTGAAAGGAAATTTGCAGAAATAAGGAGAGTTAGAGCTAAACGATTGCCCTCCGAAAAGAGAAAAAAGACTATTGTGATCAACAGGTACACGCAAAAGTGTCTGAACGCAAGTGTACATACATAGAACATCAACTCGAAGAGCATCAATTACGCAACGTTCTTTATTCTCAATTTAATACTAACAAGAATCGGCTTACTGTGTTTAAAATTGAAAGAAATATAAGATTCTTTTGTAGAAACATCGGTTTTGGACCCGGCAATAGCATAACTTTAGATTTCGTAATTACTGCGAAATTAGAAGTTATGAACACTAGATTACGAACTGAATGAGGGATACAATCAGAAACGAACAACAAACAATCTATTGAATACAAAAAGAAGGAGAAAAGAAGATGATGATGAAGATTAATAAAAGGAAGAATATGGGCTAAACCAATTATTAGTTTGTCTATTTTTTTGTCTTTACGTGGCATCGACACGGATAGGTCTTACGACGACTATGGGACGTTAATTAAGGTACAGCTCCAGCATTTGCCTGGTATGATAATGGGAACCCACGGAAAACCATTGTCAAGGCTGTCGACAGTGGGGTTAGAACCTACTATCTTCCGAATGAAAGCTCATAGCTGCGCGCCCCTAACCACACGGCCAATTCGCTCGGTAATATGATAAAAAAACTCGGTCTCGCAGAGTGAGGGGTGTGAAATGATCTCTTAGGTGAAGGTTAGTAACTGCTCAGTCCTGTTGCTAGTATACTGGATGTAATACTAAGGTGCGGCCAAACACACATTCCTCACACGTAGAAGATAATATGTTATATGGACATGAATCCGGTAACTCTGTATGTCCATACTGGAACTCATTTTATACAACCATACGTAGTACAATAACCATGGGAAACACATAGGAATAGTACGTATCAGCATACGACATGAAACTATCTGGATACCTCGTCACACGTACAACGCTCTCGATTTTACGAGGTTTTTAGGAGGCTGATCACGTCGGATCGATTAGAAGAGATACACCGCCTCCTTCACAATGCATATTGCAATGTAATCGAAACGTCGGCATACATTACACACATAGAACGCGACTCTCCAACCAAGACGAAGAATGTATTTCTGTTCAACAGATAGTGGAAGGTCTATCTCAAAGGTACTACATAGCTGTAACCACGTTTACTCTACAACAGAGCTCTCAACATAATACATTTTCAGATGGAAGCAGGTTATTATGCAACAATAAGTTAGACTCAATCTTATTTGATGAACAGGTGTCCTCAGTTAAATTTTGGGACTCATAAGAACTGTTTTAAATTGAATTATGTCTAATATCTAGTATTTATGGAAATTTCGCCAGCAGTACGTTATATCTGCACTAATGAATTCACCCAATAAACAGACGTTCTATATTTGTTTACTATTTTCTTTACGTCGCACCGCACAGAGAGGTCTCACGGCGTCGACGGGATAGGATTGGGAAGGAACCCGCGTGCATTTAGTTAAGGTACGTTCTTCACTGCTACTGACGGTGAGGTTCGAACACACTATCTCCCAAATGCTTGTTTTAATATTTATTTTTTACCATATTTTAATGTAACTCACTGTCCGACTCGTTCGCTGAATGGTCAGCATACCGCCCTTCGGTTCAGAGGGTCCCGGGTTCGATTCCAGGCCAGGTCAGGGGTTTTAACCTTCATTGGTTAACTCTAGTGGCTCGGATTATGGGTGTTTGTGCTGTCCCAAACATCCCTGCAATTCACACTCCACACATAACACTATCCTCCACCACAATAACACACAGTTACCTACACATGGTAGATGCCGCCCACCCTCATCGGAGGGTCTGCCTTACAAGGGCTGCACCCGGCTAGAAATAGCCACGCGAAATTATTATTATTAATGTAAATCACTTCCAAAAATTAATGTTCCCCATAGATCGCTTCTCAAAGTATGAAAATGTACGTCTGTATTGAAACCATAAAATGGCGCCCACCGTTGGGCGCAATATAACGTATTTCCTTGGGGACGTGATAACCAAGCTGGCGCTCTTACGAATCCCGACCAGGGCACGTGGGTTTTTGAAATAAGAAGTGACGTGACTGAGGTTCGGCTTCCATATAAAACTGAAGGTCCCATACCTGTGTTCACGATATTAACAGTCACCTGAAACTACAAGCTTCTTCTTTTTCTTCTTAGTTAGAGTCGAAGGAAGTTATACGATACAGAAAGCAATATATGTGCAGTAGATAGATAGGAATAAAAGGCGTTCAACTGAAAGGGCCTTCGGATTAACGAACAACAACAACAACAGCAGCAGCAGCAGCAACAACAACAACAACAACAACAAAGAAATGAAAAATCAAATTTTGATTTTATTTTGCCTGAAAGATATGTGGCACACACACATTCTGCTGTCTGGATAATCATGAGTACATCCTAATGTTCCAGGCTAAAATCTCATTTATTACTGTATTTATTTTTTTAATAGCCAGAACCAATTCATTATCTTAAGCGAATAAGACAGCCAGGCGACTTGTCTTGATAAAGGTTCACCAAAGAATTTATCTGTCACAAGACTCTAGTAATAAAATCGCATTTATAAATGAATCGAGTAAATCGAGGTTGATCAATAAAGGTCATATCCGGGTCATAGCTTTCTGTCTCGCTTTGTTTGAGACTTTATTCCATGGCTGCTAGGCTATGCGTAATCATGTAATTAATGTTGGACTTTGATCGAGTAATGTTCTAATCGAGGTACATATTGAACTGGAAAATTATAATCGTGGTCGGTGCACATCTGTTACTCGGAGGTTGTACGATGGAAAACTTCACTTGAAGCTGTAAATAAAATCTTTTTCTTTCAAACTTCTTATTTCAAGGTTACCAGAATACTGTTACGTGCCAGCCCTGTTGTAGTCCCGCTCGGTACTTCTCGGAAGGGACTGGTGAGTCGACCGACTGGGGAGTTCCCACCCGGCCTGGAGGGTATGGCTGGCGTTTCTATGTATTTTTCATATCGACTGACTTAACTGTGAATTTCTTGGAGATTCAACGGGAATGTTCCACCTCTAGTCACTTCCCGAATTTTCTTGTTCACATCACCCGAGCTATAAAAAGGGCGGCTAGCCGCGCTCAGTCGGTCAATGTTGGGCTCCGTGGTGGAGCAGTGTTGGTGCTGGACTCTGAGTCAGTGTTGAGGTCCGTGATGGAGTCAGTGTGAGATTCAAGTGTGTTGGTTTTTGGTAGCTGGACTGAGGGCAACAGAGGTGTTGGCTGTCGCTAGTGTCCTACCGACGTCTGAACGAGGAGCGGTTGTTGTTGTGTCCGAGATTCCAGTGAGTAGGTGGGCTGGAGACGACGTACGAAACTGAAGACAGTGTACTACTTGAGAGTACTATGTGTTTCTGTAGACTGGGGATCCCCGTGAGTCAGTGAGGGAAGCCGCTATCGTGAGTGTAGGGGTAAATGGATCTGTGTAAATATGTCAATATTACCGGGCGAGTTGGCCGTGCGGTTAGAGGCACGCAGCTGTGAGCTTGCATCCGGGAGATAGTGGGTTCGAATCCCACTGTCCGCAGCCCTGAAAATGGTTTTCCGTGTTTTCCCAGTTTCACACCAGGCAAATGCTGGGGCTGTACCTTAATTAAGGTCACCGCTGCTTCCTTCCCACTGCTAGCCCTTTCCTATCCCATCGTCGCCATAAAACCAGTCTGTATTGGTGCGACGTAAAGCCACTAGCAAAAAATGTATTTGCTGTTGTGAGTATCGTCCAGCTATTGAATACTATTGAGCTTTTTAATTGTCTACTACATGTGACTGTGTGAACTACTGGACTATTTCTGGAGTCGAACCAAGGTACACTCAACATGTGTTGTGTAGCCCGTTGCGCTCTCTTCAAATCAAGCGGTCTTCCCACAGCTGCTGTATTATGTAACTGGACTTGGGGAACTGAAAGTAAGAATTAGCTGTCGCCAGGTAATAGCAAGGTGCCGCAGGTAATAGCAAGGTGCCGAACCGTCTACTGTGCCATAAGGAAGGGAGGCTTTTAAATAGCAAGTAATTAGCAAGTGTGGCCATTCATGGTTGATTAGAATTGTGTGTGTTTGTTTTTATTGGGCCATTCCGAAATAAGTTAGAATAATAAAACACACGGAGTTTTATTCTTAACAATGGCATAAGAACTTCAACTATGAATGGTAGCATGTTCTTGGAACTTAAAAAGACTTCTAATTTAGCATCTTCTTTGCACCCGAGTTGGGATTCAGGTCCGAACCCAATAGGGATGTAGCCGAGGTGGGAGTGGTACATGGGATTTAAAAAACCTCCCCCATGGAACTTTTACAAAATAAATTATATAGAAACTTACAATATACAACTGAAAGTCGACTCAATGAGGTGGCTCATTTGAACATTTACAGAGACATGTTAAACCAACAGACCTCTTGAATCTGTTTTCTAAGAAGCCTCGAAAGTTGGATTTTAGATTGTAATATGAACATACCATTGTAATACACTTGGATCAGTTTCATGCATGCGCGCACCACACACACACACACACACACACACACACACACAAGCACCTTCATTATTTTCTACCATAATTTTGTAACTATAACTCACCACCCCCCATCGGTTGTTCCTGACTACTCTACTGGAACCTACACATCTTTCTTAATCAATAATTTTCTTAAGACGATGAATTTGATAACCTATAAACCTGTATATATTACATTAGGATTACAATCTTCTCTTCTTCTGACCAAAGTTAGAACATACAATCCTTTAATGGAGGGATAAGACTGCAATGAGCAGAATGTTTTCAACGGTTGTGGAATCTGAATAGTCTGGACAGCGAAAGTACAGGAACTGCGTAAGGGGGAGCGCGGGCTCTTATTTATTGTTAAAATGGGATACCACGAGTAGACAACCATCCATAGAGTGGTGATTATTGTTTTATGAGAAAGTACAACTGGACAACCATCCTCTATTGATAGAGCCCTGCGCGGATAGACGGAATATTATCCGCTCCGCATCCATACTTCCTTCATACGCACTCGCATCCACATATGGTTATCCGCGGATATTGTAAATATTTAACTACAATATATTACACCCATTGTATTGAAACGGATAGATCTGTTAACATAATACAATAGGCCTGACACCTGGCACCAGACCGCCCACAATCACAGGTTTGTGAGGGAATTTCCCTTACGACAACTACAAACGTATTGACCTTTGCTCCTTCCTTCCATTAATTACGGGCAGGAGCGAGTTAGGCTACGGTCAAATTTACGGCTTTATAATCTCAAGGCTCTTTATACATCACCATTCTCCCGTACCACTGTCAAGGATCGCCTGACCACAAGCAAAAGTAAGAGTAGGCTGTACGTGAATGAAAATTAATAAACTTCACTATTTAGAAATTATCCGCACTGCCAATCAGTTTGCATCCGCCAAGACACTAATTTCGCGGATATCTCCATTCGTGCAGGGCTCTAGATATTAACACTAAGCAATGGAAGGGATCCAAGACTTCGAAAAATGAAGGTATCGGACAAAGAAAGACAAGGGCATCGAAGGGCGTGAAAATGAAAGACTCCAAAGGCCTCGGAAACCTAATACCGTCGGAGTCGGAAAAGAACAAGAGTTGACCAAGGGAGGTCGGATAGGAGGAGCCTGGCACAAGTAAGTGGAAGGAATATCAGGACTCAGCTTAGGAGCCCGTGGTCGCCATCCCACGCTCTCAAGTGGATAGCTCCTGGAGTCCCATTTACTCGCCTCTTACAACAGGCAAGGTGGGTGTTATTTTACCGTCCCCACCCACTCGGCTACATCCCTAGGGCTGTTAATAGAGACTCTTGCACTAGAAGGAACGAGGGTATCATAATGATGCTGGTTTTAGAATGGTAAACTACTAGTATTTGTTGTAATATTTTCTCTCCATGGAAATGCTTGTTGTAGTCTTGTTGTTGTTGTTGTTGGGTAATTGTGTTTTTTAATTTATTATCACGCTACTATAAATGATCATTGGCACCTGGATATTTCCCATTTGCGATGTATTTGTTAATAATAACTAGCAGTTTCCCGCTAGCTCCACCCGCAATGTACAAAGTATGGTGTTGTTCATTACTATCCTCACGGATGTATTTGCAAAGTTTCGAGTTAATGAAATAAAGCACATGATCTGCTGTAGTAATAGAATGTAATATTATGTCAACAAAACACCTGAAAATACATCACCCAAATAAATTGAATTAAACGTTCCTTGGAACAACACTACGCGCCGAACTGTTAAAAAGTCCTTCAAAGATCTTCGTCATGGAGACAAATGTACTCATAACTTTTCTCAGAATCTACCAATGTAAGTAGTTATTACCTCAAAAGAAAGGGCTTGATCTACTGAGTGGTTTTAGACCAAAACGAACTGCGTACCTGAATTAGAACGAAGGATATGATTGCTTCAATGAGAAAAAATGTTGAAGAAATGAGACGTCTAATTGAATGTGCACGCATAATTTTCCTCAGCATCAACCTATTTATATAGGTAGTTAAGAGCTGAAATGTAAGAACTTGATCCGCTGAGTGTCCTTAGGGAAAAACAAACTCCGTACCTCAGTTAGAATCAAAGATATGATTGCTTCAAAGAGACAAAACATTGAAAAATCAAATAATTTGAGGAAGGCGTAAGGTAAGTGATTTATAGTACCTGATGACAAATCTGTGCATGAATACTTTTCAGTTTAAAAAAATGAAGGAAATCGACCGGACTGACTGACTTTAGGTTTCATAAACTTTTTAATATATAGATAATAATAATAATAGGGCCTAATAATAATAATAACAACTTGCCAAGAAGGGGGAAAACAAGGTTGTCCTTGGCCTTGACCTCACCATATACATTCAGAGAGTTCTCTGCAAAACATTATTTAACAATGCATTCTTCATTACACGCTTAGTCTGGTAAACTGTGGAAAAAAAAAAAACAGTGACGAAAGGCGAGGAAAAGAATGCAGCTGACTTACGTCTCGGCTAGGGTCACGTAATAAATGAACAGTCCTTTTATTTCTGCCAAGTGGACACATTTTGGTTGAAAGGGACAGAGGTCGCAAACAATTGATGCCGTTAGTATTGGAAGAGAAATGAAAGAATAAAAGCTAATTCGTGTGCTTCGTTTCGGTGGACGCCTATCGCATTCCAAAGTTCTATACGTCTCTGCTTTGACGTCACGCGATGGAGCTTCAGATACCTTCTGGATTAGAGAGCGGAGAGGGGTAATTCCTTGAGCGCACGCGCTGTGCCCTGGTCACACGGGGTGGAAAAAAGGGATTGTGGTGCTAAAAATAGCTTCCCCGTCGTCCCTCCCGGCCTATTAATAGAAATCTCCCTCCCTCCCTTGAGGTAACCAAGACAAGGTACATCCAATATGAATGAGGCAGGGAACCCTCCTCATATTATTTATAGACATGGATATCACGGAAGGAAATGCTCATTCAACCAGCCACTCGTAAGGCGCGCTTAATGAGAGCTACCGTATCTCCTGTGACGTCATCGCGTACTCATCCTTGTGTGACGTCACACCAACATTGCTGCCATCAGCAGAAAAACCTCAAACAAGCACTTTCGTACTACTTGGCCAAAATATAGTCTTCGTCAGAATTTTTATGTGCCTTTTACTTCCAATACAACATCGTACATACAGCCTCGATAGGGCTTTCGTACAAGGACAAGTAACATAAATCATTTTACATTTGTATTCAATTTTATACGCCTGGAACTAGAAATGTTAAAAAAAGCAATGTGTACAAACCCTGTTGTCTTATCAGCGAATTCTTTCCGATAATTCCAGTGGCGTATTCTGGGATCAAGACGTGGGCTACCACTAGACTTGGTTTACCCCTTTTCGATAGTTGGTTTAGTGAATGTCAAGCTTTTTAGTGTTCTGAGCTGCAGCCAACAGCCAAAGGAAAAGCCTTCTGTGTTGTCAGCGCTGTTTCAAAAACTACTGCTCTGGCCTCTGCTACTATCAATACTCAATAGCTGATCAGTGCAGATAGTAGACTAAGGTTTAGCAAATTAAAGCCCGGCTTTGTGGCGAAATGGATAGAATGTTTGCCTTTGGCCCGATGGACCCGGTTCGATTCTCAGAATCAACCCCCTCGTACGATTAATTCCCCTGGCTTGGGGACTGGGTGTTTATAACGCCTTCGCCATTCATTTCTTCCTCATTAGGTCACAACAACAACAACAACAACGCGCCACAGCAGCCAGTGGAGGTTCCCGCAGCAACGTGTAGCACGTGCTATGAAGGTCACGGTCACTGAGGTACGATTCACCCGCTCCCCGCGCGCTTTCATCTCTGGCAGTCTCACCTCACTCATACCACCCATACTGTGCAGTCCAATACTAAATGATTTTCAATTCTATAATCACGCCGTACTTCTATTCAATTGTAATACATGTGTAATTATTTAGTTCTTCTTCCGGATCGAACCGTGTCGTTAGTTTTCTGTACAGTTTGCCGACGTTTCGAATATATTGCAGTATTCTTGGTCACGGCGACTAAAATACCCCTACTCGACCCGAGGTATTCAGTCGCCCAGGCAGCAATCAAACTTCAAATATGTGTAATTATTGATCAGTGGAGAATCCTTTCTCGTGGACAGTCGGGATTTTCTTCTGATGACGCAGACCGCAGTTCGCTGCGAAACGTAAAGAATTACACCTTATTTTCTTGACACTGCACAAGCCCAAAAGCCAATATCATGTCTATGTGTAATTGCTGTTCCTTTGAGCACTTTTTTACTGTATAATATTGAATCTAAAACTCAAAAAGACACTTATTACCGCACTTACGTTGGTAGACTGTGAACATTTATTTATCTCTCTGTCGAAATTACCATTTTGTAGCCGTTACTTCTGTTATTGTTTGGTTTGTTTCTTAGTTTTGATGCGTCACTCAAACCCGGGCACTTGTTGCGTAGTTAGGTTTTACCTTTATCGCTTGTAATGTTAAGCTGGTAGTAAGCCCAACCTATAGTACTGTAAGCTGTAGTGTTAAGCACTGCAGATACTTAAGAATGTTAAACTAGTAATATTTCTTGTAATATTTTCTCTCCATGGAATTGCTTGTTGTACTTTTGTTGTTGTATTTTTGTTTTATTTTTGTTTTTGGGTAGTTTTGTTTTAACGTTACCTTAATATCACACTACTGTAAGTGACCGTTGCCACCGGGATATTTCCCAATTGCGATGTACATGTTAATAATAATATATATATTTACATTTTTTGCCCTCCCCACCACCCCCACTTTTAATACTCAATCGCCGCTACTGTTGGGAGCGGTAGAATACATGCACAGTATTCATTGTTTGTCGTGAATGGCAACTAAAAGAGAATACCCCAGGGGCTCTAGACATGAGAGTGTTGGTAATCTGACATTAGGTCCACTTGCTTGTTCCAGGCTCCTTACTTTCATCTTTCCTCCCCGACCCCCGTTGGTGAACTCTTGTTCCCTTCGTGCCCTGGCGGTATTAGATTTTGGAGTCCTAGGGCGCCTTTCATGTTCACGTCCTTCGTGGCCCTTCCTTTCTTTCGTCGATACCTTCTTTCTTCTTTTTTTGCTAGTTGCTTTACGTCACACCGACACAGATACGTCTTATGGCGACGATGGGATAGGAAAGTCGTAGGAGTTGGAAGGAAGCGGCCGTGGCCTTAATTAAGGTACAACCCCAGCATTTGCCTCGTGTGAAAATGGGAAACCACGAAAACCATCTTCAGGGCTGCCGACACTGGGATTCGAACCCACCATCTCCCGGATGCAAGCTCACAGCCATGTCCCCCTGACCGCACAGCCAACTCGCTCGGTCCTTCATTCTTCGAAGTGCCTGACTTATTCCACATTTCCTTTAGCTAACGTTAAGAAACGATGGTTGCCTAGTTTTAATTTCTCTTAAAACAATAACCAGGCAAATGCTGGGGCTGTACCTTAATAAAGGCCCGTTCATGTGCCATCGTCGCCATAAGATCTATCTCTAACGATGTGACTTGCTTAGGGAAAGAAGATTCCTTGGCGAAAATCAGATAATCATAAATATGTCTCCCGGTCATGGCCATCTATCAACGGCTGGCAATTTCAGATGGCAACCGACCATAAGACATCGCCTGTACGGTTGCTAGGTAAAGTTGTCTGACCATCTATCCTTACCTTAGACCGTCTCCATGGCTAAATGGTTAGCGTGCTGGTCTTTGGTCACAGGGGTCCCGGGTTCGATTCCCGGCAGGGTCGGGAATTTTAACCATCATTGGTTAATCTCGCTGGCACGGGGACTGGGTGTCTGTGTCGTCTTCATCATCATTTCATCCTCATCATGACGCGCAGGTCGCCTACGGACGTCAAATCAAAAGACCTGCACCTGGCGAGATGTCCTCGGACACTCCCGGCACTAAAAGCCATACGCCATTTCATTTAATTTCTGTACCTTACATCACTGCCTGCACGGTTGCTAGGTTACGTTGTCTGACCATCTATCCGTACCTTACATCACTGCCTGCACGGTTGCTAGGTTACACTGCCGTCACACATTTTGTCGCGTCACGTTCCACAAATTTTCAGATTATTATTATTATTATTATTATTATTATTATTATTATTATTATTATTATTATTATTATTATTATTATTATTATTATTTCGTATGGCAAAAACAAGGATACATTATAAGTACATGTTAATACATGTTTCTTAAATAAGTATGTGATTTACAAGTCAGCATTCAAAACTTAATGTCCAGACTTCTCAGCCAGTCCACTGCTTCTGTAGAGGCACTATGTAATTTTTTAATGGATCCATTGAATCTTCTTTTTGGGCAGTCCATAACAATGTGCTGGATGGTCTGAGGCACATTATCACAGTCGCAGAATGGGTCTTCAGATTTTCCCCACTTGTGAAGCCAGAATTTACACCTTCCATAGTTTGTTCTGATTCTGTTTAGAGATGTCCATTCCCTTCTCGGTAAGTTGAAACCAGGAGGAGCTCTACAAGGATGGTGGATTAAACCCAGGTGGTCAGGATTTGAAGAGGTCCATTCTTCGCGCCAGATCTCATCAGCATCTAAATGTTTTCCAGGAGCTTCTCGCCTAACTTCCATGATGGGTTTCTGGACTTTAATCTCTTCGGTTTCTGAGGGTTGCAGTCCTGATGTAGAGGCAGTTGAGGGTTACTGCGACATTTCTGCCATTCTCTCACTAGAGCCAGTTCTCTTCGTATGTGAGGGGGATGGATGTTGGATAAAACGGGTAACCATTTTAGGGGTGTCGATTTGATGGTGCCTGATACTGTCCTCATGGTATCATTCAGTTGTGTATCAACTTTTGAATATATACACTGTTAAGCCACACAGGACAGCAGTATTCTGCAACTAGATAGATCAAGGCAAGAGCTGATGTTCGTAGTACTGTCGCGTTTGCTGCCCATCCTGTTCCACTGAGCTTGTGTAATATGTTGTTTCTTGTTTTTATCTTGGCTGCAGTGTTAGAGAGATGTTGCTTATATGAAAGTGTCCGATCCATTGTGACGCCCAGATACTTTGAATATGGGTTATACTTAAGTTTTTGGCCTTTGAATTCGACTTGAGGTACATAGTTGGCTTTTTGGTTGTCTAGGTGGAAGCAGCTTACTTCAGTTTTGTTCAAGTTAGGTTTGAGTCGCCAAGTACTGAAATGTTTGTTCAGGTTATGGAGATCCTTTGTGAGTGTAATTTCTGCTGTTTTGAAGTCACTCGATTGGGCAGCCAGAGCTATGTCATCTGCATATATGAATTTCCTGAAAGTAGTTTCTGGAAGATCTGCAGTATAGATGCTGAATAGTAGAGGAGCAAGAACTGATCCCTGGGGTAAACCATCATTTAGTATATAGGGATTACTCTTATTGCCGTGTAAATGTATTTCGAACGCTCTATTGCATAGCATGTTGTTCAGCAGTGTTGCGAGGTTCTTACATGGAATGATCTTCAAGAATTTCAAAATCATCCCTTGTCGCCATACGGTGTCATAAGCTGATGTCAAGTCCACAAAAACAGCGATTGTCTTCTTCTTGTCTTGAAATCCGTTCTCAATGTGGCTGGTGAGTGCCAAGACCTGGTCACAGCAGCTTCGGTTAGGTCGGAATCCTGCTTGTTCAGTTGGTATGCGTTGGAAGGCTGTGGTTGAGATTCTGTTGTAAATCATTCTCTCCATTAACTTGTAGCAAATACTTAAGAGTGCTATTGGTCTATAATCTTCAGGACTATCTCCACTTTTTCCGGGCTTTAGAATGGCAACTATTTTAGTTCTCTTAAGCAAAGATGGAAGCCTACCACTTCTTAAGATGTCATTAAAGAACATAAGTAACCAGTGTAGGGTTCTAGGTCCTCAATGTTTCAGGAATTCTGGATATATCCCATCCACTCCTGCTGCTTTGCCTGGTTTTATTTCTTTTAGAGCTGTTGAGATTTCTGCAGTTGTGAATTCCCCTGACAACTGGGGGGTTGATTCAGTCGAGGATAGCCTAGTTTTTAGCTCTTTCTTGAGTTTTTTGATTCATCTTTATTGACATTTTCTGGTATTTTGGACAGTTTGATGATTCTTTTAGCTATATCTACTGGAGATACCTCTGAGCTCTTATTAATATATTTGGGAGTACAAATACCAAGTTTTCTAAGAAGGGTCCATGATTTTCTGCTTGACTGTTGGAAATTCATGCTTGCTGTCATTGAGTTCCATTAATCTTTTCTGGCATAATCTAGGCTTTGCAATAGTTCATCAGCGACTTCTGTTCTGTTGCTGATTTGGTATTCTTTGTACAGCTCATCACATCTTCTATTCCATCCGGGGATATATTCCTTTCTAAATCCTCTGGGAATGTGTTTCTTTGCTATGGAGCATGTTAAACTAACAAATCGCTTATAGTTGTCCAGTTTGGGTGGAATCCACTGAATATTGTGATCCAACTCTTTAGTAAACGCTTCCCAGTTTGCTCTTTCAAAATTCCAGCGAGGTACAGGTGTTGATCTTATTATTGGGACTTCAATGCCAATTTTTAGAAGAATTGGTCTATGCTGACTTCGGGGAAAATTGTCCAGTACTTTCCTGCTGCATTGTAAAGGTCTTCCGTGCTCGTCCCTTGAAACAAAACAGAGGTCTGGGTTGGTGTCCTTCTTCCATCTTCCTGAGTGAAAGGAGCCTCTCTCTTTTGCATCGTACACAAGGAAAACATCTTCTGTTTCAGACCATTCTAACACACCAAGACCATCTGAATTAGTATCTTCATACCCCCAGGAAGTACTCCTACTGTTGAAATCTCCCATAATGACTGCCGGATGATTTACATTCTTGATGGCTTCATTACACGAAGGTTGAGATGGTGGTTTGTAAATGTTTACTATTTCCAAGTCTGCAACTTTAATCCTGGTGGTGAAAATGTTATCAGAGCTGATGTCAAGAATTTTTACTTGCTCAATATTATTTCGAATGTGCGTAGGGATGCCATAGGTTTTATGGAAGGTAGCTGCAACAAGATTGAATCCTGGTAGTTTACAGCTGGAGTGAAGTTGGTTCTCATTCTCGCAATGTGATTCTTGAAGTAGTACAACATCTACATGGTTGTCGTTAAGCAGTTTTAAGAGGTAGTCACTTTTGGATCGGCTTATACCCTCAACATTCAGTTGTAGGACCTTCAAAGTGGGCCCAATGTCCTTTGTTTGGCTCTGAAAAGAGCCATTTTGATTGGAATAATTGTCCGTCATTATAGTCAAAGCTAAATATATCCTCTATTTGCTGGGATATCCGTTAAGCAGAGCCATAAAACATATTTATGTCAAAAAAGTAATAACCACCAACTTATTTTGTTTCTAGTATTATTGCTAACATGTATCTGTCAAACTGCATGTAATTTTAACATTCAGTGAGTGATTGAGTAAGTGGGTGATGTGGGTGTAATTTTTACTTGAATTGTGATCGGTGAAAAAATGGCAACTTTTTTTGTTGTTAAATTGTGTGATGTATAAACATTGACTTTTCACGGCCTCATTGTACTCGAAATGCATTCCATTAACGTATTTGGTCGGCTTCAGTACATATAGAACGTATTTACTCTGCCCGCATGGACGACTTGCACGCACTCTACACTCTACACTGTGACGGCAGTAGTACCAGACCTGAAGCTTAAATCTTTCCCAACGGAACAAACTTGACCTAGATCACCATAGATCGGGTTTGATTCCCGGTCGGGTCGGAGATTTTAACCTTAATTGGTTATTTCCACTGGCTCGGGGACTGGGTATGTGTTTGTCGTCTTTAAATAGAAAATAAAAGGAAAAGCAAGTGAACGATGATAAAAAATAAGAAAAACATCAGAAAAAGATTAAAAAATAAAAAAGAAACTGGATAGAGCAACAGACTCGAAAGAGGGAGTTTGTGGGTTCAGTTCCTATTGGTGTCCATTAAGCCATTTTTGTTCTGTACTCAGCCTTAATATATGTACCACACAGTAGGTACTGAATACTATTTCTTTTAAAAAATTCGAGCGGGTTAGCTGTGCTTTTTATAGTATGTAACAAGTTACCTCTGCAACGATTATGTCCACCCTGTTGTTAATAATAGTATAATATTCCGTTATTCCAGCCTGCCCCATGGTGTAGGTTTTGCGTACCTGCCTCTTACCCGATTCCAAGCCAGGTCAGAGAGTTTTACCTGGATCTGGGGGTTGGTTCGAGGTCCAATCTGCCTACGTGATTAGAATTGAGGAGCTGTCTGACGTTGAGATAGCTGCCCCGGTCTAGAAAGCCAAGAATAACGGCCGAAAGGATTCGACGTGCTGACCACACGACATCTCGCAATATGCAGGCCTTCCCGCTGAGCAGCGGTCACTTGGTAGGGCAAGACCCTTCAGGGCTGTAGTGCCATGGGTGTTAGTATTCCGTTATTCCAAATATTATTTATTGTATCACAACACTTTTACCCTACTGTAGGTAAAAATAAATAAATAAATAAATAAATAAATAAATAAATAAATAAATAAATAAATAAATAAATAAATAAATAAATAAATAAATAAATAAAAGAAAGATAAGTAGGTTAGACAAAAGGACGCATCCTCAACCCTTCATCATACCTCCACCGCTAAAATTTTCTCAACCGCTCGTTTTGTAGGGTTCCCCTAGAAAAAAAAAATAACCAAGGTACCTTGTTAAGGTACTTCCTTCTCACTACCAAATTAAACATTATTTCCTTGCCGAATTCCTTCTTCCATCACTCCTCCAATCCCAGTCCCCCTCATGCCCAGCCAGTGGGCTTAATCCACGAGGTGATCACCTCACCCTTCAGATGCAGAATGACACCATGTAGACAGGTCAGTCTTTGAAAGCTACACATTTCTAACTCATTTTCTTACCACTTACACCGACACAGACAGGTCTTATGGCGACATGGAATGGAAAAGGAAAACCATCTTAGGGTTCGAGTTTTGTGACACATGTCGATTTGACCCAATGTTACGGCTGAATATCCTTCATGACGCTAACTTCATGTGTTGCGATGCATTCGCTATTGCGTGTTTTTATAGCGGTTGATAGTATGGTACGTTCTACGTAAATGAAGAGGTGTGGTATGAAACCCACAAACACTCAGTCCTCAGTCCGGAGGAATTAACCAGTCACGACTAAAATTCATGAAATCGAACCCAGGACCCTCTCAAACGAAGGCTTCTATGCTTACCATTCAGCGAAGGAGGCGGACAAGATTTGCACAATATCAGTTCTTCAATAATATTTCAAGTTTCAAAATAACGCCTTTAAACTTGAAGCAATCTCTTTCAATGAATATTCTTCTTAAGCCGTCGTCTCCAAACGGAGGTAGACGATCCACACGGCCAGCTCCGATCTTGACGTTGCAGCCATGCCATGTGGATTTATTGGAATATCTCTCAGGATATTTAATGCAGTGGTTTCCCGTTGCCTTCTGCATCCTAATGCCGTTGAACAAACTGGTTCCTCCGCCTTTGGGAACAATTTCTTGTCCCCAGGACAATAGAGTGCCCTTACCCATACCCGCTCATCCACTCTCAAAGAGACTGTTGGCACTTGGTATAGGGGATCTCCTTATACCAGGAGATAATTGGTCCCTTCATTCGTTAGCCGCCTGCGTTGCCCCCTCTCTACCGCGGGGAGGTGAATGTCAGGATTTCACCGTCATTGAAACAATGAAGGAACTAAATGCAGTTGAATTTGACCAGCTCACAACAATACGCTCGCAGTTACACTGCTGTGCAAAACTTAAGGACGAAAGTAACTTTCGCATGTTTTGTCAATGCCAAGTAACATAGCTCGATGAAAGATGAACCATACATAGGGAGAGCAGCTACAGTACGGTACGGTAGGCAGCTGAAAGGAATATGAGATGAGAGGAACAGAAATTACACTTTTATACAAAGACAATAAATCACACGTAAATCATCGCGACTCATGATGGTCCCATGGACATCACAAAAGAAGGGACATGGTTCTTGAAAGGGTGTGTGATCAGTCTGATCACCATGAACAGCGATGCATGCTCTGCAACGTGTTCCTATGCTGGCCACAAGACTGGTAAGGATTTCTTGTGGTAGAGCGTTCCATTCTTTAACCAGCGCGGTTGACAACTGCTGTAAGGTCGTTGATGCATATGGACGTGCTGCAATACGTCTGCCCATCATGTCCCATACGTGATCGATGGGATGTAAGTCGGGGGAACGGAAAGGCCCGTCTATTCGCAGAATATCCCCTCGTTCCAAGAGCTCCTCCACCAGCGCTGTAAATACGGTCGTCCACTTTCATCCATAAAAATGAAGCCAGAATCGAATGCACCCCTGAAAAGACGCACATGTGGAAGGAGTACACTGTCACAATAACGCTAACCGGTGAGTGTACCCCGTTCAAAGATTTGGAAGTTGGTACGCCCATGCAACATTATGTCTCCCCACACCATAATATTTGGATCACCAAAATGATCATGTTCGAGAATGTTCATGGTGTAGTACGTGTTTCCACCTCTCGTCAGATGAGGGTACGTCCAGAATCACTACTCAGACTGAATCTGCTCTCATCTGAGAAGAGCACGCGACCCCACTCCTCGTCGGTCTGGACCTGACGCTCTTGACACCATCGCAAACTGTGCCGCCGAAGTGCGGGTGTCAACAGAGCATGTAAGGACACGGAGTCTTGAACTACTTTTCTTTACTATGTAAGGTTTTTTTGTTTTGTTGAAGTTGGTAACATATGTACATAGCAACAAATACAGTAGAGACTACTGTATTTGATAGCAACAAGCGTATTAATCTTGTTTAATGATGAGTTGTTAATAGTGTCAGTGTAAACATTTAAAGTAATAAAAGGTCTAGGTGGACGTGAATATTATATTGGACCACATCCAGACAATAATATTAACAAGAGTGGTACATATTTAACCTGTATTGACCGCTTCACTTCCTGGATGGAAGTTATCCCCCTTGAAGATGCAACAGCGGAAAAAGTGTCAAAAGCTTTCTACCATCACTGGATTGCAAGATTCGGCGTTCCGTTACGTGTAATCACTGATCGAGGAGCACAGTTCAGATCTCAATTGTTTCAAAACTTGGCTATAATTTGTGGGATAAAACTTCAGCATACTACACCATATCATCCCCAGTGTAATGGCAAAGTTGAGAGACTGCATAGGACTCTGAAGTCAGCTATCAAGGCCCATAATACCACTAAATGGACAGAAATCTTACCTACTGTCTTACTAGGATTGCGGACTGCGCTTCGAGAAACGTCAAGCCACTCAATTGCACAGATGGTATATGGGAAAACTATCAAACTTCCAGGTGAATTTTTTGAGGAACCAACAGCCAAAATTGATCCTGATACGTTTGCATCTGATTTACAAGAGCAAATGCTAAAGCTAAAACCCAGTACACATACATGCACCACGTCAAGATCAGTGTTTGTTCCAAAAGATCTACAGACCTGTACTCATGTATTTCTAAGATGTGACAGGGTCAGAAAACCCTTAGAACCCACTTATGAGGGCCCTTTCCCTGTTATAACACGGCACGACAAATATTTCACCATTAAGATCAAGGGAAAACTTGCTAATCTATCAGTGGACAGACTGAAACCAGCTTACCTGTTGCAGGAACAAGATGGTTCATCTGAGAGCAACCCTATACATCTTCCAAAGGACACCCAACCTCAACACACTGTTGATAAGTCAGCATCAACCACCAGAGTGTCAAGGTCAGGCAGAACAATAAAATTTCCTGCTCGCTTCTTAGAGCAAGTTGTTCATTTTAAGAATTAGTGACTAGTATCATCAAGAATTTTTTTTTAAAACATTGTGTTATGTGTATTTATTTTTGTGTTTCTTACAGACACACTCCTCACTATCATGGACTATAATTTGTTCGTAACACAGTTACTGGAGGGGGAGTAGTGTAAGGACACGGAGTCTTGAACTACTTTTCTTTACTATGTAAGGTTTTTTTGTTTTGTTGAAGTTGGTAACATATGTACATAGCAACAAATACAGTAGAGACTACTGTATTTGATAGCAACAAGCGTATTAATCTTGTTTAATGATGAGTTGTTAATAGTGTCAGTGTAAACATTTAAAGTAATAAAAGGTCTAGGTGGACGTGAATATTATATTGGACCACATCCAGACAATAATATTAACAAGAGTGGAAGGAGTACACTGTCACAATAACGCTAACCGGTGAGTGTACCCCGTTCAAAGATTTGGAAGTTGGTACGCCCATGCAACATTATGTCTCCCCACACCATAATATTTGGATCACCAAAATGATCATGTTCGAGAATGTTCATGGTGTAGTACGTGTTTCCACCTCTCGTCAGATGAGGGTACGTCCAGAATCACTACTCAGACTGAATCTGCTCTCATCTGAGAAGAGCACGCGACCCCACTCCTCGTCGGTCTGGACCTGACGCTCTTGACACCATCGCAAACTGTGCCGCCGAAGTGCGGGTGTCAACAGAGCACAAGGTAATGGTCTTCGGACAAACAGATCACCCTCATGCAGTCGCCGTGCCACTGGGGAGTCCTGTTAAACGCGTTTGAAATTGCACCCACTTTTTGACGTAAGTATTTTCTTGCCTGTTGCCCAATATAGCGATCATCTGCTGCTGTAGTTGACCGCAGTCGACCCCTCCTCTCCTTCGGGCAGCAGTGCCTGCAGTTAGGAATGCTTTCCATGGACGTGAAACAATGCTGTGAGCAATACCAAACTCCTGGCCTATACTCGCCACACTTCGTCCTTCTTGCACTTTCCCTATGATTCTTCCCCGTGTGAAGATGTCCAAATGTTGTCTGTGGGTCATTTTGTAATGACCGTAACAGCTCGCCGATTGACTCAAACTGCTTTGTCCTGTTCTTTCAACTGCCACGTTTTATAGGGCCAGGCCCATTTCGCCCTATAGTCGCGCTAACCTCACGCCACGTTTCTACGCACATGTGGGAGACCTTTGGCAACAAGTTACCGCATTTTCATTCATTTCCACCGAGTAGTTTTGTACAGTAGTGTATATTTTACTTCAGCCGCGGCACATACAGCTTTGGGATGTATTATAACCAGTCCCGGTAGGCTAAATGTTTCAATTTATGAGAAAATGCTTGTATAAAGTAACTTTTGATAGTGTAAAATCTGCTGAGAAATTATGTGCATTTATTCTCTTTAACTGTTAAAGGACTCATGATTGCCACGTGGTGAACGGTGCCGAAACTTTTTTAACGGGTTTGGATGAGCCGAGGTTCGAACAAGGAATTGCTAAAATTCGGTTCCTGTCACTTCCGTAAAAGAGGATCTATTTTTATTCTGAGGAACCACCTTTATAGCCTTTAATAATTATGGTTACTACTATGAATGTTGAAGCCTCCGCGGCTCAGGCGGCAGCGCGCCGGCCTCTCACCACTGGATACCGTGGTTCAAATCCCGGTCACTCCACGTGAGATTTGTGCTGGACTAAGCGGAGGCAGGACAGGTTTTTCTCCGGGTACTCCGGTTTTCCCTGTCATCTTTCATTCCAGAAACACTCTCCATTAACATTTCATTTCATCTGTCAATCATTTATCATTGTCTCGGAGGAGTGCGACAGGCTTCGGCAGCCGGCACATTTCCTATCCTCGCCGCTAGATGGGGATTCATTCATTCCATTCCTGACCCGGTCAGATGACTGGAAACAGGCTGTGGATTTTCATTTACTATGAATGTTATTGCAGACTTATTGCCTGAATGGTCAGGATTGAGGCCTTCGGTTCAGATGTCCTGGGTTCGATACCCGGCCGGGTCGGGGATTTTAATCGTGTTTCATTAATTCTTCTGGCTTGGGGACTGGGTGTTTGTATTTGTTCCAACACCTTCCTCTTCATATTCAGACAACACACTACACTGCAAATCACCACAGAACCACGTAATAGTGATAATATCCTACTATATAAGGTTGGTGTCAGGAAGGGCATCCAGCCGTAAAACAGGGCCAATCCACATGTTCGCCACAGTTCGCACGCGCGGCCCCACAGAAGTCGTAAAAGCGGTAGTAGTAGAAGAAGAAGAAGAAGAAGATTATGAATGTTATTACATTTTTTAAGCAGATAATTGAAAGTAGCAAGAATGATTATTGGTACAAACAGGTGGGAACAATGGCAGGAGGGTACTCGGAATGAGGAGATAAAGGCTAATTTAGGAATGAACTTGATGGATGAAGCTGTACGCATAAACCGGCTTCGGTGGTGTGGTCATGTGAGGCGAATGGAGGAGGATAGGTTACCTAGGAGAATAATGGACTCTGCTATGGATGGTGAGAGAAGTAGAGGGAGACCGAGACGACGATGGTTAGGCTCGGTTTCAAACGATTTAAAGATAAGAGGTAAAGAACTAAATGAAACTACAACACTATTTGCAAATCGAGGATTGTGGCGACGTTTAGTAAATTCACAGAGGCTTGCAGACTGAACGCTGAAAGGCATAACAGTCTATAATGGTAATGTATGTATGTATGTATGTATGTATGTATAATTGTTTATATATTATACTTCGTCGTATGCTAGGCCTCAAATGAGGAACGTTTAAATAAATAAAATAATATGTACTAATTATAGCCTTTTTTGTAATATCTGAAGCAATCCCGTTACAGTTTCGACCCACTTAATTTATAACTGTTATTAATTAAATGTTTGTCCCCCTCCTTTTCAGTAATTATATAGAACAGGCAGTAAAGGAAAGCAAAGAGAAATTTAGAAAGGGAATCTCAATCCAAGGAGAGGAAATCAAAACTCTAGAGAAATTGCTGAATGGTATGGACGAAACCTTTCGTAAGGAGTACTAGAAAATAAATAAGACGAAACAAAAAGTAATTGAGTGCAATCGAACCTAGTCAAGAGATGCAGGTTATATTAGATTAGGAAATGAAGTCTTAAAGGAAGTAGGTGAATATTGTTACGTGGGTAGTAATATAACTAACGATGGCAAAAGTAAGGAGAACATAAAATGAATACTAGAAAAATCAAGGAGGGTATTTCTTGAGAAAAGAAATGTACTCACTTCAAACATTGATGTCGGAATTAGAAAGATGTTTTTGAAGAATTTCGTCTGGAGCGTGGCGTAGTATGGCAGTGAAACATGGAAGATAACTAGCTCAGAAAGAAAGAGAGTAGAAGCTTTTGAATGTGGTGTTACAGGAGAATGCTGAAGGTGAGATGGATAGATCGAAACACGAATGAAGGGATACTGAAACGAATTGGTGAGAGGAGATCGATTTGGCTAAATTTGACGGGAAGAAGAGTTAGAATGATAGACACATCTTAAACCACCCAGGACTTATTCAGTTATGTTTTTGAGGGAAGTAGGGTATAAGAACGGTAGGGGTAGGGCAAGGTACGAATATGACAAGCATATTAGAGCAGATGTAGGATGCATCAGTTATGTAGAAATCAAAATGTTACCAGAGGATAAGGTGGGATGGAGAGCTGCAACGAACCCATCTCAACAACAACAACAACAAATTACAAATTATAGTATATGTAATTTAATCTCAATAAACTACCTAAAACGACACAAGCTACATCTGCACTGGAATTTCTCTGAAATTATGATCTGGATTTCATAGATTTCTGGATGTTTTTATCCACTAAATGTCTCTTGTTTGCACTGACTCCTGTCTTCGTCAAACAGTTTATTTACATTATGAAGAGATCCACGTGTATGGCATGCAAGTTAGTATGGGGGTGAATGAACTCTTCCTAAACCCCAGTGATTGAACAAATGAGACACCTCCACTACTGCATGCGCCTTGCATTGTCGTGCAGAATGATAAGTGGGGTATCGATCTAATCTCTAAGGACAGTGGTGGTGATTATTGTTTTAAGAGGAAGTACAACTAGGCAACCATCCTCTATATAACACTAATCAGAGAGAAAAAATGGAAGGGGTCCGACACTTCGAAAAATGAAGATATCGGCCAAAGGAAGGCAAGGGCCACGAAGGGCGTGAAAATGAAAGACTCCTTAGCCCTCGCAAACCTAATAGCGTCGGGGTCGGAAACGAACAAGAGTTGACCAAGGGAAGTCGGATAGGATAGATGAAAGTGAGGAGCCTGGCACAAGTAAATGGAAGCAATGCCAGGACTCGGTTAAGGGCCCCGTGGTCACCAACCCACTCTCCACGGTTCAGAGCCCCTGAGGTCCCTTTTAGTCGCCTCTTACGACAAGCAGGGGATACCGTGGGTGTTATTCTGCCGCCCCCACCCACAGGAGGATCTCTAAGGACAGCTGAAGACGCTCTGCAAGCAATCGATCGCTCTCGCTGCACCATTCAGAAATTAGGCAGTGCTGAAGGTCTACCTGGGGACGAAACATGACGGCCTCAGTTCATGGAAGCGAGCTGGTGAATCTCGCCCTGCATCCTGCTGTTACCGAGCTCGATAGCTGCAGTCGCTTAAGTGCGGCCAGTATCCGGTATTCGGGAGATAGTAGGTTCGAATTCCACTGTCGGCAGCCCTGAAAATGGTTTTCCGTGGTTTCCCATTTTCACACCAGGCAAATGCTGGGGATGTACCTTAATTAAGGCCACGGCCGCTTCCTTCCCACTCCCAGCCCTTTCCTGTCCCATCGTCGCCATAAGACCTACCGTGTCGGTGCGACGTAAAGAAACTAGCAAAAAAAAAAAAAGCATCCTGCTGAGTTAACGAGTTCTAAGTGATCCTTGTTTGGTGTGGAGAGGTTGCCAAACCACTCTCTCCCACACTCTCTTCAGTCTTTACCCTTTCTTCGAGTCGAGTGCAGTAGACGATTTAAGCAACTCCGGCTACAGTAGACGTAGTAAATCCTGTAAGCCGCTATTAGACACGGGCTGCAGCCGGATAATAGTGATGGGAGCCGAAGCCGTCATGTTTTGTCCCCGAGGTATACCCGAAGGTTTCCGCGTCTCTGAGAACACGTACGCAGCACTGGTGGCGACATCAAAGGTCTGTTAAACTTAAAACCGTCAAAAAGGAAACCACAGATAACCATCTTCAGGACTGCCGACGGTGCGATTCGAACCCACGGTCTCGCTAATGCAAGCTCACAGCTACATGACCCTAACTGCACAACACTGATTCATATCCTAGAAGAAATGGGTCTAGTTAGGAAGACGATAGAACTCATTAAACAAACAATGACTGGCACAACAAGCTGAAAGTTTGAACCTGATATAAACAGGTTTGGTGAAGAATTTGGAACAAGCGGAGAGAAAGATTCTATAAAGGTACTGGGACCCTAAAGAACAGAGAAAGAAAGAAAGAAAGGAAAACAAGAATGGTATGTTAAGATGAAATAGATTTCAGATACCATCCGGAAGAGGAGAGCCATGTTCTTCGGACATATCTAGAGAATGAACCTGGGAAGCCTGACCAATCAGATAATAAAGTTTTTTCAAACCAGGAAAACTACGGTGCGCTGGTATCAGGAGGTGAAGAAGAAATAGGAATACAAGGAACGAAAATATGCAACAGGGATGCTTACAAGTCGACGATCATGGTCAGGACGATGTTTCAAGGAGAAGTTAGATCCCTTACCAAAGCACCATGGACAGAATAAAGAAGGAGATTGGACGAGAATTAAAGCCCCGAATCAGATGAAGTTGAATTCGAATTAGTATGGTCCATAGTCGGCAAAACGAAATAATAATAATAATAATAATAATAATAATAATAATAATAATAATAATAATAATAATAATAATAACAAAGATACATTCACATTTCTTTTGACCAAGCGAGTTGGCAGTGCGGTTAAGGACGAACAGCTGCGAGCTTGCATTCGGCAGATAGTGGGTTCGAATCCCACTGTCAGCAGCCCTGAAGATGGTTTTCCGTGGTTTCCCACTTTTACACCAAGCAGATGCTGGGCCTGTACCTTAATTAAGGCCACAGTCGCTTCCTTCCCACTCCTAGCTCTTTCCTATACCATCGTCGCCACAAGACCTATCTGTGTAAAAATAATTCTTCTGAAAAGACTGCGTTCATGACCAATATTAAAAAGACCCCTCAGCTGTTAAGGTTAGGAGAGGAAGAAATAAGGACAGTTAAGAGTTTTAACTATTTGGGAGAAGCATTACAAGAGAGGTACATCGGGCGAGAAAAATGGAAATGACATTCCATTTGACGAGGAACACTTACAACAAAAATAGTCTATTGTATGGGACTAAACTGAGGCATCTAGACACTGTTGCCTGAGTGCCTGTATGCAGTCAAATTATTGGATATGATGTCCGACTCGCTGGCTGAACGGTCAGCGTGCTGGCCTTCGGTTCAGAGGGTCCCGGGTTCGATTCCCGGCCGGGTCGTGGATTTTAACCTTAATTGGTTAATTCCAATGGCACGGGGCCTGGGTGTGTGTGTTGTCTTCATCATAATTTCATCCTCATCACGACGCGCAGGTCGCCTACAGGCGTCAAATAGAAAGACCTGCACCTGGCGAGCCGAACCCGTCCTGGGATATCCCGCCACTAAAAGCCATACATTTCATTGGATATGATTGGGAAAGCGGGACTTCAAAATATCCAGAAGAGAGAAAGAAAAATTCTAAGAAAAATATCTAGGTCCAAATGTAAAAATGGGGTGAGGAGACTTACATCTAACAAAGAATAGTGTGAAAGAACAGAAGGAGTGCTTGAATTTATGAGGAAGAGTAGGTTACAGTTCTATGGATACTTGCTGAAGATGGACAATACTAGACTGACGAAGAGAATCTTCAGGAAGAGTAAGACAGGCCTGAAATGCTTTCGAGAAATGAGTTTGGACTTGACGAAGATACGGGTTACGGGGGAGATGATATTACGGACAGAAATCAATTTAGACAACTCATCAAAACGTTCTGCGGTTTCCAGGAGACTGGGGAAACGGGAGATGCTATACAGAAGGAAAGAAGGAAGTAGGAGAAAGGATGAAAAGTTACAGGAAATGTAGGCAGAGAAAGCAAAGATTGTCAAACATGACCCTTAGATGACGGATACAGAATTGTTAATAATAACAATAATAATACCGAACGAGTTGGCTTCGCAGTGTGGATACACTCTGTTAGCTTGCATTCGCGACATCGTGGTTTCGAAACCCACTGTAAGCAGCTCTGAAAATAGTTTTCCGTTGATTCCCATTTTCACACCACGCCTTAGGTCTTAATTAAGGCCAAAATTGCTTTCTTACCAGTCCTAGCCCTGCCCTATCTTATCATCGCCAGGAGTGTGTCACTGTGTCGGTAGGGCGTAAAACGAACAGCAAATAATAATAATAATAATAATAATAATACTGTATATATTTGGGATGGCCTAAAACTCTGGAGCTTACAATCCCCTCCCAATTTCAGTAGCGACGATTGAGAATTCGAAGTCAGGGGCAAAAATGCAGATACAACAAAAGGTACCCGTGTTTGTGGGATATAGAGGTCAGGGGGGGGGGGGCGTGGGGAGCGATATAGTCTATACATCAAAACATTAAGAAAAAAGCTACAAAATGGCAATTTTTTAATGTTATCTGAGCGAATTTCGACAGAGGTAAAGGGTCGACAGCTTACCAACTTAATAATAGTTGTTTGGTTTTTGAGATTTTGATTGAATACTGTACAATAAAACTTTCATTAAAGCAACAATATTACACATGTATTGCAATTAAAGCAAAGTTCAGCGTAATTATACAGTTAAAACTCTTTTAGTGGTCTCTTTGACTACATACTAAGAAATAGACAGATACTAAAGAGACTGCCACACTGACGAATGAATGCGGCAAGCGCGTGAATCATACCTCAGTGTCAATAACCTTGAAGAAAATATACCCCTGCTACCCTTGCTCACAGCACATGCAAAGTGTGCACTACCTGCTGTTGGGGTATACAAATCGGTTAGCCGCGACGAACGACATTTTATGCCTATTCCCGCTAATAATTTTCTTAATAATTAAAGAAAATAAGGAAAGAATTAGTTGATAAGACAACAGGGCTTGTACAGTTTTTTTACCGGGCGAGTTGGCCGTGCGCGGCTGTGAGCTTGCATCTGGGAGATAGTGAGTTCGAATCCCACCGTCGGCAGCCCTGAAGATGGTTTGCTATGGTTTCCCATTTTCACGACAGGCAAATGTTGGGGCTGTACCTTAATTAAGGCCACGGCGCCTTCCTTCCAACTCAGAGGCCTTCCTATCGCATCGTCGCCATGAGACCTATCTGCGTCGGTGCGACGTAAAGTCACCAATAAATTGTTTTTTAATAATTCCTCTAATTCCTAGTTTCAGCGGGCTAAAATGGAACCAAAATGTAATGTTTTCTCCGCAAAGTGGGGAGGAAGGGCAGTTGCCCCTCTCCTCCCCACCCCTCGGCCGCAAACGCCGCTACTGATCTTCAAGTCCAATGCGGAAAGGAAGGCTGAAATTCGACGGACACCTAGTAAGAATGGATGACTAACGACTAACTGAAAGATCTTCAGACACATCTTGGGATTAAAGGCCACTTCCAAGTGAATAGAATAGGTCAGGAGGGATGCGGACGAAGTTGTAATTACAGTGAAGATGATCTACAATAGAAGAGAATTCAGAAGAAAAGTCGACAGTCTAAAACCATCTGATGAGAAACCATTAAAAAGGAGACCCATACGAATTATTTCCAAAAAGGAGAGGAAGATGAGAAGCGAAAGAATGAAGAGGTTATGGGAAGAGAACATATAATAACAATATTATTGCCTTTCTACGTCCCACTAACTATTAACTATTGACGGTTTTCGGAGACGCCGAGATGCCGGAATTTTGTTCCTCATGAGTTCATTTACGTGCCAGTAAATCTACCGATACCAGGCGGACGTATTTGAGCATCTTCGAATACCACCGGACTGAGCGAGGATCGAACCTGCCAAGCTGGGGTCACACGGTCAGCGCCTTGTGTCAAGAAGCATCAAGTTTTTTGCTGTCCATTGTTGGACAAATTCGTATACAAAACAAAAATGGTTTTACATCCCACTAACAACTTTTACGATTTTCGGAGAAGCTGAGGTGCCGAAAGTGTGTCCTCCAGGAGTTCTTTAACGTTCTATTGAAATGAGGCTGATATATGTGAACACCTTCAAATACCACCGGCTACACCCGCCTGCTAAGGGTCCTCCTTCTGAGCCATAGATTCCAGTTAAGGAACTAAGGGAGTATCCGATACCAGCTGACCCAGCGCGAGAAGGGGAAAGTAAGTCTCAGGTGAGACGACACGGTGTGATGCGATGGTTGCTTGGCCACACAAACTCCTCATCCCTCGCGGCGTTAAGGTCACATTAGACCATGAAATAGTGCGTGTGTTGTGGGCAACGAGCTTCTGAAAAAAGTTACACGTGGAATATTACTGATCGTAGTAACTGATGGGGTATATAACTTACAGGTATGTTCAACTGTTGATATTGTTGTACGATTCTGTTAAATAATAGCTCATATTTCTCTTCGTGACTCGTAATGTTAAAACTATTGCCGAAGTGGGAACTATCGACACTGGTGCTGCGACAACAATAAGCAATAAGCAAGTTCCAACTCGCAAAACTAGGACTAATCCACCCCTTCATGTTCCATATTCCCGCCTCTCTCTCGTTCAAAGAAGTTTATTTATCCGCATACCAACCCTTGTTAACTCTTTATCTTCTGACAGGAACTTGGACGTTTATTCTTCGTATGCCTCCTTTAATCGATTCTTCCTTAACTTAACCTAGTTTATTTTTCTTCATATTCCCTTTTCCCTTCTCACTGCTGTCTTCTCTTTTGTACATAATGTAATATTCATTTATTTATTTACTTTTTTACTGTACTATACCATTACTTATGTGTTATATCTGTATTTATCTTACTGTGCCTGGCTATAAGTTCTTCTCTTCGTTTTACGTTCAATCTTCAATTTTCCTCGTTGTTTCTTTTGCCTTTATGTTTTGTTCTTAATTGTTGTCTCTTGTTATTTTGTTAGTTTTTAATTTTTTCCTCTAGTTTTATCATTAGATGTTTTTCCCTCATTGTTCTTCCACTTATTTCTTTATGTTTGTCTTGTGCTACTCCACTGTAGATATATTTTTCCTTTGCGGAACTCTGTAATTCGGCTTCTCGCTGTTTTGGTTTCCCAAATAAATAAATAAATAAATAAATAAATAAATAAATAAATAAATAAATAAATAAATAAATAAATAAATAAATTCATCATCATCATCATCATCATCATCATCATCTGTTTACCCTCCAGGTTCGGTTTTTCCCTCGGACTTAGCGAGGGATCCCACCTCTACCGCCTCAAGGGCAGTGTCCTGGAGTTTCATACTCTTGGTCGGGGATACAACTGGGGAGAATGACCAGTACCTCGCCCAGGCGGTCTCACCTGCTATGCTAAACAGGGGCCTTGTGGAGGGATGGGAAGATCGGATGGGATAGGCAAGGAAGAGGGAAGGAAGCGGCCGTGGCCTTAAGTTAGGTACCATCCCGGCATTCGCCTGGAGGAGAAGTGGGAAACCACGGAAAACCACTTCGAGGATGGCTGAGGTGGGAATCGAACCTACCTCTACACAGTTGACCTCCCGAGGCTGAGTGGACCCCGTTCCAGCCCTCGTACCACTTTTCAAATTTCGTGGCAGAGCCGGGATTCGAACCCGGACCTCCGGGGTTGGCAGCTAATCACGCTAACCACTACACCACAGAGGCGGACAATTAATTAATTAATTAAAAAGAAAAGAAATGTTCTTCCTTACTAGGCTTAGGAGTGATACATAATTGAATCTTGGAAACCAAAAACGCACTATCTCCAGTAAATTACATTTTACAGGAGGGACAAAAACTATTTTATGGGAATGTTTCCCACTAAATAATCTTGATATTTTTAAATTGCAATACTACTTTGATATATACAAGCTATACATATCAAAATAACGGTAGTTGGATAGGTTGTATTTTTAAAATGATTGTATGTGCCTAAAATTAAGTTGTTTTTGATTTCTGCAGTGCCTTAAAAAACTGCAAACATCACAACACCCTTGTGGCCTTCCACTTCATTGTACACATAGGCCTACATTAGACTTTTAAAAATTATTATCGTCTGACATTCGATGTACACTACAGCCCGCTTGGTGGCCATGATCGTTAAGGCGTTGAAGTCTAAACGGTCTGACACCGAGGTTAGCCGGTTCGAGTCCCGTAGGTCGAAAATATTTTCACCATCAGAATCATCATATACCACGTCATTCATTTCATCTCATTAACTTCTCTGATGAGGTTGACGCCAGGAAGGCCATCCGGTCATAAAAAACCGCCACGACAGATTCATCTCACCTCATACCCGACTCCGTAGAGCTACAGGACAAGGGTTGGACAAACAAACGAACAAATATATTCGATGTTCACCAGATTTATACACCAAAATCTAATTTATTTCGGAGGGAGTTAGGATTTGAAGGGGGTTCTTCCAGAACAAAACCTATAGTATTTCTTTCTTTTCTTTTCTTTCTCTTTCTTTCGTAATCCGTTTTCCCTGCAAGGTTGTTTTTTTCCCTCGGACTCAGCCAGGTATCCCACCTCTACAGCCTCAAGGACAGTGTCCTGGAGCGTAAGACTGGGTCGGGGACACAACTGGGGTGGAGGACAAGTACCTCTCACAGGCGGCCTCACCTTCTATGCTGAACAGAGTCCTTGTTGGGGGGATGGGAAGATCGAAAGGGACAGGCAAGGAAGAGGGAAGGTCTTAAGTTAAGTACCATCCGGGCATTTGCCTGTAGGAGAAGTGGGAAACCACTTCGACAATGGCTGAGGTGGGAATCAAACCCCTGTCTACTCACTTGAATTCTTGAGGCTGAATTTACCCCGTTCCAGCCCTCATACCATTTTTCAAATTTCTTACCAGACCCGGGAATCGAACGCGTGCCTCCGAAGGTGGCAGCTAATCACACTAACCACTACACCACAGAGGCAGTCAAGTAGTATTTCTGTCTGGTTGGCAGAACGCGCGTTAACACGTGCGTGCAGAGCGATGCAAAGATTTCAGTCATTTTTTTTTTAAATGGACGTAACAATATGTTTCACTGTATTAAAATATTTAGTTTTGATTCCTTTCTTTATACCTTCTAGCGGCTCTATTATATGAAAGTGTTTTTACATATTTATTGAAATTGATTTTTATGGTGCAAAATTTATTATGAACATAAAAACAAACAATCCGTATATCTCACCAAAATTAAAATTCCATCCATGTTTTCAGTAAATTTGTTTACTATATTCATAGAGAAACGTTTTAAGATGACGCAGATTTTATACTTTAAATTCAATTGTTTATTTTACAAATGCTTATTTTTATAATATTTCTAATGTATTCTACTTCAAAACCCGCGTGTGCTGTTTAAAACTGTCAAGCTCACTTATTTCAAAGGGGGTCTGAAACACCCCCACCTCCTCCCCGCCCCTCTCTGGGTACGGCCTTGCTCACATCTACCTGGTAGAGAATTCATCGCAAACGCTGGATGTCGAATGTTATGGTTTCTTAGTCTTCTCGTCATTTGTTGGCATGCGATAGTGCTGCCTACTATTGGTAGAATATTTATCGAAAGCAGAAACTCGCTAACTTCATGGAATAAGTTGGTTTGTGATTTCGACGAAATAATAAACAGCATGTAGCTGACTAGTTACCTTCGGATTTGGGTGTTCTATACTGTACATGGAAAGTAGGCTACACTTGCAATATTTTTCTATCATAATCTCGAAATGACAACAAAGTGGAGTTACGTGGTTTTGGATTTCCATGACTGAATTCTTTCTACAGCATTTATCCCACAAACTTTTGAGGTCGCATGCGTGATCTGTTTTACTCCAACCCCATTCTGAGGTATAGATTCATATAATTCATTTCTTTCTGGCTTATGGTATATAAATGAAGAGGTTTATTTAAAATCAAAGCTAAATATCCAATCGCACCCGCACTTCGGCCGGGAAACGATTCCGTATACATTGAAGTGAACTTAAGGTCGTTAGCCTATTTAACCAAAGAACCGGGAAAAGGTTATATAGTATTTTATACAATTTTTACGTTAAGCTGTAATGATTAGTGCTTGTTTTCTGACAGATAAAGCTCGTGTTAAAATAACTTACGTATTACAAGCCAGAATTTGGAGTATTTTAACCAAACTTCTATAATTAAATATTTTCATCTTCGCTTAAACAGAAGTACACGCGAGTTATTTTTGAATCAAAACTTTAACGGATGAATCCAGTGTTTCTGGATGAGGCACAGTCAAGTTTGGAATGTAATATGAGCCTGCTGAAGTTCTTTGCGTGCGAGGTAAATATAAAGTTTTCTTTAGCAAAAGATCTCTAAATTATGTGTGTAATTTAAAGTTGGCATGTTGATCCAGTTGTTCTCATGTTACTTGCATTAAGGTGAACCAAGTTTCTGTGCAAAGATGTGTGACAACCAGTTGAAGAGTGCGCTTAAGTTGTGGACGTGTACTAAAAAGATAACTTATGTGTGTACGAAATAACGACAACAATACAAATATATTTAGATTGATGCCCGTGATTGCCTTGTCAAGAAGTCTGTCTCGGGAACACGCGGTTTTCCTCTCGTATTTGTGTATTTATTGTGAAATAAGAATATTAAGAGAAAATTAGATTAATGAAAATAAAAAGCGTAAAAATGGCATTCGCATAAAGGAATAATAGTGATTGCCGACCTCTGTCAGTCAGTCTGTTGGTAGTTGTCCTTTTTAGTCCCAAGATAGGTGATTCGATCCCTAATGAGGTCGGTGCCATTTTAGGGAGTTTAACCGCGACAGCTCTATAGCGTTAAGTTTCGGTGCTTTAAAGGACTCCTACGCGACTAATTTCCGGCATTTCGGCGTTTCATAATAATGAAAATAAACGTATTTAGAATGTTCTCTTCCGTTACTGTTAATCAGTCTACAGCTGATTCTGATTCGGAAAGCCGATTTTAACGTCCAAGTTTACTGAGTTACAAGTTTGCGATATTGAGGTACTGTATACTTTCAGTAAGTATTTTGTTTGTTATTAACATTAAGCGATGTTGAAATAATAAGTATGTCTAATTAAATTATTAAGTTAATTTTAACTATGATCTTTTTTAGTTACTATACTTATTTTTTTCTATCATCGCTGAATATTACGCGTTAAGTAATTCAGGACATTTATAGTGAACAAGTCGAATGCTAGAAGTTTACCTCAACATATTTTAGCATGACGCGAACTCACGTAACCAAACCCTAGATTACCAACAAAACCCCGACTTCTAGGTTATGCCAATGCTACCAACTTAAAGAATGAATTTACTCCACATATCAGTGAATAGCACTGCCTCCTATGTCATGTCGTTTTGAAATTACAGATATTCAATACAAGCACGTCATAAGTACATTAATTAATTAATTAATTAATAGTAATGGAATGCGGTTGAATAAATTCAGATCATGCAGGAAGTGAAGTGAATCTTGAGGAATGTAGAAGAATATTGTTAGATAATAGAATAACCAGTGGTGGCGGAAGTAATGCAACCACCTTACTAGGAATTATACAAGATAGGCACAGTTATACAAAATAGGAAGAGTGCGGACAAAATTAGAAGAGGCCAAGGATTTACTTAGCTGTTAACTGAGGCTGAAACGAAAGAAACATTAAAGTTAGAATGCAAACTTAATAAAATAAAGAAACTGTTAAAGAAGACTAGTTAAATAAGAAGCTGAAGAATCCTGACAAGCGATAAATTAAAGAAAATCTTAAGAAATTAATCGCTGATAATTAACTGAATATGAAAACCATAATGATATTAATATAGTTATATTAATTACAGGTTGGCACCTTCTACTTTTCTAAGTCTGGAATGAAGTAAAAGTTAAACAGAACAACCCAAAGTCGATAAAAAAAATGAATATGAATCAAGGGAATTTCAGTTAGCAACCACAAATGAGCAATCAAATCTTACACTACAATTAAATTCTCAAACCCGAGAAACACAAGGCAACCTCGACCGGCCCCTTCACATGGCACACGCTAAATCTCAACAATAGGAAAAAAGACACCCCTAGGTCCCACCAATCTTAACTTCCCATAAAACAATTACAAAGCAACGACAACAATGCAAATATATTTAGACTGATGCCCGTGAATGCCTTGTCAAGAAGTCTGCCTCGGGAACAGGCGGTGTTCTTCTGAAGAAGTGGAGCAAAGTTCTCTGCGAAACGTAAAGAATTTCATCTTGTTCTCTTGACACGGCAAAAGTCTAAACGTTAATGAATTGTCTATACAAATATCAGATAACGGTAAAATTTTAACGAGATCAAACGAACACTTTAAAGAAATAGAATGTCTCATTCAAAAATGTCCTTTTTATGGCGCGTGGCCTCCGAAGAAGTCAGCTGCAGGTCTTTCGAGTTTACGCCGTATGGGCGACCTGCGCGTATATAAGAATGGGGCCCTCTCTATGATGAATTGTAATGATGAAGACGGCGCACACACCCAGCCACCGAGCCAGTGGAATTAACCAATGAGGGTTAAAATCCCTGATCCGACTGGGAATCGAACGCGGGACTCTCTGGACAAAAGGCCAGCACGCTAACCATTTAGCCATGGAGCCGGACTGAAAAAATGCACATTGACCTGAAATGTAAACATAACCATTGAAATTAATAACCTAAATCATATCTGAAAACTAGGTAGAACTACTTAAACTCAAAAATTTAAATTCGTAAAACAAAAATAAAGTTTCAGTAAGATTAACCTACACCAAAAAATGGTAAGAATTTAAATTAACGTCAATGACACTTTATTCTGGTGCAGAATTACTAGAACAAACAGTTCAAAATAGCAAAGTAAAGACTATTTTAAATTTGGTTTACGTCGCACCGATACATACCGGTGTTATGGTGACGATGCGATAGGAAAATCTAGGATTGGCAAGAAAGTTACTATGGCCTTAATTACCGTACAGTCGACCGTTGTCTGGTGTCAAAAAGAGAGACCACACAAGGCCATCATAAGGGCTGCCGACATTGAGGTTCGAATCCCATATCTCTTGAAGGTAAGCTGACAGCTACGTGATCCGAGATAAAGAAATCTTAACCCTACTTTAAGTATCAAAACCCGTAGACCATTCTCAACACTAATTTACATGATAGGATGTGTTAGATTTTGGAAAGAGGTCTGGTTTAATTGAAACTCATAACACAAATTATTTACACTGCACATATTTAAAACAGATGTAAAAATGGGGTAGCAGCCATACGTACACACTTGTGTGAATGCTCCATGTCCGTCACTGAACAAATTTCCTTTGAAGGGGAATGGCCACAGAGCCCATAACACACGTCACTCTCACATCGCTGATCGGCTCGCAATAATCACACTAGACAGCCCGCAACTTCCTGTTCCCGCCTCAACACAGCAGCGAGTCCCTTAGGAACCAATCACATTCAAGATCATTCACATCAGATTTCGATATCCGTTGCTGATACAATAGTTCATAACGAAAGCAACACACAGTTGCTATTAATTTTTCATGCGTATGACCTTTACCACATTTGAAACAAACAGTAATTACTGTTCATTATCGGTATTTTTAACGTGTTTTAAAAATAATACTTTGAGACCTGTTTAAGTACACACCACAGAGCTTGAAGTGAAAACCAGTAGCGACGATTGAGAATTAGAAGTGGTGGTGGTGGGACAAAAATACACAGACAACAAAATGTGCACGGTTTGTGGGGATATAGCAGCGGGGGGGGGGGAGGGGGGGAACTTGCATTAAAAATGAAAAGGAACTACAAAATGGTAAATTTTTTATGCTCTCTGGGCGAATTTCGACAGAAAGATAAAGGTTTATCAACTTAAGTGCGGTAAAAATAGATAGGGCCCGGATGTTCATGCAGTAATGGGTTAAATTGCAAACTTACTGAAGCGAGTATTAAGTAGAGTATACCCGCACGACGGTAATGTTATGAGGTTTGCATAAACATTAGGGGTTCGGCCCATTAGAACCACTAGAATTTATGTTACTCCCACTACATTACGTTAGAGCGGGCTAGTCGACATTTACTACTAAATAATTATTTTTACTAAATAATTTTGGATGATAATTATATGAGACGGTTTGGAAGAGGAGTGGTCAGCATAACCAGTGTACACACGTTACGAAAGTATAATACTTAACACATAAAACATAGCTTGGAATGAGCAATCTGGTGAGACTAATTTAGGAATTTGGAAAACACCGAAACGAAGTAACAATATAGAAAGGACAGGGAAGGGAACTACCTACGTAAATCCTTATTGGATGGCAACCATGTATTACTTATTTTATAGCCAGTGCCCGTGTTGAAATAGTTCTCTGCGAAACGTAAAGTCTAGTTTTCTTGACACGGCATAAGCCCAAAATCACATCTACAAGTAAGTGCTGTGAAAGCATCAATCTTAACGATAATTAAGTTATTGGTTTTACGATCCAGTAACTACGTATAGGGTTTCGGGGCGCCAAGGGATCGAATTTTTTTTTTAACTTAGGACACTTTTATGTGCTGTCGATAAGAGGCTGGGTTATTTGAGCTCCTTCAAATACCACCGGACTGAGTCAACATCGAAGCCGAAGGTCAGTGCTCTATGGTCTGAGCTACTCAAGCCGATTGCTGACATCAGTACAGATGTGTTAGTATTCTAGATACTATCAGTTGCGCATGTAATTCTTCACTTCACGGCAGTGTTCATTATTCAATTTCATATCACTACCACTTGCTCTAATATCTCTTCATCATTCCATCAGATTCATCAACTCATCCAATTTTCTAATTTTCTCGAATTTATTCCCTAGTAAATATTTGATTTCCGAGAATACAGCTGTGGTAAAAGTCGTATTTATTGGCTTGTTGTGTGATGGCGACAGATGTGGAAGAGGAGTGCGATCTCAAAAGAACTTCGAGTTTACATTCTTGAGTGCACTCTCTATAGGAGGCTGGTAACAGAATCTTCTTCAGCCTATCTGCCATCTCCAGATGAGAGATAATAGCAACTACATCCAGTCTCTGCATGTGTTCTGCCGTCAAGGGATATTTGAAGGAGAAGATGTGTTGTATATTCTCTCATAGAGAGCTGCAAAATCACAGGTTTTAGGACCCATTAAGAACAATCATCGTTGTTGGAATGATGAGATCTTCACTTTTAGTTCGGTAACTTCACCTCCTAGAATTATCTTATCTAACACATTCGTTAACCATGGCTATAAATGAGTACATCGATTTACATTTTTGCTTCTTCAAATAATCTTAGATAGTGCACCAACTGACTCTTTTATATCTCTGAATTCAGATATAAGGAATCTCGTGACTTCTGCTGTATAGTTTGTGAACACCGGCATGAACAAATAAGCCATCGCAGCATCAAGGAAAAGAGGAATGATGAGTCGTATTTTATCATGATGATATATCAAACCATTAAATAGATTCACATAGAAATATTAAGAATGAAAATTGATGGGGAAGATAATCTATTTATTCATTTAGTATATAAGTACATTTGACTTACAATCAAAAAGATTAGGTTCAAATGTGTGTACATGTATTCAGATCACAGCCATATTTTTGGCGAAGTGAATGCCACGTCCTTAAATGTGGACATCGTGACTCTGCGGTTGTCATCAGTAATCGAAACATAACCTAAGAATTCCAGAAGGATGCAAGCAAAATGGGGATAGCAAAGAAGGAAACTTCTTGACCTTCAATTCCTTATCAGGCTGGGAGAGGCATAATTAAGGCAAGAAAAGTGTGTAACAAGCAAGAGAGGGCGTTGTCCAACAAGCAGACCCACCTTTGAAGAACCTACCCCGTGTAAACGCGGTACTGTTGAAGCACAGCTCACCCCAGAGTTATGGAATGATTGAATAGATCACATCCAATCCACAGCGATGCAATTCATGCTGGTGAGTGTAAACTGGAGATCCCCACAAGTAAATCGCGATGGTAAAGTGACGAATGTGATGCTTACTCGTGAATGTTCCCGAAGCAAGGCAAACATCCTTAAAAAGTCATGTTACTTTCAAGGACATCCTGTTTTCCTTCACTACTGTGATGATTTCTGCAAATATTGAAATGCAGACGTTATGTACCTTTGTCTTCAGTTATGGACATGCTGTATTTCCTGATCTAAGAGAAAAAAAATTTTTAAACAATTTTTGAAGCGAGCCTCCTGTCTCAATCCCTATCACTTCAGATTTCTTCATCCACTAGAAATAAACCCTAAACGGTAGGGCTAATATGATTTTCATCAGATTCCTACTCTTCACTCCCTTCTAAATTGTACACCATGTGGTAATAATTCAGCAATATGATCAAGGAATTATTATGGACTGGGTGAAATAACTAAAATGGAAGTGTCACATTTGTTCTGGGTGATTTCCGACAAAAGAGTAGCGTTACTAAAATGTTGTAAAGTTTGGGCTGGGAAGACTTGGGAGAAAGGAGACGAGCTCCTCGATTAAGTGGTATGTTCCGAGCTGTCAGTGAAGAGATGGCGTGGAATGACATTAGAAGGCGAATAAATTTGAGTGGTGTCTTTAAAAGTAGGAAAGAACACAATATGAAGATAAAGTTGGCATTCAAGAGGACAAATTGGGCTAAATATTAATTTAAAAGAAGGGAAGTTAGGGATTGGAGTAACTTACCAAGGGAGATGTTCAATTCCCATTTCCTTTTTCCAACCATTTAATGAAAGGCTAGGAAAACAACATATAGGGAATCTGTCACCTGGGCGACTGCCCTAAATGCAGATCAGTGGTGGTTGATCCTCGCTTTTCAATAATGTGGCAGAGCCTCTAAATGCAGCAAATGCATGTGAGATTTTTGAAACAGAACGTCATGCGGTTTAAATTCCTCGTTAAACCGGGGCTTCATAGCCATGACCACGAGCTCAACAATCAACCGAAGCGATTACATTGGTTGCTCTATTCGTTGTTATCAAAGTTGTCGTACTTAGGCTGCAGTGTTACAGCTGTTATCCATCCTGTCAGTTCCAGATGTCGATAATATTTAGTAGATCTGTTTATGTTCCACGCCATACATGTCATCACTTTCATGATCTTTTCAGCTTTATATTAACATTCGTAGGATCACGCTGAAACTGGAAACATTGGTCGATCCTGCTTTCGTATTCTAATTTCGTCTGATTAATAGTTAAAATTAATTACTACACATTTCCATACTTTATTAATAATTATTTTCTATAATGTTGCCATTAATGCATTCATGGCCCGTACTTATAGACATGATATTGTATAGGCTTTTGGGCTTGTGCCGTGTCAAGAAAATAAGGTGAAATTCTTAACGTTTCGCAGAAAACTGTGCTCTGCGTATCAGAAGAATTCTCGACTGTCCACAAGAAAGGCTTCCTAAACAATGACACTTTTGAATTTGGAACGTTATAATAGAAGTAGAAGTGGAAATGGTACGATCATTCACCACCAGATGGCCCCCAGGTCGTGGCACAACGCTAGCGTTCGAAGCGGAAGCTGACCGAACCATCACAATCAGACTAAGCGGTTCACATAACGTGTTTGCGTAACATGACAGGTGTAGCCTTTCACCGCTGGTTACCGTGGTTCAAATCCCGGTCACTCCATATGAGATTTGTGCTGGACAAAGCGGAGGCGGGACAGGTTTTTCTCCGGGTACTCCAGTTTTCCCTGTCATCTTTCATTCCAGCAACACTCTCCATTACCGAGCTCGATAGCTGCAGTCGCTTAAGTACGGCCAGTATCCAGTATTCGAGAGATAGTAGCCCTGAAAATGGTTTTCCGTGGTTTCCCATTTTCACACCAGGCAAATGCTTGGGCTGTACCTTAATTAAGGCCACGATCGCTTACTTCCCACTCCTAGCCCTTTCCTGTCCCCTCGTCGCCATAAAACGTATCTGTGTCGGTGCTACGTAAAACAGCTAGCCAAAAAAGTAGCACTCTCCATTCTCATTTCATAGCATTTATCAGTCATTGATAAATCACTTTGGGAGTGGCGACCCAATCGTACTAATAGCCTATATGCGATTCATTCAGTACATCCCTGACCCGGTCAATGACTGGAAAACAGGTTGTAGGTTTTTCATGACAGGTGTATGACACTGACACAAGCCTGGCGATGAGGAACGTACGAATTTGGAAAACACCGAGACGAAATAACAATAGTGAAGGGGCAGCGAAGGGAACTACCTACGTAAATTCTTAATGGTTGGCAGTCAGGTATTAATTAATTGATAGCCGGTGTCCCTGTTGAAATTATTAGAAATACGTAGAAATCCTAACAATTTTAACAGGGACACCGGCTATCAATTAAGTAATACCTGGTTGGCAGCCTTTAAGAATTTACGTAGGTAGTTCCCTTCCCTGCCTTTTCACTATTGTTATTTCGTCTCGGTGTTTTCAAAATTCGTTCGTTCCTCGTCACCAGATGTTTCATTCCAGGCTTGTGTCTATGTCTTACGCCTGTCATATCTTACGCAAACACGATATGTGAACCGCTTAGTCTGATTGTGATGGTTCGGTCAGCTACCGCTTCGAACGCTAGTGTTGTGCCACGTCCTGGAGGCCATCTGGTGGTGAATGAACGTACCATTTCCAGTTCTACTTCTATTATAACGTTCCAAATTCAAAAGTGTCATTGTTTAAGAAGCCTTTCTCGTGGACAGTCGAGAATTCTTCTGAGGACGCAGGGCACAGTTTTCTGCGAAACGTTAAGAATTTCACCTTATTTTCTTGACACGACAAAAGCCTGTACAATCTCATGTCTATTTTCTATAATATGTTCATTTATTCATTTATTTGCTTGTAGTTTAAAGTCTCAGTATCACTTCTTCTTCTTAATCTGTTTACCCTCCAGGCTTGGTTTTTCCCTCGGACTCAGCGAGATATCCCACCTCTATCGCCTCAAGGGCAGTTTCATGGAGCGTGAAACTTTGGGTCGGGGATACAACTGCTGGGAGGACTAGTAGCTCACCCAGGCGGCCTCCCCTCCTATGCTGAACAGGGACCTTGTAGGGGGATGGGAAGATTGGAAGGGATAGGTAAGGGATAGGAAGGAAACGACCGAGGCCTTAAATTAGGTAGCATCCCGGCATTTGCCTGGAGGAGAAGTGGGAAACGACGGAAAACCACTTCGAGCATGGCTGAGGAGGGAATCGATACCCCCCCCCCCCCGCCAATTCTAGTCAGTTGACCTCCCGAGAATGAGTGGACCCCTTTCCAGCTCTCATACCATTTTTCAAATTTCACGGTAGAGCCGGGAATCGAACCCGGGCCTCCGGGGGTGGCAGCTAATCACACTAACAACTACACCACAGAGGCGGCCTCAGTAACACATTGAGGATTTTCACCTAGGCAAGGAAGGGAAAGGGTTGGGATTGGTAAGGTATCAACCATGATTTTAATTAAGGTACAGTCGCAGCATTTACCTGATGTGAAAATGGGAGACCACGGAAAGTCATCTTCGGGGATTGGAACCCACCATCTCCCGAATGCAAACTCACAGCTAAGAGCACCAGAAAATGTTTCAGCAGCACGGCATCTCTGAAGACTTACAACGATAAAGGAATCGATGCGTAACTTTCTTTCTTTCTTTCTTTCTTTCTTTCTTTCTTTCTTTATTTCTTTCTTAATCTGTTTACCATCCAGAGTTAGTTTTTCCCTCTGACTCAGCGAAGGATCCCACCTCTATCACCTCAAGGACAGTGTCCTGGAGCGTGAGATTTTGGGTCGGGGATACAACTGCTGAGGAGGACCAGTACTTCACCCAGGCGGCCTCTCATGCTATGCTGATCAGGTGTCTTGTGTGGGGAAGGGAAGATAGGAATGCATAGAGTCGGACGAGGAATGGAAACGACCGTGGCCTTAAGTTAGGTAGCATCCCGGCATTTGCCTGTAAGAGAGATGGAAAACCACGGAAAACCACTTCGAGAATGGCTGAGGTGGAAATCCAACTACCCAGCCCCTCTACTCAGTTGACCTCACGTGGCTGAATTGATCTCGTTCCAGCACTCGTACCAATTTTTCAAATTTCGTGGCAGAGCCATGAATCGAACCCGGGCCTCCGGGGGTGGCAGCTAATCACACTAACAACTACACCGCAGACGTGGACTACGTTTCTTCTGCTTTCGTATTCCATTAAGGGGTCATGTAACGTCCTATGTTTACTATGTTAAATCATGCTTCACATAAGGAATATTTTCTCAAAACCTATTACTATTAGGCCTACACGTTTGAAACATGCACATCTTACACCTGCGTTCCTTGGCTTGGTATGGAAACAACAGTTTTAAGATATACGAAGTAATATACGATTTTTTGATTTTTTAAAATATGGAATTAAACAACTTTGGCAATTTTCCCCATTTATTTTTCTGCGATAAAGTCCCTAATATCTGACCTACAACAATGCTGTTATTTCACCATGTACACAACAACATTACAACGGAACCCTGACAGTTTGAATTCCTTTTGTTCAGTGGATTGTCGGAGGCCTCCTGTTTGGATCCAGAGGTACCCTGCCAAAGAACGTAGCCACTACCCTCCAAAACTTGAAAATTCCGTTTTATTAAGGGGAAAAAATAATCTTCTTACAGATCTTAAGAGATTTCTCACAAATTATACTTTTTCGTTTAAACCTATGGCAGTAATCTCTGGCTGACTATATTATTTTTTCCAGCAACGCTTTTAATAGTAATTCCATTATTATTATTATTATTATTATTATTATTATTATTATTATTATTATTATTATTATTATTATTATTATTATTAACGAATTCTCGCAATATGGGAAGACGTTAGGCAAATAACTCAGTCAGTTCTTCTGTGAGTTCTTCTTGTTTTTCCAATAGGCTTTCATTCTTTCTGAGAAGGCTTCTTTAAGTTCTGCCGACCACTTTGGTCTGTACTGTGTTCACTGTGGTCGCTCTTATGTACCTTCTAAATTATCTACTTGGTGCCTCTCCTTTTTAGAATATCTGTTGAACTGCTGTTTGCGTTTTTGTGGTACTTTCGAAGTTCGTTAAGCCAGGGTGTTGAGTTTTAACGAGGTTACATAATCTGTTATCCTTTTCGTCAATCGATTTTCTGGTAATCTGTTCAGATGACCGAAGAATTTCATTCGTCTTTTCCTAATGTCCATTTGGATGTTTGAGAATTTTCTGTTGTTTTGATAAATTTTAACCTTGGTGTACCTTGCACCTAAGATTTTTCTAATGATCTTCGTCTCTTCTTTTCTGATCTCTTCAAGTTCTTATCTTAGAAGTTAAGCTTCCACGGTGTGTAGAATTATTCAGTTACTTCTCCGGGTTGAACCATGTTGTTGTTTTCTGTACATTACTTACAGTTTGCCGACGTTTCGAATACATTGCAGTATTCTTTGTCAAGGCGACTGAAATACCTCTACTCGATCCGAGGTGATCAGTCACCCAGGCAGCGGCAAACTGTACGTAATGTACAGAAAAAACAACACGGTTCATCCCGGAAAAGAACTAAATGGTCTTCAAGTTCTTGTTTTCTGTTGAGTACCAGTGTTTCACTGTGTTGTAATGCTGAATTTTTGTATGTCTTGACATGGATTTTTTGTTGTAGATGTTTTAAACAAATCCTAGTGCTCTTTGAATTGTTTGGAGACGAGTTTGTTGTGAGATCTTTTCAAGGCCTGTCGGTGCGATAAGTTCTCCGAGGTATTCAAAGTAGAGAACTCTGTCAATTGTACCATATTTTGTTATCAGCCTCTTGATATCTGTCTTTGAATATAAGAATTTAGTTTTCTTGAATTATGTGTGTAGTCCCACCTTTTCTGCACTTTCTTTAAGTATCTCGAGCTGTTTAATGGCAGTCTCTTCATCCTCTGTTTGTATCGCCAGGTCTTCTGCAAAAGCGAGGTATGGTATGTAGAGGTTATCTTTTGGGAAGGTCCAGCCGGACTGGCTTCCAAAACTCAAATTTACTGTGTTAATTATCCCATTATTCCATAACCTTGCCTAGGACGACGGTGAGCGAAATAGGAGAGGGTCCATCGTCTTGCTTCACGCCTCTTGGAATGTCGAAGGGATCTGAGAATTCCCCCATAAATTTCCCTTTAGATTGCGTGTCAGTCAGTGTTTGTTTTATGAGTTCTAGAGTTTTGGGATCCAACCCCCTCTGTTATAGAGTTATTATTATTATTATTAATATTATATGGGCTCGTAATTATTTCAACTGTAGGTAATCTGGACTTTTATGGTCGCCCTCGTTGTAAGACGGATGATTATTTTTAATACAACTTACTACTATGAGATTTAATGTTAATTATTATAAAAATATAATTCACTTCCCACGTACTGTCATTGTATATTTGAGGGACTGTGCGCTCCTAGTAAAGTTCGGTCGTTTAAAGGCACGCAATTATCCGCTACTTGAAACTTTGTGTCTTCGATGACATGCACGAGTGATAAAAGCGGGTTATTGTTGCTCTACAAACCTCTTAGGCTCTGTGTACACTTTGAGTGGATGCTTGTACAACGCAATGCTAATGGAATATTAGCACAAAGTTTGTTTTAGTACTATTTTTATTAAACTGACATCGACTAGGGCTGATACTGCACTGGTCACCAACCTCGAAGCTAGGATTAGGCATTGTACTTAACGTTTATTATCTTCGTCTTAATCTGTTTACCCTCCAGGCTTGGTTTTTTCCTCGGACTCAGCGAGGGATCCAACCTCTACAGCCTCAAGGGGGGTGTCCTGGAGCGTGAGACATTGGGTCGTGGGATACAACTGGGGAGAATGACCAGTACCTCACCCAGGCGGCCTCACCTGTTGTGTTGAACAGGGGCCTTGTGGGCGAATGGGAAGATTGTAAGGGATAGACAAGGAAGAGAGAAGGAAGCGACCGTGGCCTTAAGTTAGGTATCATCCCGGCATTTGCCTGGAGAAGTGGGAAACCACGGAAAACCACTTCCAGGAGGGCTGAGGTGGGAATCGAACTCACCTCTACTCAGATGACTTCCCGAGGCTGAGTGTACCCCGTTCCAGCCCTCATACCACTTTTCAAATTTCGTGGCAGAGCCAGGAATCGAACCCGGGCCTCCGGAGGTGGCAGCTAATCACACTAACCACTACACAACAGCAGCGGTCTGGGACATCTGCACTTTGAAAAATAATTTGCCATTGGTATATTTTGTGTTTGTTTGGGCCGTCTGTGGACCACGGTGCTTGTGATTTAGTGGTGCTGGTGGATTTGCCGGCTGTTTTCTTGTTGGTACCTTCAGCTTTTCTGTTGGCCCAATAATCCTTCATTCTCTCACTGAGCTCTATCTTGTATTCCTTGGACCCTTCTAAGGGATGTTAGGAGGGATCTGGCTTCTATAATAATAACAATAACGGCGTATGGCCTCTGGAAAAACCTCGTGTAGGTCTTTAGAACTGACATCTAAAGCGTCTGTGAGGATGGGGCTTCACCTAAGATGAATTCTAGGTGCTAGGTGTCACTGACTCGCAACTTTCTAGGGATGTCTTGGATGTCAATATTGAATTTGTTCTTTCCGAAGGTGAACAGAAGGCCTATTTTAGATGATAACGAGTTTTAATATTTCTAGTAGTTTTTCTATCCTTTCTGCTAGTAATCTCCTGATTTAATTTACCCTGATCTTTTTCTGTTTACATGTAATAGGTCTATCGTTTCGTTCCAATAACGGATTGCTCGGTAAAGATCAGTATGTCCCAAAAAGTGTACATCAGACTTTCTTCAACAGTTTTTAAATTATAAAAGCAAAAATATAATAACTGACTTATAAAAGGGGAAAATCAAAAGAGTATACGTAAATAGCTTTCGACGTCAGGTGGTGTAATAGGGAGTGGCAGAAAATCTACCGTTTTGTGGAAAAATCGGATCTTGGAGAGTGCGGTGAAATTATGATAACTCGGGTCTACGTGTGATAGCACGTAACGCAAGATGCCGTTCCTTCATCTACGCGAGATCGATCGATCTATGTATCTATCAATCAATCACCACAGATCTGCATTTAGGACATTCGCCCATACTATCAGCTGTTTACCTAGTCTTTTCTTAAATGCCTTCAAAGAATTTGGAAATGCATTAAATATCTCACTACAGGGCGAGAAGGCCGTGCGCTTAGGACCGCGGAGCTCTGAGCTTGCATCTGTGAGATAGTGGGTTGGAACCCCACTGTCGGCAACCATGAAGATGGTTTGCCATGCTTTCCCGTTTTCACACCAGGCAAATGCAGGGGCTGTACCTTAAATAAGGCCACGGCCGCTTCCTTCCCATTCCTAGCCCTTTCCTCTCCCATCGGCGCCATAAGACCTACCTGTATCGGTGCGACTTTAAACAAATAATAAAAAAGGAATATCTCCCTTGGTAAATTATTCCACTCCCTAATTCCTTTTCCTATAAAAGAATATTTTCCAAAAAATTTTCTCTTGAATTTGTCTTCAAATTGCGGTTTTTCCTACTTTTAAAAGCTCAATTCAATTTTATTCGTTTACTAAATCGTTCCACGCCATCTCTCCACTGACAGCTCGAAACATCCCCCATAGTCGAGCAGTTCGCCTCCTTACTGCCAGGTCTTCCTAGCTCAATGTTTGCAACATTTTTGTAACACCACTTTTCCGTCAGAAATCACCCAGAACAAATTGTGCTGTTATTCATTGGATTGTTCCGGTTCTCGAATCAAATAATCCGGGTGATGTCCATACAATGTAACCATACTCTAATGACTCATACGCTTGCTCCTTCACATGCTTACCACTATCTCCCATTACCCCCGTAACCATATTCAGATTCCGTGTCTGTAGGGTAATGGTTAGCGCTGTTATCTGCCGTTCTTCAATGCCCGGGCTCTATTTCCGGTACTAAGAGAGATTTAAGAATTGCAGTAGGGCTGGTATGTGGTTAAATAATGGTATATGTAGCTCACTTCCATTGAGGGTGTGCCCAAAAAGAGTTGACTACCTCAGACCAAGACATGAGTTTACTTTCTTATCATATTAAAAAGGAAAGCAACGGGAAACTACCTCACTCCTCATTTTTCCCCAGTACGCCTCTTCAGTGGTGCCTAGGCCATCTATGCCAGCTGATGGCAGAGCTGTTGAGGATCCACCCAGCCTTAGGGCTGAAGACTGAACATGCACACATACATCATATTAAAAGATCTGTAACCTTTATAACATCGTATAAGTAATTACGCCAATGAAAATTGTTTCTTATACTGACACCTGAGTACTTACAATGATCCCCATGAGGGTGTCTGTAATAATATTTTGTGTGAAAACTTCATTAGGTACGTGAAAACAGTGAAATAATTATGAACTTTGTTTAATTTTCCGAATGTCTCAGTATCACGTCTACCGCAAGGTACGTAGAATACAAGGTAGGGATCACGAGAGAGGTGCGCAGTGGCAAAGCAGAGCTGTGACGTCACGCAGGACCCTCGCGTTGAATCTGCTCTGAGTGAGGTAGAGGTAGTTCGAATATGAATCGCTGTGCACGCAGAAGCTAGGTGCTAATAATACACGATAGTAACATATCTGTGGTGTATAAGAAACCGTGTGTGTTTATTTTATGAGATAAAACGTAAAAATCAGTAATAATGTACACTTTTCAGTATGCTTTGTCATGCCATTGCAGGCTGCACAAATCATAGCAGGCACGCGAAGGAACGAAACATACACTTTCATGAATTCCCTAAAACCACTGACGTAAATAAATGGTGACAGAAGTAATCAATACATTATCGAAAGCTATCTTTCTCAGCTTCGAGGGTTCGGAAGGCTTTATGACGATCCTCCTCCGACAGCTGTGACGCTAAAGGTGAAATCATTGCTTCTAGCCTCAATGCTTCCAAGGCGATAAGAAATTCCAACTGTTCTCCGGAAGATTATGAAATATCACGCCCAAATATGTACTGATGAACTCGATCAAAACTCGGATATCGTGTGCCAGTCTAAGGCCAGCGTTGAGCCCACAACATCCTATTTTTTTATCGGAGGATGAGCAAGGGTTCGTTAAAGCCCTTGAAGATCTAGTAAAACAGCTCGAGGGGAGTCGTGAAACCAAGGAGCTGCTTGAAGACTTCACTGGCTATATAGCTTTTAGGATAAAGAAGAAGAACCTCGATATAGAAAGTAATTACGGAGAGAAAACAGGTCAAACTACAAGGGGTGGAAATTAAATTTCAAAAAGATTCTCTCTCTCTTTTTTTTTTTTTTTTTGCAAGTTACTTTACGTCGCACCAACACAGATAGGTCTTACGGCGACGATGGGACAGAAAAGGGCTAGAAGTGGGAAGGAAGCGCCCGTGGCGTTAATTAAGTTACAGCCCCAGCATTTGCTTGGTGTGAAAATGGGAAACCACGGAAAACCATGTTCAGGGCTGCCGACAGTGGGGTTCGAACCCAATTTTCCGAATACCGGATACTGGCCGCACTTAAACGACTACAGCTATCGAGCTCGGTAGTTTCAATTTTACCACGGGAAAGAACTGAAAGAGGGTTCTAACATCATCACAAACCTTACGGATATCCTAAAAAAGACATTCTCCGAAATTTATGATTTTGCAAGTTGCTTCGTGAGAAGCCGTTCTTTTATTCCAATGGATGCTTTAAACAAAAGTAAGACATTGAAGAGACCGGGTTTCTGTTAATACAACACCGATAAAGAAAGAAGAAAAGCAAAGAAATTCCACTGATGCTATGGATAAGTGTGTTTTGTTATATATATTTTTAATATCAGCATTATTCTTTGTGTATAACATACCCGTTATTTTTTTTATGAAAGGCAATTTATTATGTTGTATATGAAACCAGTGCTAAGAATGTTGATATACAGGCTCATGAATATGGCCTATCTAATGTTAACGTGGAATTTGTCATTTCTTGGCACTTGCAGGAAAACATTTACTGTACTGTTTGTATTGTGGACAGTTTCCTAAAATTTGCTGTTTGTGTTGTTGACGGTGTATATAGTTTCCCAATACTGCTTGTAACAACGGACATATTTCTTGCAGTCATCAAGCTTTATGTTCGAGTCTGTAACAATTAGAGCCCCTTGTTATTGTTATCATAGGTGTTGAGAACACGAACATATGGAATGGCCATTCCACTGCTATCACAGCCTTAGCATTGTTACATCGTTTTATACAGATCGAAATACTTCAGAAACGCTGCTGGATTCACACTGTATTTGATCTCCTATTATTACTCTGCTGTAATAGTGAAGTGGAATGCATTTTCTTAGGTGATGTTAAAATATCAATGAAGTTATCTCTAACTTGTGGCTAAAACAGAATAGCTTACAGCTGTATATTAGCCTACCTCATTTAGAGGACAAGGCGCTGAGGGTTCAAGTGACGTCATCGACGGCCAAGCGTGGTGGGGAGACCTGCGCGTGATCCCTACCTCTTACTCTAACTACCTTGCGTCTACCGTATACAGAAATAAGAAGAACGAATGAACCAACAGAAAAAGATCAAGCCAATACGGCCGAAGGGAGTCCACATGCAAGTTCGAGATGGCCGAGTACTTGTGCTGCTCCTTATGAAACTCGACACCAGGAGAATCTGCGGAAAAGGCATCGACACGGACCTCAGGCATTTTTATAGCATGTATTCGTAATACCAGGTGTATGCATAAGTCTTTTCCGGCTTCACTAAGAGATGGCGCCAGCCGCCGCCGTCTCAATGAGACGACGGTGCGCCAGAAAACAGTACGCAGCGTATGAATTTGACGCATACGTCAGTTTGTTCATCTGGCATTAACCTAGCAACACACAGAAGTTGAGTCCGCCAAACACTAGCGTCTGTGTTGTATCGTTCAGTGATCATGACGACGTTTGTGCCTGAAAAAGAACATTTGTGGCACGCATTGCTGTGGAAAGTCATCGTTTGCTAGTAGAAACATATGGTGAACACTTTCCATTGATTAGAACATGTGAGACATGGTTTCGACAACTAAAACTTGATGAGTTCAACGTGAAAGATAGTGCTTTGTGTCTGGTGGGACCAGAGCAGTATTGTGTATTATGAACTCTTGAAACCGTTAATGCACAACGCTATCGCCAACAAATTATTAATTTAAATCACACATTGATCGAAAGACGAACGGAATGGGCCAGAAGACATGGCAAAGAGATTTTGTTACACGACAATGTGCCGTCTCACAGAGCAAAACCAGTGAAAGACACCTTGAAATCGCTTGAAATGCCCCGACCTGGCGCTATCTGACTATCACCTCTTCGCATCAATGGGACACGCGCTCGCAGAACAGCACCTCATCAATTTCGAGGAAGTTGGAAAATGGCTCGACGAATGGTTTGCCGCAAACGACAAGCAGCTTATGTGGCATGGTATCCATAACTTACCTGAAAGATGGGCGAACTGTGTAGAAGGTGATGGCCAATATTTTGAATAAACAAAAAAATGATTTTCCCTTGAAAATTACGGGTTTTCTTTAGCACAAAAACCGGCAAGAACTTATTAATACACCTGGTATAATGGGCAGTAATTTCCTTCCACACATAGTATTTGAATAAACTGGTGATCCAAAAATACCTTAAACATCATTATGATTTAATTATCCATACCGAATTTGTCTCTCCCCTTTATCACTATATTCTGTAAGTTCCAAGTGCTTCAGTATGTGCTGACTGTGGTGATTTCATACTAAAAGTCCGCATTGCAATAATATACTTTATGAAAAGTATTTAACACCACGTTGTCCGAGTGTTACAATAAAAAGTGCTGTTAAACATGCTTCAAACTTACACTTTTCTCTTTTGTTCCAGGTGAGTACCTCTCCCATCTCTTATGAGCATCGCACCACCAGAGCAGGTTAAAGGTAATGGAGTGTTATTTTCATAACGTGAAAATAGTGTGTCTCAGATATTAGAGGACAGCCACTAAATAAAGCTTTGTATTCTTGCCACTTTTGTAATTGGATCTGTCCGAAGTTGTACATGAAAGAAAAATCGAAAAGGAAGAAATATTCCTCTGAGAACTTCCCGCGAAGTTTCTTTACAATTTTGCCTCGGGAAGAATGTATCTGATAATGTTGACTATATTTCTCTCTTTTAAATCATCTTCGTACCCTTATATGAATCTGTCTAGTGAGTCAACCCGTGCTCCTCCACCCATCACGTATCTTCCACCTACACTCCATTGTCACCGTCACAAATAAAGGCAATAAGTTTCAACAATCACAACAATACAAAAGTTCAAGATGCTCCTGGCCACGGTGACACATCACCTGTTTACTGTACAGGCCAACGTAAACACCACAAGTGCTGTCACAAATAGCGATGTGAAAGTGACGTGAAGTGAAACCACCATTTCCAGCAATCTATTTCGTACTTCCCGGGCTAGGTCCAGGTATTCCACACGGTCAGTTGGGTCCCTAAATGTTTGCCACCTTTCCCTCTAAGCATTTTTAATATGGATCAAATCCTGGAGGAGATCCGGCGTGGTGTCATCTTGGGTGCCTTGGCGGCACTGAACCCGCGGCCGGACTGCATCCGTAGTCATTACCCAGCCAGGACCCGTTTCCAGCGCGGTCCACACATTTTGACGACGATCCACAACATTACTATTATTATTAGGGTAGGTGATATTAGTTGAATTTAGGGTATTATTATTATTATTATTATTATTATTATTATTATTATTATTATTATTATTATTATTATTATTATTATTATTATTATTATTACTGATGATGTTTTGGACCTCACAGCAAGATGTAAGATCGCTACTTGGCGGTAAATTACATCTGCTGCCATTGTCATTACTCACAATGTGACCAGCAGCACCATTGTCGCGCGAGGCAAGTGCGCGGGATTTCTGGCGATGCGAATGATATACTTTCATGCATTATTGACCTTATTATAGATGTGAACAATTGCAAGGTCAATGCCATTCCTATCGTTGATATCAAATGTGTTTAAAGTTTTATTGATATGCTAGGAGAATCTACTGTAATCTAACTTTAAGTTCTTCAAAGGAAAAGATGGCTCTTGAAAACGAACCCAGGAATGATTAAAAATGATCGGTTTATGATCAGAATAAGTAAATTATGAACAGTAAAATCAATTGGTCTCAACTACTTTTTCTCCCCACCGCCGTTAAGTTGATTTACCCCCCCCCCCCCAACCAAGAATAAAGAAGGCGTGTTTCTTTCTGTTTAAAGGAGATTCCAAATACCAATACCTTCAGTTATAAGATATGGGTATCCCGATAGAAATAATTCACTTTTTGCACTTCCATTCCACTCCCCATTCCACGCCCGAGTGAATTTTTTGGCGAAAAATATTTGTATATTTAATGGTAAAGGATCTTCTGAATACCAATTATCACGACTCTGACATCTTCAGTTTTTGAGATATGTGTCCTCATAAAACGAATTTAACTCCTTTCCACCCCCGCCTTCCAAGACGATTTTCCCCCAAATCGCGTTTTTCTTTGTTTTTAAAGGAGATACAAATACCAATTTTCACGTCTGTAACAACTTTGGTTGTTATTAGATGTACGCATCCACATTATTCAATTAACTTTTCAATTCTTCCACCTCTTCTTTGGATTTTCCGTGAATACGTGTTTCTCTACTTCTAAATCAGATTCCAAATACCAATTTTCACATCTGCAAAATATTTCGTTTTTGAGATAATAGTATCTCATACAAATATTTCAACTAGCTTTTCAATTTCACTCCCACCCGTTAAGTGGATTTCCGGAAAAAACTACGTGTTTCTTCATGTCTAAAGGAGATTTAAAATACCAAATTTCATGTCTGTAGCATTTTACGTTTCTGAGATACACGGTACTTATAATCTTTCTAAAAATTCACAGCAAATTTTCACTCCCGTTTAACCCCCATTAATTGGATTTTCCAAAAACAAAAAATACATGTTTCTTTGTTCTTAAAAGTGATCCCAAATACCAATTTTCGGGTGTGTAATATCTTCAGTTTCTGATATATAAGTATCCTGATTAAAGGCATTAAACCCCTTTCCACCCTTTTCACCCCTCCTATTGTTTTTCCGAAAGAAAAAAAAACATGTTTGTTTATTTTTAAAGGAGTTAAAGTGTTGTCAGAGACTGCTTGTACTCTGCCGAAGAACACGGCAACTATGCTTCAAAATTTAAACATTACTTTTTATGACATAGAGGAAATCTTATTACAGATCGAAAGATATTCTCTGCAAATTATACAGTTTCTTTTTACTTTAAGTCATAATATCCAGAAAATATATGGTTTCATTATTATAATTACATGCTGTAAATTATGTATTCTGGACCTTTAACAAATCTTACTACAACCTAAAATGTACCGTCAACAGTCAGCCCTCGCATCGAATGCCGGACGCGCTCATGAATCCCTAGAGTATGGCGTATGAATGTATCAGTGCTAACGAAGAGCATTTTGAACATTTCATGGTGCGTTGTGTTCCTGTGTGATTCCCATGATGAATGTGATGTATTCACAAAGGCGCACACAAGATGCTGTCAGTTGTGTACACTAATTTTCTTTACAATATTTACACGTTACACATCAATAAACCACCATTTTTAACAACTGCGTATCACGAAGAATCAGAAGACTAAGACTGTCATCTTGAAACAGCTGACTGCTACTTTAGCATGCCGGCATAAACAACACGAATTCACAAAAACAACTCTTGTTAAACAATAACTCAACTCCACTATCAACACTGCCTCTTATATATATGTTGCCTGGCCAGGCTTCTAGAAGGATGCTACACAGCACCTTTTCTCGTAAATTCTAGGGTGCCTAATACATAGTGACAATGTATAGAACATTCTACAACCATCTAGTCTCAAAAATACGTTCTTCTGGATGTTACAATGTGTTGCACAATGTTACTGTGGGTTATTCATAATATATATAGGTAATAATGAATTATATACTATTCATTACAGGCTCTTACGTTAACTAAATTCATATAAATATATACACAACACATGTTTCATGACTTAACCTCACAATTAATACAATCGTCCTACTACGTAAATAATAATAATGCTAATAAGTAGATGTAAACACTTCATAGCCATACCTCACAAGTAATAATAATAATAATAAGAAGAAGAAGAAGAATTCGAGCCCGATACTTGCATTACTTACCCATGGGTAAGTTATATCAGTATATTTCACTTGCGTCAAATGTCGTATGTACAGTTGTAGGAAATGAGTTCTAACATGACAATAAAATGTTTCCGAATCCTTGTTCATCTTCTCTATCAGGGGTTTCAAATTTGCAAGGGCTCGAGGGCCACATTGGAAACCTTAGACATGATCGCCGGCCGCACTTCAATAATAATAGGCCAGTTTTCGTAAAATTCCGCAAGCGGAACAGAGGAACCAGTATAAAATAACATGCATAGTTCAAATGAAGTGCAGGTTTAATAATTTTAATTGCTTAAAACACTATTTTACAATTGCATAAAAGAGTGAAATTAAACATAAAGACTATTTGATATTTGGAACAACACCCAACAATATCAGTTAAGTTGAATTATTCGACAAACGACATAAAGTCCAGAAAAATACCTAAAGACAAACTGAATTAATAATGTAGTCAGAACAAAACTTAAAAAGAAGAACAATTTAGTCGGAGTAGTGTGAAGGGGACAGTGGTATATAGTTGTAAGTGCCTAGAATCCCAACAATGAACTTCCAGGATTATTTCCCTTAAAATTTCATCGAGCGTGCAGCACTGTGTTCCAGCCAGTACAACCAATGAGAGAAAAACGAAGATTTGAAACCACTTCTTACACCAATGGCAATTAAAGTATTTCTTGGTATTTATTGCATGCTACGTTGGATAAAAATATCCACAGTGAGGTTCAAGAATTGGTATGGATCCCATGGCATTTTTATAATGGTTAAGACCCAGCACTGGCATTTGTGAGGGCTCATTTTCCTCCAAAGTTAGGATTTTAAATTTTAAGATATAAAGTATTATATTCCAACCAAGTGAATACCTTAAACAGGAAATAATATTAAAGAATGCATTACTTCTGTTTTGGGTATAAAAAGGGATAAAAATTCACACATTCATGTTCATAAGAACCAGAACACCATGAAAGACTTGAGACAGGAAGATCATATTCACAGGACATGTGCACTAGTATTTTCTGAAGGAATGGTTAGCATATGAACCATGTCGACCCTCAGATTCAACGTCCGCATCGGTCCACTGCCCCCGACTGTTAAAATGTGACTGCGGCTCTCGTTTTCGCTATAAACTGCTGGTGATGAATCAGTGTGACTTGAGCAGACGTGCAGAATGTCTCGCAGATGTATGCGAGAACCGTACCGTCAAATGAGTGAGTTTGAAACAGGGCGCATTATTGGCATGAGAGAACGTGATGCTTCCATCCGGGAAATTGCTGCTTGTGTGGGACGAAGTGTGTCTGCAGTGCAACGAGTGTGTACCGAATGATTCACAGAAGGCTGTAGAGCACGACGAGATGGGCCTGGTCGCACCACCCAGACCACCCCCCGAGAAGATCGACACCTCATTGCAATGACATGCAGGACAAATCTACGTTCTCCTTGGCTCTGGTGCAACAGTGGAATAGTGTAACACATCGTACACTATCAGGAATGACAGTCCATCACCGTTTATTATTGTCTGGGTTACCGGCGCTTCGTCCACTTCTCCGCCTACCTTTGACTAATGTGCTTAAATATGTTGGACTGCAATGGTGAATGGAACGACGTCTCTGGGGTCAGGAATGGCAGTAGGTAGTGTTTCCGGACGAATTCTGCTGCATTATGGTTCGCCACAGACAGGGGGAGTGGCATCAGATTGACTGCATTCGCACAAGGCATACCGCGCCAACTCAAGGCCTTATGGTGTGAGGTGCTATTGGGTTCAACCAAAAATCACAGGTGGTGCGTGTCCAGGGTACTGTGACCAGTTTGACCTACGTGAATGACATCCTGTGTACTTAGACAAACCCTTTCTGCAAGACACCCCAGACGCCATATTTCAGCAGGACAATGCGCGACCACATGTTTCTGCACGTGCCTTCTTGTTGTCACAGGATCGCAGACTGTTGCCCTGGCCCGCCCGATCACCGGACTTGTCGCCAATCGGGAATGTGTGGAATATGGTGAAACGACGGGTGCGGTGCTGCGACCAAATGCAAACCACCAACGATGAACTGTGGAACCAGGTGAATGCAGCATGGATGGCTATACCCCAGGACGCCATTTGCACCTTATACGCGTCGATGTCATCACGCATTGAAGAAGTTATCAGTATCCGTGGAGGACCCAGTGCCTACTAGGCAACAGGACTCATGGTGAACTTAGGTGACTGAAATGCTAATCGTTTCTGCAGAACAGCGAACCTGTCCTGCGAATATGAACTTACTTTCTCTATTATTTCAAGGTGTTCTGTTCAGTGTACATTTTTCAACGAACTATGAATTTTTTGTAAATTTTCTTTAGATTTCTTAAAAAGATCGAAGCCCTCGCGCACCATAAAATATGGTTTCGTGAGCCGCCATTTGAAAACTCCTGTTCTGCGTGAAATTCTGATCGTCCTTATTGTTACATCCTGTATTTGTTTGTTACATCAAGTTCTGGAACTCTTGATGGTAAAGTCAAACATTCATCCAATTGTACCGTCCAAGCTCCTTTCAATATTCACCTCACGTTGCAGAATTACATTTATTTGTATTTCAGTTATGCAATATAGTAGGTTTTGACTATTATTGTGGTTTATTGAGGCGATACAAATCAGACACAATGGCGTGGATGAGTGCTGTGTTCCATTGTTCATTCTAACCGCCAGTAAACAAAGCCCTGTTTTATATTCACACTGCAAATATTGCACCCATTGAGGAATGCCTTGACGCACAATGTCAATATTATGCTGATTTCTGACTCTAGAATAGGAGTCGCGTCAGACAGTAGTGTCTCTTCTGTTGGTGTGCATTAGCCTCGCAGTGCGACCAATTACATCTATTGTGTTCCTCACGTAGGGAGAGGTTGAAACTCGTTGTCAGCGCATAGCCTACTCCTACGTCTCCGAATCGTCATGAACAACGTCAGGCACCTTCTTTCCATACGAAGACTGCGAAGAGGTTATACAGGGTGAGCAACATAAAGCGGAACCAGTCCCGCAGCCCGGCAGCACAGCGTGCACACGAGAGGTGTGTGCGTGACAGGAAGTCTGCAGTAAATACATTATCGCGTAAGCTATTTCTAACAAACAAACAAACAAACAACACAGAAAACAAGGTATGCATCGCATTCAAAACCCATTAACCATTCGTAGTGCAGGGTCACCCGGTTTAAGTTCTTGAACTCCAGTAATTTTGTACAGCTTTAACTTCAGTAACATTGTACCCGTTCGAAGAGAACCATAGGAAATTTCCATTTGCTGAGCAAGTCATCGAAGTTATTTTGGAGGAAATCTTCCCAGACCGTTACCAATGTTACCTAGAATTTCTTGTGTGAGTATTGTATGTGGTTTATTACATTTCTTATCAAGAAGACTTCCCGTCTAATCTAATCTATCTAATCTATTAATCTAAGTCCGACCTGGAAATTGAACATCAGGAAACTTCCCTTGAAATAATCTCCTTACGGCCGCCGCACGTGCCACGCTAGCAAACGTTCAACAAAGACTGAAACCTGGAGTGGTAGAGCGGCGGTGGGTATATCTGACAGTGTATTTCGTCACCGGCCGACTCACTCACTCAGGAATTCCCGCGCACAGGATGAAGCGGTTCCGCTTTATTTTGCTTACCCGGTAGTACACGTCACGTAAGGCTTTACACTGAAAAACAAATATCGGTTCCCTATTCTCTTTTTTAATGGCTCATCACTGCTGCCAGCTTGACTACTTACGAGACGTAATCATCAGCAAGCTAACCTCAATGTATCAGTAATGGAGGCTCCCTTACACAAATACATGGTCAATCAAGATATTTATAATTAAGCCGGTTTTCAAGCTCAATGAGGAATTAACGAAATACTCGCTCTCTCTCAATCTCACTTCTTGTTACATATATTTCAGCCTTTATTTTGATATACGCATGACTATAACCACATTATTCGGTGTTTGCCTGGTGTAAGTAATTCAGTTCCCTTCTTGACATTTTGCCATTACTTGTTGGACTGAAATGAAACACGCTGTTGTAATACATACAAGCAAATATATTACATGTACATGTGCCGTAAGTCGAAAAGAATAGACAAAGGCAAAGTCTGCAAATCGTATCAAAGTAGTGACAAGACAAGGCTAGGTTAGATTATGTTGATAATGAAGGTTCCTTCCAATCAACTGAACTGATCTTCATACAGGCGGTAAGGTTGCTTTCGTCATTTAACACCAACTGTAAAATGCGTTATTCGAACCTGCCATACCAGGTATTACGCAAACAGATTTACAATCCTACAGAAAAGGAAAATATGCTTTACTTATTCCCACAAATGGAACACTAGTGATTTCCATAATACAACAGTGGGAAAATGTAGATCCCACAAGTCACAGTTACTCAAAGGCGTCGTATCGGCAAGTAGGGTCCCTAAACTGTGTGGTTAGATACACTGTATCGAACTCAACAGCTAGAAAATAACTATAAATCGCTACCTTGCGTATTAACAGGACAGAAAGAATAAGGTTGTACCTATAGTGAATGCGCTTACATGACAGGGAGTATAGAATTGACTCCAGGCTTTCGACAGGCAATTTGCTGATTAGAAATTGTATACCGCCGTCTCTTCTATGGTGCTGGCCAGTTTTCAGATGGTGATAATTTTTCCACCAACTGGTGTCGAACCGGGTAGCTACAGTGTTAGACAATTTACGGCTGCCAGACGAGCTGTTGCTCCCTTAAAACTGATAACATGATGACTGTGGTAAACTTTAAGGGTCATTATATCCTGTGATGGATAGAATACCAACCACAGGCACCTTGGTTCGATTTCCCGTTCTATGGCGAATTTAATTCTGATTTAATTGACTACTATGGGCTGCACATGGTCTCAAATAACACGTTTGAGAAAACAAGTGTGTGAAATCCTACTCTGGGCCATCCTAGAAGTCTAAAGTTAATGGCCGAGTGCTTCCTAGGAAATTTACTTTTTACTACCTGGGTTTCCAGGAGTGCGACAGGCTTCAGCAGCCGGCACAATTACTATTCTCGCCACTAGATGGGGTTTCATTCATTCCATTTCTGACCCGGTCGAATGGATGGAAATAGGCTGACAATTTTTATTTTTCATTACCCTGGTTTACACGTCGTTGACGGGTTAGTTTTTGTAATTGCAGTGGTAATACCATCTGAAGGAGATGAGTGGTACGGGAGAAGGAAAAGCACAACAAGAAAGTCAGTGCAGTGTTACTATAGGTATGTTCTAGGACGTGGTGGTGATTACTGTTTTAAGAGGAAGTACAACTGAGCAAACATCCTCTGTGAATATTCATTAGAAGGAAAATGAACGAGGTCCGAAGAATGACATTTTTGGCAAAGAGAGAGAAGGGTTACGAAGGGCGTGGAAATAAAAGACTCCCCAGACCTCGCAAACTCAATAACGTGGGAGGTTGGAAAGTAAAAAGCAGCTGAACAAGGGAGGTCTAGCAGCAAAGATGAAAGTGAAGAGCCTGGCACAAGTAAGTGGAGGAAATGCCAGACTCAGCTTGGGAAGCTGTACTCGCCAACTCACGCTCTCAAGTTGGGAGCCTCTTGTCTCCCCTTTAGTCGCCTCTTACGACGAGTAGGGGATACCGTTGCTATATTGCGCGGCGATCACTGCAATTACTTAGGTGTTAATATAAGGAAAGATCTTCACTGGGGGTAATTACATTAACGAAATCATAAATGAAGGTTACAGGTTACTTCGATGTTGTAGTAAGGATGTAAAGGGGTATGGATGCATCAATCTGGTCGTGATCACGCTCCCTATGTCAGATATCTGATGAAAGAGGTGCATAATGGAAGTTACCAATGTCGAGCAACGTTCATACATCTTAGTTCATCTGATTTCGATCTTATACCCAAAGTGAAGTAATCATTACGTGGGAAGCGCTTTGTCAACAAAAAATACATCGTACAAGATTTTGACGAATCTGGTGCAGCAGTTGGTATATTCCGCCTTCTTCATCGGTGGCAACGAACTATGCACAACCTACGGAACTACTATAACGAATGTTAAACAGCTTGTTCGATACGCACAAATAACTGTATTTAGGTTGTACGACAAAGGAAACAATGATTTCAAAATGCTATGCTTCTCCTTTTACCTTGCCAGATATTCCTTCATCACTACCTGACGTGGTGTCACATTTAAAACGTTCTTGTCGTAGAGTTTTGATATTATTCAGTAAATTTGATGGTAGATGGTTTGGATTACTGCATTCATGTCCTAGTTCGTGAACCATGGGAAACGGCTGAGTGTCCTAGTAAGTGGTCATGACAGTCAGATGCTATGGAGAGGGAGTGGGCATCTCAGACATATTGTGAATCATGGACATCCTTGTGCTCAGGCGGCTAGGACTGTGCAATCCACCCGGGGTCCCTAATGCGTTAGAGGAGAGATCCTCACTTGGACTATGTGTAAGTAATGGTAGCATCCTGCTTCACAGATCGAGCACGCTCGGAACGTTTCAAGCAACACTCGATCCTATGGGAGTAACGGAGTCCCACTCCCATTTGATAGGCGAAGTCTCCTTGGAAACAACTTGGCGAACGAAATGGAATTCGGATATCAGTATTAATGGGTATTATGGATGAAAGAAAGTAGAACTGGATGAATCAGGAGTTAATGATATTCGGCTAAGGGGAAATAACGAGGTAGAGATTGTAAAGTGTACGTGACGGGTATTAAAAAGGGAAGGACAGAGTGTGGGGTAGGACTGTTCATCACAAATGCTATTGCATGCAACATAGTTTCTGTTAGGCACGTAAATGGGTGAAGGATGTGGGCAGATTTGGCAGTTGGAGGAATTAGAGCGAGAATTGTGTCAGTGTGTTTACCATGTGAGAGTGCAGATGACGATGAATTTGGCACGTTTTATGAAGAATTGAGTGACTTCGTAGTCAGGGTCAACAGCAAGGATAGAATAGTGCTAATGGGTGATTTCAATACGAGGGCTGGAATTCGAACTTAAGGATACGAAAGGGTGATTGGTAAATGTGGGGAAGTTATGAAGATTTCTTGTTCGTATGGATTATAAGTTACAAATAACTTCTTCTAGCATAAGGGCATTTACCGCTACATATGGGAGGGTAGGGGTACAATATCCACAATAGACTGTATCTTAACCGACTTCGAATTCAGGAAATCTGGTAGCAATGTGCGGATATTCTGCGAATTGTTTGATGATACAGACCACTATCTGATCTTCAGTGAACTAAGTATCTCTAGGCATAGGGCAGAGAAAGTGAAATCTATCTGTAGACGGATAAGGGTACAAATTCTACAGAACGAGGAAATTAGACAGAAGTACATGGATATGAATAGCGAGAAGTTCCGAAGAGTGGACAGTAAGCAGGTTCAGGATATAGAAAGAAAATGAGTGCTATACCGGAGTGCTGTAGTATAAACAGTGAGGAAATGCCTAGGAACGACTGTGTGTAAAGATGGGTAAAAGTGAACATCTTGGTGGAATGATGAAGTGAGAGCAGCTTGTAAACGTGTAAAGAAGGCTTATCAGAAATAGCTTCAAACAAGGGCCGATGCAGATAGAGAATTGTACATGGATGAAAGAAACGGAGCGAAACAAATAGTTTTTGAATCCAAAAATAAGTCGTGGGGAGATTTTGGTAATGACCTAGAAAGGCTAGGTCAATCAGCAGGGAAACCTTTCTGGACAGTAATAAAGAATCTTACGAAGCGAGGGAAAAAGGAAATGGGAAAAAGGAAGTGTTTTGGGTAAATCAGGTAAACTCATAATAGATCCCAGAGAATCACTGGAGAGGTGGAAGGGATATTTTGGAAATTTTCTCAATGTGAAAGAGTATCTTCCTTGTGATGTTGCAAACAACCTAGCTCACAGGAAGGAGTACAATGATGGTGGTGAAATTACACTTGATGAAGTGGAAAGGATGGTAAATAAACTCCATTGTCATAAAGCAACAGTAACAGATGAAATTAGACCTGAAATGGTGAAGTATATGGGGACGGCAGGGATGAAATGGCTTCTTAGAGTAATAAGACTAGCATGGAGTTTTGGTAAGGTACCTGCGGATTGGACAAAAGCAGTAATTGCACCTATCTATAAGCAAGGGAACAGGAAGGATTGCAACAACTAATGAGGTATCTCATTGATCAGTGTACCAGGCAAAGTATTCACTGGCATCTTGGAAGGGAGTGTGCGATCAGTCGTTGAGAGGAAGTTGGATGAAAACCAGTGTGGTTTCGGACCACAGAGGGGCTGTCAGGATCAGATTTTCAGTATGCGCCAGATAATTGAAGAATGCTACGAGAGGAATAGACAGTTGTGTTTATATTTCGTAGATTGCGAGGAAGCATGTGTAAGAGTACAGAGGAAAAAGATGTTCACCATACTGGGGGACTGTGGGATTAAGGGTGGATTATTAAAATCAATTAAAGGCATTTAGGTTGACAACTGGGCTTCAGTGAGAATTGACAGTAGAATGAGTTTTGGTTCAACGTACTTATAGGGGTTCATAGTTTACATGGATCATCTGCTGAAAGATATTAAGTGGTGCCTATACTGACTATGTGGTCTTAGTGGCAGATTATGCCGAAGGTCTGCAGTCTAATATCTTGGAACTTTAAAATAGGAGCAATGAGTATGGTACGAAAATTAGCCTTTCCAAGACTAAATTGATATCGGTTGGTAAAAAATCCAAGATAATTGAATGTATGATTGGGAATACAAAGCTGGAACAGGTAGTTAATTTCAAGTATGTAGGATGTGTTTTCTTCCAGGATGGTAGTATAGTAAGTGATATTGATTCAAGGTGCAGTAAAGCTAATGTAGGGAGCTCGCAGTTGCGAACAACAGAATTCTGTAGAAGGAAGTCAGCTCACGGACCAAACTACCTCTATATCGGTGTGTTTGCAGACCAACTTTGCTGAATGGGAGTGAAAGCTGGGTGGAATCGGGATATAGTATTTATAAGCTAGAAGTAACAGACTTGAAAGTAGCGATAATTATTGCTGGTGCAAAGAGATGGGAACAATGGCAGGAGAGTACTTGGAATGAGGAAATAAGGGCTGAGTTGGGATTGAACTCGACGGATGAAGCTGTACGTATAAACAAGGTTCGGTGGTGGAGTCATGTGAGACGAATGGATAAGGATAGGTTACCTAGGAAAATAATGGACTCCGTTGTGGAGGGTAAGAGAGGTAGAGGGAGACCAAGACGACGATGGTTAGACTCAGTTTCTAGTGATTTAAAGATAAGAGTAACAGAACTAAACGAGGCCACTGAAATATTTACAAGTAGAGGATTTTGGCTGTGATTAGTAAATTCACAGAAGCTTGCAGACTGAACGCTGAAAGGCATAACAGTTTATAATTAAGTTATAACTTATGTATGCATTTACTGTTTTGGAGCTTTTTTGGGAGAGAAATAGTTGCCATGAATTTTAAACAAACCCTCGTATTATGCACACTTTTCAGTACACCTTCTTCTTTTCTAGCCTGTTGACATCCACTTCTGAACATAGATTTCTTTCCTTTCCCTTCCATATCAACTCTACTGGGCAGCGAGTATCCAGTTTCTTTCGCCATAGCGTTGGGTATCAGCTCTCCATCTGGTAGGTGGACTGCCAACACTCGTTCTCCACTCTACCAGAGCCTTGGTCTGCTCCTCGTACCTCACCTTCAGTCGAGTCACTCGTTCCACCACCTCCGCAACTCGAGTCCTCCTCCTGATCTCCTCGTGTCGTTTTTAGATAAAACTATTTCTCGGAGATATTTGATTGATTGTGAAAATCACAGTTATCTATTATTATTATTATTACCTTGAAAACTCATGTAAATAAAAGATCGGAAATTATATTTCACTCAACGTTTATTACATTCAGTGTTTCGATACAACTAATGCTGTGCTAATGGAGAAATTTGGCATATCCTGTATCCTGTATTACTGCGCCAGTGTATACTGGATGCCGGCCCCGTTGTGTAGGGCTAGTGTGCCTGCCTCTCAGCCGGAGGCCCCGGGTTCGATTCCCGCTCAGGTCAGGGATTTTTTTCTCTCGACCTGAGGGCTGGTTAGACGTCCACTCAGCCTGTGTGATTAGAACTGAGGTCTCGAAAGCCCAGAATAACGGCCGAGAGGGAAGCGTCGTGCTGACGACACAACCCCTCGTAATCTCCAGGCCTTCGGGCTGATCAGCGGTCGCTGGGCCGGCCAAGGCCCTTTCAAGGGCGTTAAGTTCCGTGGTGTTTTTGGTTTGGTTTAGTGTATACTGGACCAAATATTATGTATCCCAGTGCACATCCCGGCAATGCTAGAACCTGAACAGCAAATTTCCAGAAATTCTGTTCATTCGTTTTAATGTTATTTTGACACAGACAGACAGACAGACAGACAGACAGACAGACAGACAGACAGACAGACAGACAGACAGACAGACAGACAGACAGACAGACAGACAGACAGACGTTTGAAGAGTAAATGTAGAATTCAACAAAGAACATAGCACGTCCTTAAATTGATTTGATGGGCTATCCCTCGTTGACGGGTATGATTGTCTTCCTGAAGAATTTAGTTTTTGTGAGATCTTAAGTGACTGTAGTGGACAATCCTAGAACCACATATTTCTCCCGCATTTTTGACACACATTTGTTCTGTTAGGTACTGGTTGTGCAGTTTGGTTTTTCTTCATGAGCTTACGTTGTTTTCGTGCATTGCGCTTGTCAATTTCTGTTTTCCCCCTTTCTTGCTCGGAGCGCTGAGTTCCTTCCCAGACATTACGACGCCAGACTGTGCGGTTACGTGCAACAGCTTCCCAGTTTTAGTTTTGATTTGACACTTTTTCATGTTGATTTTTAGCGCATCTTTGTAACGCTCTTGTGGTCTTCCAAGTTCTCTATGACCATCCTTTGGCTTGGAATACATAATTTGTTTTGGGAGACGGAATTCAGGCATGCGAACGATGTGGCCTGTCCAGCGGAGTTGGTGCTTGATAATCATGGCCTCAATGCTGGTGGAGCTAGCTTCTTTAAATTGATATACCTGGTGGGCAAAATGAAACTGGCTCGGAAAATATTTACAATAGGACCGACGCGGGATTGACCCTTGCTGATGAACATCACAGAAGATACTGGAAATGTCCTCATCTAAGGAAATGAAAAGCTGAGGATCCAAAATTCCTGACTCCACTTCTCTCAGAAACCACCAACAAAACTCAACACGCGAAGGTTCGTTTGCATACTTTGAAGGATACACATGCAGGTCCTTTTTGATGATGTTTCGACGCGACGATCTCTTAATTTCGTCGGACTTCTTTCCAGGCTTTTCTTCACTCGAACAATGTTTTCTGGTGTTCGAACTATTTTCGGATAGTTACGAGCTTTATTCGCTACAGATCCGTTCACTTCATTTTGCCACTAAGTTTTGCATTGCAGACTTTGATCGAGTTTCTTCGAAAACACTTCCAAAGAGTTTCGCACAGGTTTTTCACGAATCGTGCTTCGCATAACATTCGACAATGAACGTGCGCTGTTTAATCGGGAGCACCAGTGTTATGTTGCGTTCAATTGGTCACTAAACACGTCTGCTCCTCTTACTCACTCACACAGTGACATACTCGGAATATGCCGGAGATGCGCACGAGCAGATATGTGAGAGTAGCCGATTGGGGCATCGAAGTCACGGTTTCCAGCATTTCCTGTGATGGGCAGTTCTCCTGCTCATTAACAGGAGTCAATTCCGCGTCAGTCTTATAAACATTTTCCGCGCCTGTTTTAATTTTTCCATCCTGTACATTAGTTTGTAATCGCCCTATATGTTCTTAACGTACCTTCAGATATTATGTCTTCTTGACATTTTTCATCGCACTGAATTAAATTACCATCTGATTGGGAAAGGGTTATGGTAGCTTTTAATAGTGGTAATAAATTCTTCAGTTTATAAAACGCAGTGTTTGTGTGTGTGTGTGTGCGTGATTCTCGTTTGGTTATTTGTGCTTGTGTTTGTTTTCCTGTTGACGTGTATTTATTTATTTATTTATTTATTTATTTATTTATTTATTTATTTATTTATTTATTTATTTATTTATTTATTTATTTATTTATTTATTTATTTGATTTTTGTGTGTGTATTTGTTTGAATCCATAAAAGATGCACTCTGTGTTTTATAAAACCCACTTCTCATTTTAAATATTGCTTTTCTGTATTCAATCAGGTTTAACAATATTTTAAACACAGTAGTTTTTGATATATATATATATATATATATATATATATATAACTTCATTCAATGTTCATGATTTTGTCTCACACCTTTCATAAAGAAATCTCATTTTCATTGTTTGGTAACACAATCTTACAAAAGACTGATAGAATAAAATACATTAATAAACTCTGTTGTTTGTACGAAGCTAGGGAACACTTCGTGAGATAGCGTTGCTTATATGATAGTCGGAATAATCCAGAGCTCTTTGGATATAAAACATCTCCTTGTGGGAACAGGAAGAAAGTGTTTATACGCTGTATGCCCATTCAATTTCAAGAGTTTTATAATACCACTGCTTTAGAATGACTTCATGGGGCATGTCAAAGTAAAAGGGGAGGCATCCTACTTGCTGTTATCACTGTAAAGAGTTCTGGTGATGTTTGACATCACTTTTTTGGAGTAATGAGGTAAATCTTGATAAGTTGAAGTAAGTGTTTCCATCCAATAACGGCACGCTCTTAGTCGGAGTTAACTAGTATGCTGGTCTAGAAGAATTATTGCAAAATTTGAAATCGTAAAATTATTTCTGCCGAATATATAGCACCCACTCTCTATGAAGAGGGAATTGTTTAAAATAATAGACCCACAGAAAATGTTACATTTTCTTTTTGGAACGCTTTTGGGTTCGAATAACCCTTGGAATATTTCCAACATTCTTGTAAGGAATGCTCGATGTTAGAGTCTTGTCTAACCGTCAGTGAATCTCCTTCCTACTAGTAAATAACACATTTATGATCGTGAAGATTCAAGATACACATTTCTCAAGAATTATTTACTTGAGATCTCATAAAGACACGTATGGTAAAATATTTTGACAACACAAATAGTAAATGTTCGTTCGTTCGTAATCTGTTTACCATCCAGGGTCGGTTTTTCCCTCGGACTCAGCGAGGGTTCCCACCTCTACCACCTCAAGAGGAGTGTCCTGGAGATTCAGACTTTTGGGTCAGGGATACAACGGGGGAGAATGACCAGTACCTCGCCCAGGCGGCCTCGCCTGCTATGCTGAACAGGGGCCTTGTGGAGGGATGGGAAGACTGGATGGGACAGGCAAAGAAGAGAGAAGGAAGCGGCCGTGGCCTTAAGTTAGGTACGATCCCGGCATTTGCCTGGAGGAGAAGTGGGAAACCACGGAAAACCACTTCCAGGATGACTGAGGTAGGAATCGAACCTACCTCTACCCAGTTGACCTCCCGAGGCTGAGTGGACTCCATTCCAGCCCTCGTACCACTTTTCAAATTTTGTGACAGAGCCGGGAATTGAACCCGGTCCTCCGTGGGTGGCATCTAATCACGCTAACCACTACATCACAGAGGCGGACACACATAGTAAATGTAACAACTGAAAATTGCCCTGTGAATTACAATTCTTAAATAATTGAATTTGAAACACTCATTGAGAATGTTAGTGGAGTTTATTTGAACATAATATTTGATGTCGATATTTAAACTAACTGGGAACCTCCGGGACTCAGACGGCAGTGCGTCGTCCTCTCACCGCTGGATACCGTGGTTCAAATCCCAGTCACTCCATGTGAGATTAGAGCTGGACAAAGCGGAGGCGGGACAGATTTTTCTCTGAGTACTCCGGTTTTCCCTGTGATTTTTCATTCCAGCAACACTCTCCAATCTCATTTCATACAATCTATCATGCCTGCTGTCAGTTCTTGATGGATACAGTACTTTTGCTTCCATCTCTTGGCACATGCCAGATTAAAGTGTAGCTTCCACTGAAGTCCCAGTCTCATCCATGACTGTGACAATATGAAAGCTGCTGGGGTATGGGTGGTGCTGAGTAATGACATTCAGAGCACAACCAGTGCGTCTGAGTGTCATGAAAGGTATTGCTCATAGGGTTAGTTGTGCTACAATAGTACTGTCTAGCCCAGTGAGGAAAACAATGGCAAACTACCTCACTCCTCGTCTTGCCTAGTACCCCTCATTTTGGTACTCCCATTGGTTTTTGTGGTTTTCCTATAACTGCATAGCCTTTGGTGGTGCTATTTGAGGATCCAACCAGCCTCTGGGCCGATGACCTAACAGACAGACAGACCATCTATCAGTCATTAATAAATCACTTTGGGAGTGACGACCCCATAGTACCTGACCCGGTCAGTGACTGGAAAAGAGGTTGTAGGTTTTCATTTAAACTAACTATGCATCACGGTCACGTATTCTTCACTAACTCATGACCACGGACTGTGGACGAGGAATCATATTCTGTTTCAAAGGTCCATTTCCGAGCCAGAGTATCAAAATGTACCACATTTTACTGCCGAGGAACTAAGGTATCCACATATAGTGCGGATTTAATAACAGTGTTGCCGTACAATAATACGTTTTTTAATGGACGTGTCCTGTAGTACCTCTAACTCTTTTGTATCTATCTCCAGTTCCCATTAGACTACTTGAATCCATAACAGTGTTGTTCTTCAGTTATCGAAACGGACTGTATTAATATTAATTAGTATTAATTTGAAATGCTTTTATCTAAAAATGTATTGACCGTTATACATGAAGACACGGTATTAATAAGAACTTGTTCGCTTAGTACATATTAGGGAATGGTAAATAACGCACTGGATGTAGTTTCGGAAGAGAATTGCATAGCCATAATGAATATGTTCCACACTAATAGGTGTACACCAGTAAAGTACGCCCTAATAATTAAATATATATTTATACAATATTTGATAAAAATAGTGTGCACCATGAATGAGCCAGCACTGCCACAGGACACTTTACCGTACCCTAACTACTTTCCACACTGTTTCATTAGAAATGACCTCTGATTGGTTGAACTCCGCTTCACTGTAACGTAAGCACGGATAGTCAGAGAGACCATGAATCAGAGAATACCTAACTTATGTTCAGTTGTTTCTCCGCCTCACTGTAGCACTGTGGTTCCGTACTCATTTACAGCAAAAGTGGTGTCTCTACATTCCCAGCACAAGTGATCTGCCGCCATCACCATGTTGACTAAAATATAGATTAATCCATTTCCGAGAGATAAACATCGTATATATCACAGTGTATCATAAAGTTCCTATTATCTTAAACAATCCAGACCACAGGACCATGTTTATGACTCTGGCAGCTTAGTGGACAGTTCACTGCTTCAAACAACATTCATTTTTAACTTGTATTACGACATAACTCCATGTACACACCTCATATCCTTCATAGCAACATACAACAAAAGAGTCAAACATGCATGATATGCGTGACTTATTAAAAGTTTTATAATTAAATGTTTAATTTGAAATAAGGTATGAAATAAAATATTGTACACAACAACAGCTAGTAAAGTGACAAGTTTGCGTTACTCGTTTAGAATTTCCGTCCTTGTCTGCCACTCGGCCATAAACATCTCACTTATTACGTAAAAATACCACTTTCCGTGGCAGCTGCGTACCGTAAATAACTGTTATGCTCGACGATGGCGAAATATAAATATTATATGCCAGAAACCTGAATCTTAATGAGGCTCATTCTAGGTCAAGTTTCATTATGATACAGTTTCTCCACCAATCAGAGTTCAGACATTCATTATGATACAGGTTCTCCACCAATCAGAGTTCAGATTTTCATCATGATACAACTGTTTGACCCATTAGGTAAGGATCATAAAATCAAACATATCGGACACACATATTAAC